>NC_064808.1:54555339-54777868 GCF_023721935.1 Panthera uncia | reverse complement strand
TTTCTTTCTTTCTTTCTTTCTTTCTTTCTTTCTTTCTTTCTTTCTTTTAAGGGGCGCCTAGGTGGCTCAGTCGGTTGAGCATCCGACTTCGGCTCAGGTCATGATCTCCCGGTCTGTGAGTTCGAGCCCCGCATCGGGCTCTGTGCTGACAGCTCAGAGCCTGGATCCTGCTTCGGATTCTGTGTCCCCCTCTCTCTGACCCTCCCCCGTTCATGCTCTGTCTCTGTCTCAAAAATAAATATTACAGGGGCGCCTGGGTGGCTCAGTCTGTTAAGCGGCCGACTTCGGCTCAGGTCATGATCTCGCAGTCTGTGAGTTGGAGCCCCGCGTCGGGCTCTGTGCTGACAGCTCAGAGCCTGGAGCCTGTTTCAGATTCTGTGTCTCCCTCTCTCTGACCCTCCCCCGTTCATGCTCTGTCTCTCTCTGTCTCAAAAATAAATAAACGTTAAAAAAATAAGCATTAAAAATTTTTTTTAATTTATTTATTTTTGAGACAGAGAGAGAACAAGCAGAGGAAGGGCAGACAGAGAGGGAGAGAGAATTCTAAGCAGGCTGGGCAGAGTCCAAAAACTGTGAGATCATGACCTGAGCCAAAATCAAGAGTCAGACGCTTAACCAACTGAACCACCCAAGTGCTCCTCCAATTTACCATTCTAACCACTTCTGTTACATACCCATTACTCCTACTACACTGATAACTGTGTAACATATTTTCCTATACTCTCTTTATGGACTTTATTATCTATTTTATAGCTTTTACAGATTTTTTTGTGTGTCTGACTACCAGACCATGCTGCCTGATTTAGAATCCTTGTCTGATTCAGCATGTGTTTCTCCCAGCATCTTTATAGCATTTACACATCAGAGGCACCCCCAAAAATACTTGTGGACAAAAATTGAGCTTGCTGTAGAACTTTAACACCTTTGTCTCCAAGGTTTGCTAACCAAAATGTAAGTGATTCTTATAATAATCTACACTTCCTTGAGACTTTGAGAGCCTTTTCTTAAAAAGGGTAGGGGTGGGGCATACTTACTGTAAAGCATTTGGAGAAGACAGAAAAGAAAAATTTTTTTTAATCTACACTACCCAAAGATAGCTGATATCTTAACATTTTATTGTATTTTTCTTTTATCCATGTCTTTAAAAAATAGTTTTAACACAGTCTTCATACAATTTTAGGGGCAGTTTTGTTTCCAGTACATTATGACATAAACATTTTCCCTAGGTTATTAAAAATTCACAGGGTGCCTGGGTGGCTCAGTCAGTTGAGTGTCCGACCTCAGCTCAGGTCATGATCTCACAGTCTGTGAGTTCGAGCCCCGGTCGGGCTCAGTGCTGACAGCTCGGAGCCTGGAACCTGCTTCCGATTCTGTCTCCCTCTCTCTCTGCCCCTCCCCCACTAATGCTCTGTCTCTCTCTGTCAAAAATAAAAATAAACATTAAAAAAAAATATTAAAAAAAAAAACTCATTGCAGGGGCACCTGGCTGGCTCAGTCAGTGGAGCATGGGACTCTTGATCCCCGGGTTGACTTTGAGTCCCATGTTGAGTGTAAAGATTACTTAAAAATAAAATCCTAGGGGCGCCTGGGTGGCGCAGTCGGTTAAGCGTCCGACTTCAGCCAGGTCACGATCTCCCGGTCTGTGAGTTCGAGCCCCGCGTCAGGCTCTGGGCTGATGGCTCGGAGCCTGGAGCCTGTTTCCGATTCTGTGTCTCCCTCTCTCTCTGCCCCTCCCCCGTTCATGCTCTGTCTCTCTCTGTCCCAAAAATAAATAAAAAACGTTGAAAAAAAAATTAAAAAAAAATAAATAAAATAAAATCCTAAAGGGGCTCCTGCATGGCTCAGTAAGTTGAGCATCTGACTTTGGCTCAGGCCATGATCTCACAGTTTGTGAGTTCAAGCTCATCAGGCCCACCTCTGTCAGCACAGAACCTGCTTCAGATCCTCTGTCCTTCCCCCCCACCCCCCGGCCCATCCCCTGCTCATGCTCTCTCTCTCAAAAATAAATAAACATTAAAGAATAAATAAGTAAAATTCAAAAAAAATTAAAATTAAAAACTCATTCCAAATATCACTTTGTAGCTGCATAATATTCTATTATAAAAATGTATCATTAGAGGGGCACCTGGGTGGCTCAGTCAGTTAAGGCTCTAACTTAGGCTCAGCTAGGGTCATGATCTTATGTTTGTGAGTCAAGAACCCCATTGGGCTCCTCCCTCACAGTGCTGGGCCTGCTTGGGATTCTTTTTCTCTCCCTCTCTCTCTCTGCCCCTTCTCCTTCCTCACTGCCCCCCCCACCCCCGTCTCTCTCTCTCTCTCAAAATAAATAAACAAACTTAAAAAAATGTATCATTAGAGGGGCACCTGGGTAGCTCAGTCAATTAAACCTTTGACTTCGGCTCAGGTCATGATCTCATGGTTTGTGAGTTCGAGCCCCAAATGGGGCTGTCTGCTGTCAGCACAGAGACTGCTTCAGATCCTCTGTTCACCTCTCTCTCTGCCCCTCCCCCACTTGCACTGTCTCTCTCAAAATGAATGAATAAACTTAAAAAAAAAAAAAGAAAATGCATATCTTTAAAAAAATGTATCCTTGAATCCTAAATTGTTTACTTTCAATACTGCAGATCATTATCATTATTATTTAAGTTTATTTACTTATTTTGAGAGAGTGTGCACATGCACACACACGCACACGTGTGCAAACAAGGGGAGAGGCAGAGAGAGAGAGGGAGAGAGAGAATCCCAAGCCGGCTCCATGCTGACAGAGCCCTATGCAGGGGTTGATCCCAGGAACCATGAGATCATGACCTGAGCCAAAATCAAGAGTTGGACGTTTAAGTTTAACCGTGTCACCCAGGTGCCCTAGTACTGCAGATTATACTAAATCTTCATATTTAAGATTACTTTCTTATGATAGCTATCATGATAAGCAGAATTAGTTCTAGACAGATTCATTTTGAGACTTTTGATGTGTTTTGCCAAACTTTATTTCAGAGGCACCAAATCCTGTTTTTGCCACATCTTCACAAGCATTGAATATTAATATATTTGAAAACTTTCCAAATTTGGTAAGTAAAAATCAAAAATATTTGTGAATGTATAGTTCGTGGAAGTATATCAAAAATCTTTGTGAATGGGGGTGCCCATTTGCTGATCTGCTGATAGCATAGAGCCTGCTTGGGATTCTCTCTCTTCCTCTCTCTGCCCTTCCCCCACTAGTGCAAGAGTGTGCACACACACACACACACACACACACTCAAAATATATAAATAAACATAAAAAAATACACTCCAGTTACAAAATAAGTAAGTCCTAGGGTTGTAATGTAATGTAATGTAATGTATTAACTCTAGTTAATAATGCTTTTGGTATATCTGAAAGTTGCTAAGAGAGTATATCTTAAAAGTTCTCATTACAAGGAAAAAAATTTATAATTAGGTGTGGTGATGGATGCTAACTAAACTTATTACGGTGATCATTTCACAATATATACATATATTGAATCATTATGTTATGTATCTGAAACTAATATAATGTTATATATCAGTTGTATCTCAATAAAATTAAATCTTTGAGAATTGGTTGTTCATAAATCATGTTTTCTTTTTCAGTTTTTAGTATGGTTGAACCTTTCCTCCACGCTTCGTTATTCAATTGTATTTCCTTTGTGAATTGCCTGTTCATGTCTGTAACCTATTTTTCCTTTGGTGTTAATGCTTTTATTCCTGCAATCTCAGTCTTTTATACACATTCTTATGTTTTAGGAAATAGTTCATGTTCAGGGAAAGACCACCCTACTGGAGATCATGAAAAACTAGGGGTGTCTGGGTGGCTCAGTTGGTTAAGTGTCCGACTTCAGCTCAGGTCATGATCTCACAGTATGTAAGTTCGAGCCCGCATCAGGCTCTGGGCTGTCAGCGCAGAGCCTGCTTCAGATCCTCTATCTCTCTCTCTTTCAAAAATAGATAAAAATTAAGAAAACTACCAGTATGTGACATGGAGAAAGTCATTTCCACTGTATACACCTCAAATCTGTACCCAAATCTACATACTGAAATCTATAAAAGGAGGGTGATGCATTAGAAGCTCTAAGATGAGGAAAAGGCCAAGTGAATGGGGCTACCCTCCCAAACTCTTGCTTTCTTCTTTATCTAGAAGTGGTTCCTTTTTATCCATTGTTTTACATATAATACAATAAATACGCTATACAGACACACACACACACACACACACACACATTCCTAAAGTCCTTCCATCTCTAATGACCATGGATTCCTTTTTTCTGCCATAGTAGACTATAACCAGTTAAAGAAAAATTCTGTGGTTGTTATTTCCATTTTATAGATGAAGAAACTAAGGCTTAGTCCAAGTGAATAAATGATTCAAGTCTGGCTAAGAGGAAGCCAGGCCTTCCAACTCTGGATACTTCTGCCTTGGTGAAAGTTTGGATTTGTTTCTTCCGCACTCTTACCACTCTGAGGTTTAATGGTTCTGAGTTTCTCAAAACTGTAATACTCTAGAACCCTAAGACTGTAACATCTCTGAACGCTCTAAAATCTAATTCTTGTGGAACTTACATCTTGTGGAGGATGAAGTTGTGGAATAGCTCAGCTCTTAGCTATCTCTCCTCTACCTGCCCCACCTCCAACTGACTATTCACTTAAAGTTCCAAGTGTTTAAAAAGCCATTGGGGAAGGAGTGCCTGGGTGGCTCAGTCAGTTGTGACTTGGTGGGACTTGGGCTCAGGTCATGATCTCGTGGTTCACGAGTTTGAGCCTCACATTGGGCTATGTGCTGACAGCTCAGAGCCTGGAGCCTGTTTAGGATTCTGTCTCCCTCTCTCTTTGCCCCTCCCTGCTCACACTTTCTCTCTCTCTCTCAAAAATAAATATTTAAAAAAATTTAAAAAGCTCATTGGGGGAATATGAAAATTATGGCTCATTCATCCATGGAATAGTTTATACTATGCATATAATTAAAACGACAAAGAAAAATAGTATGTAACAACAATAGATAATTTTATGCAGCATTGTCCCAATTGTGTTAAAACAGATACACAGTTGAACAAAAAAAGGAAGAATGACAAACTGTAATCTTGATCGAGTTTGGTTGGTGGAATAATCATTTTTGTTTTATCACAATCTTTTGAATTATGCGTATATTTTTATAATCAGGAAAAAATTGTTTTAAGTTAAAAAGCGTCAGGCCACACCTGGAGTCGTCAATTTGTCTCAGAGATGGGATGTTGAGATGAGTCATCTTAAAGGAGCGGGAGGGGACAGCTGGGCTTTGAGTAGGGCTGGCTTTGCAGGGGAGGGACAGGCACTGAATAGGGTGGAGACTGATCAACTCTGCTGGAATTCAAACCGGAAGCTCTGACGGTGGCATCCAACAGGGCAAAATCCAGCAGCAAAAGCTGGGGATAACGTGGCAACCACAATACGCGCTCAAGTCCAGCCTGGCCCAAGAACAACCCCCCCCCCACCCCCCCATCCCTCACTGCCCTGCAGCCGACGCCCTCGCTAGTTCCGGCTCCTTGTCTCTCCCCACTGGTCCGTTGAAGCCCTTTGGTTTCCGGGGCCCGCCCCTCTGGGGCCCGAGGGAGGTGGGCCGCTCCCTCGCCCACTTCCACAGGGGCAGCCATGCTGAGAGTGGCGGGGCAGAGGAGGGTGGGGCCGTTGGCTCTATCCACTATCGCCGTACTCTCCCAGTGTTTCTCCGCCGTGCGCTTTGGGAACCCAAAGGAAAGAGTTGATTGATCGCTTGGGAGCTAGGCGCTTGTATGAAGTGCTCACGGCTCCCGCACTGCCTCCAGTTGCCAGGAGGCCGGTGGGTTTTAGTTTTCTAGAGATGATGTCATCATGAAGCCTTTCCAAGGTCCTAATGCCCGTGGTTAGGATCTCAGAACCATTGAAAATTAGAGATCCTTAGAGATAGGATGACCATATAATTTATTATCCAAACTAGACAGCTTTCAGAGCCTAAGAGGATACCATTAATAATTAACGATTGGTACAACAGTTGTAAGTGTGGGCTGTTCTGGAACTTAAATAAGCCACCCTACTTAGAGATTAACTGATCCTAGGACCAACTCTTTTTATTTTTATTTTTTCTTAATTGTGGAAAAATGTAAATAACAAAATTTTCCATTTTAACCCATTTTTTAAAAAGATTTTATTCTTTTGTAATCCCTACACCCAATGTGGGGCCTTAACTCACAATCCAGAGAACAAGAGTCGCCACTGACTGAGCCTGCCAGGCACCCTCCATTTTAACCATTTTTAAGCATACAGTCCAGTGGCATTAAATTGATGGCGTTCACTTCACCATTATCTATTTCCAAAATGTTTCATCACCCTAAATGGAAACTACCCATTAAGTGATAACTCCCCATTGCCCCCTCCTATTAATTACTTTTCTGTTTCTTTGAATTTGCCTATTGATATTTCACATGTCCTAAGTGGAATTACGCGCTTTTGTCCTTTTGTTTTTGGCTTCTTTTAGAATAATGTTTTCCAGTTTCACCCATGTTGTAGCTCATATCAGTACTTCATTCTGTTTCATGGCTGAATAATACTACATTGTATGGATATACCATAATTTGTTTATTCGTTCATCAGTTAATGGACATTTGGTTGTTTTTACCTTTTGGCTATTATGAACGCAACTATAAACACTTTCATTCAGGTATTTGACTTTGTGCTTTCAATACTTTGGAGTATATAACTTGGGAGTGGAATTGCTCGATCATATGGTAATTCTATGATTCAAAGTTTTGAGGAACTGCCATGCTGTTTTCCATGGTAGCTGGACCACTTTATATTACCACCAGCAATGTTTGAGGGTTCCAATTTCTCCATATCTTTACCAACACTTCTTATTTTCTGATTTTGTCTTTAATTTTTATGGCTATCCTGGTAGGTGTGAAATATTATCTCATTGTAGTTTTGTTTTGCATTTACCTTATGACCAACAATGTTGAGCGTCTTTTCATGTGCTTATTAGTCATTTTTTATATCTTTTCGGGAGAAATTTCCATTCAAGTCCTTTGCTCATCTTTAAACTGTTGAGTTGTAGGAGTTTTTTTAATTTTTTTAAAAAATTATTTATTATTATTATTGAAGTGTATGTAGGACTTCTTTATATACCCTGGATATATGGCTAGAAAATATTTTCTCCCATTCTGTGGATTGTCTTTTTACTCATTTGATAGTGGTTTTTTTAAGCTTATTTATTATTTTGAGAGAGAGAAAGAGAGACAGAGTGTGAGTGGGGGAGGGGCAGGGAGAGAGGGAAACAGAATCTGAAGTAGGCTCCAGGTTCCCAGCTGTCAGCACAGAGCCCAACTCAGAGCTCAAACTCACGAACTGTGAGATCATGACCTGAGCCGAAGTCAGATGCTTAACCAACTGAGCTACCCAGGTGCCCCTGATAGTGGTTTTTTTTTTTTTTTTTAATGCACAAAAGTGTTTTATTTTAGTCAAGTCCAATTTATCTATTTATTCTTTTCTTGTCTGTGCTTTTGGTGTCATATTTAAGAAACTATTGCCAAATGCAAGATCATATGGCCCATCTCATTTTACAGATGGAGAAAATTGAAATGTACAGGGAGAAAACCTGAGCACACAAGGTCACTGGAAGTTAATAACAGCTAGGCCTGAACTCTAGCGTTCTATTCACAACCAGTGATAAATAAAAGAAAACACACACTTAAAGTTATTTAGTGGAGTTTTGTCTTCAATAAGACAACATAATAGATTAGAATCTTCAGAACAACTTTGCTCCTAGTCTAAACAGAGAAGGCTATATATAAAGATCAAATTATTATGACAGTAGACAACTCTGAGTGGATAATATAAGGGTCAGTATTAAACAAAGAAATGAAAGTTGATGTCTTTGATAAAGAAACAAATAGGATCCTGGCTCACTTCAGGACATAACATCTATAGAATGCACTTTACTTCATAGCCTGGAATACTAGGATTTTAGAAATCTAAATCTTTCCTGGCTGAGCTACCTGAGGGGCTTTCTACTGAAGCCAAAAGCCAAAACGTCAATTTCACTTTAATTTTTTCACCAGTGTATATTAAAAGAAATTCCCTTCTAAAAGTTGGCTTTTTATTTATTTATTTTTAAGTTTATTTATTTTCAGAGAGAGAAAGAGAGAGACTGGAGATCTCACGAACTGTGAGATCATGACCTGAGCAGAAATCAAGTATCTGATACTTAACTAACTGAATCACCCAGGCACTACCAAAAGTTGTCTTTTTAAAAATATTAGGCACACATGTCTGAAGTTTAAATTCCTTTTATTCAACAAATATCTACAGATCACTTTAAATCTATTAGCTTCTTTATTCTTATATTATCAATTAATTTGTAAAGTGAGTACTGGCAATGTCTCTTTCTCTGACATTTACATGGTATACCCTGTTAGAACTTGGACAAGGCTAGTCCCATCATATATCCAAGTCAGGATGAATGTGGTGTGTATGTAATGCCCATGCTTCCCCATAACATTCATTTCTGGACATTTTTAAATAGCATCATTTTTTTCCTTCAAGACTATAAGCTTTGGTAGAGGAGCAATTAATTAGAAATCAGAAAGGGAGGAGGGAGGAATTCTCAGAACCTGTCCTAATCAAAGTAAGTGGTAATGGTGGTGGGGTCATTGACATGTTATGATGTGCTTTTAAAAAGAATATGGACGCTTTTACTTTTGGAAACTTAAAAAAATATTTGTGTCTAAAATAGAAGCTGCATTCACTCAGCATTTATTTTTATAAGTGGAGAAATTACCAATAATAATATCTCCCTCTTTTAAATCTTTCTACCAATCTTCCTATCTCTTGAGCCAATTTTCTATTAGAATCAGCTTTAAAAATAAACTAATCTGAAAGAAAAGTGTATATAAATATGATTTTTTACCTGCAGAGCATATCTCTTCGCAGGAACATAAAAAGACATAATAATTATCTGTAGGGAATTTTTCTGCAGAGAATTATAGGGAATATTTTATTCTATCCTCTCTGTAAAATGAGACCATTATAGTATAACATGTTTTCTAGTTCACTCTCGGATGACCATGTGGGATCCCTTGGTTTTCAGACTAGAGCAGTTTCACTACTAAGGAGAGAAGCCCTTAGCTAGTCTATGTGGCTGCAAAATCTGATTTCTTACTAAAGGTTTGTCAAAAACAAGACAACAGGCCCCAATGGAGTCACTTAATGCTAAGCTCTGTGCCACCAAACTGAGGCTTAACTTAGAGTGTTGGCTCTCCCCAAAATGGAATCTTAAACCAGTCAATCAAACGTTGCCTAATCAGCACTAGTTAAGTCATCTACCTGATAGACCCTTGCCATCCCCTAAAGGAAAGTGGCCTTGTCATAACCAGTCCTCTTTTTTGTCTAGTATAACTTCCTTTTCTCCACTCTTATAAAAGTCTTTCATTTTGTACAGCTCCTCAGAGCTACTTTCTGTGTGCCAGATTGGATGCTGCATGATTCATGAATCATTGAATAAAGCCAATAAAGTCTTTAAAATTTACTCAGTGAAATTTTGTTTTTCAACAGGTTACCCATATTTAGAGTTGCCAGAATTAGCAAATAAAAATAGGGATGCCCTGTTAAATTTGAATATAAAATTTTAAGTCACATTTAATTTGGCATATTATATTTTATCTGGCAATGCAATCTATAATATACCAATATTACACATTTATTATTTCAATGTCTTTTTTTAATGCTTATTTATTTTTCAGAGAGACAGATAGAGAAAGGGGGGGGGGAGGGGCAGAGAGAGAGGGAGACACAGAATCTGAAACAGGTTCCAGGCTCCAAGCTGTCAGCACAGAGCCCGATGTGGGGCTAAAACCCACAAACCTTGAGATCATGACCTGGGCTGAAGTCTGGCACTTAACTGACTGAGCCACCCAGGTACCCCTATTTCAATGTCTTTATTGAACACCACTACAGTAAAACAGTGGATTAGGCTTTGTAGGTCAAATAAAGGTAAAATTTGTGTCCTCAAAAATTTATAATTATTGGAAGATATAAGTCAGGACACTGAAATTACGTATAAGCAAACAAAAACTACATGTATAATAATATTTCTACAAAGTGCTGTTAATCTGTGTGTAGTTTGTTTCTTTGAATTTTGAATACTGATCCCTTCCAGCGTTTGTATTTATAAGGGCAAGAGAGTACACCGTCTGTAGTCAAGCTCTGTCTTGGAATCAGCATGGCTTTTGCCTGTTCCTTGCTATTTAAGCATAAATATCTGGTATTAAACAGGATTGATCAATATTTTAATTCTCTGTATAGTAAAATGGAAAGCTAGAGAACGACTTACTCTTTTTTCATTTAAATCTCAAATGTACTTTATCTTAATTTGTGATTGATATTTAATCAATAGTAGTTTGTTATACTTGAACTTTTGTTTTTCTTTCGGGTAGAAATTTAATGGAATTTAATGATCCCTAAACAAATACTTAAGAAGGTGGTGCTTAAAGAAACCTTGTTAAAAATCTTTTTGGGGGCATTTGTGCTCTCTCTCTCTCAAAAATAATAAGCATTAAAAAATTTTTTTTAACTTAAAAAAACTTTTTGTTTTTAATATATGTTTTTAAAAGTTTATTTACTTTGAGAGAGAAAGAGAGCACATGTGGGGAAGGGGTAGAGAAAGGAGAGAGAGAATCTCAAGCAGGCTCAGTGCATTCAGCACAGAGCCTGATGCTGGGCTCGAACTGACAAACTGTAAGATTATGACCTGAGCTGAAACCAAGAGGGGGATGCTTAACTGACTGAGCCACCCAGGCACTCCAAAACCTTGTTAAAAGTCTTAAAGGGGCACCTGGGTGGCTCAGTCGGTTAAGCATCTGACTTTTGATTTCAGTTCAGGGCATGATCTCACAGTTGGGTTTTGTGGGATGGAGCCCTGGGTGGGGCTCTGTGCTGATGGCGTGGATCCTGCTTAGGATTCTCTCTCTCCCTCTCTCTTTCTGCCCCTCCCTAACTCACACATGCAGGTATGTGTGCTCTCTCTCTCTCTCTCTCTCTCTCTCTCAAAATAAACATGCAAAAAATCTTAGAAAACAGCAGGGGGAGGGGGCATCTGGATGGTTCAGTAGGTAGTATGACTCAGTCTCGGGGTTGTGAGTTTGAACCCCATGTTGAGTACAGAGATTACTTAAAAATAAAATCTTGGGGTGCCTGAGTGGCTCAGTCGGTTAAGTGTCAGACTTTGGCTCTGGTCATGATCTCACAGTTCATGAGTTCAAGTCCCACATCAGGCTCTGTGCTGACAGCTTGAAGCCTGGAGCCTGCTTCAGATTCTGTGTCTTCCTCTCTCTCTGCCCCTCCCCTGCTCATGCTCAGACTTTCTCCGTCTCTCTCAAAAAATAAATATTTAAAAATAATAATAAAAAGTAGGGGCACCTGGCTGGCTCAGCCGGTTAAATGTACAACTTTGGCTCAGGTCATGATCTTGAAGCTTGTGTGTTCCAGCCCCATGTCAGGCTCAGTGCTGACAGCTCAGAGCCTAGAGCCTGCTTCACATTCTGTGTCTCCCTGTCTCCCCCTCCCCGTTTGTGCTCTCTCTCTCTCAGTCTCAAAAATAAATAAATTAATTAAACATTAAAAAAATAATAATGATAATAAATAAAATCTTAAGGGGTGCCTGGGTGGCTCAGTTGGTTAGGCATCAACTCTTCATTTCGGCTCAAATCATGATTTCGGCTCAGGTCATGATCTCACAGTTCATGAGTTCAAGTCCCTCATTGGGCTCTGCGCTGACAGTGGGGAGCCTGCTTGAATTTCTCTCTCTGTCCCTCACTCCCACATGCATGCTTTCTGTCTCTCTCTCATAAATAAATAAAGAAACATTAAAAAATTTTTTTAAGAATAGAATCTTTAAAAAAAAAAAAAGAAACCTTGTAAGTCCTTGGCAACTGATGGATTGTTTTGTAATGTGAGTAATTTAATTCCCTAATTTATGAGTTTATAAGGAAAATGGGTTAGTAGTTTAGATACTAATGTTAAGTTTTCCATAAAATACTATAAAAGGGATGGTATTCCAAGGTGGGAGAGAGTGACATCTGTAATGGTTTTTTCTTTATTTTTTTCATCTCTCTCCTCCAAATGATAGTAACTATCTATTGAGTTTTTTCTCTGTATAGGCTAAATGCTCTACAGGCATTACTAATTTAATTCTTATGGAGAAAACAAGGCTAGAGAGATTAGAGATGTGATCTAGTATTTTCGGAGGATATCTGGTGACCTTGTAAACATTGACAACAGAAAGCACAACAGCATACATTTTTCCCCCTTAGGTGAACAGTTTTATTTTATTTTTTTAATATTTATTTTTAAGAGAAAGAGAGAGAGAGAGAGTGCATGAGCAGGGGAGGGTCAGAGACAGAGGCTCTGAAGCAGGCTCTGTGAGACCAGACAGACAGCCTGACGTAGGGCATGAACCCACAAATCCTGAGTTCATGACCTAAGCCTAAGTCCGACACTCAACCAAGTGAGCCACCCAGGATACGCCTTAGATGAACAGTTTTAAAGCACTCTATTCCGAATGGAGAGATTTGGGTTAAATATTAGGAAAAACTTCCTCATACTGAGGAACTGAAATGAGAGTGGAGAGATTTTCTTCACTATATATACTGAAAAATCAGCTGAATCATATATGCCTAGAGGCTGATAGAGATGAAAAAGCCCTATTGATACTCTCATGGCTCAGTAATTCTGGGAAAAGAGTTTGCCTAGAGACCAAAGAGGGGAGCTTAATCTGCTGTGTGTTGCTTTCTTTGTAGCTTCAGCTCTATCTCCACTTACTGTGGAAACTTGTACTAAATTTCTACTACTTCAATTTCTACTTCTAAAACAAAAAGTAGTCATTATGTACCTATAATTATTTGGATTCTTACTTCAAATGGAATATGCCTACAACTAAACTCACTATCTTTCTCTTTTTCTTGATCTGTATGCCTCTTTAGTTGCTGCCTGTTTGTTTTCTTTCCTCCTCTTAAAAACCAAATTCCTTCAATGAGTCTTCACTTCTTGCTGCTATTACTTAATCTCCCATGTCCTCTTAAATCCAAATCTGGTTTTTGTTTTTCTCACGCCATTGAAACTTCTCTGACTTAGGCCACTGGTGACTCTTTAAAAAAAAAAAAAAATCCACTTTACTAATATATAATTTACATATGATAAAAATCACTCATGTTGAGTGCACAGTAATCCACTGATTTTTAGTCAAAGAATTGTACAATCATCATCACAATCCAATTTTAGTACATCTTTATCACCCCAAAAGACTCCTGTGCCCATTTGCAGCCATTCATCTTTTGAGAGCAGTTTCAAAGAATGATTTTCAGTCTACAACATATGTTTTTGCTCTGATGCATTTGGTGTTGCTGACCACACCTTTCCTTTTGCAACTTTCTCTTCCCTTCTTTTCTGATCACCACTCTCTCCTGGTTTTCCACCTAACTTTCTGGTATTTCTTCACAGGTTAGTTTCTCTGGCTTTATCTTATTTTTATTTTTATTTTTTAAGTTTTTAGTTATTTTAGAGAAGGAGAGACAGAGACAGACCATGAGTGGGGGAGGAGCAGAGAGAGAGGGAGATACAGAATCTGAAGCAGGCTCCAGGCTCTGAACTATCAGCACAGAGCCTGACATGGGGCTTGAACTCACGAATCAAGAGACCTGAGCCGAAGCTGGATTCTTAATCGACTGAGCCACCCAGGCACTCCATTTTCTCTGCCTTTAGATACTGTTATTCCAGAGGATTCTCTCCTGAACTCTCAGCGTATACTCTACTTAGGTAATCACATCCATCCTCATGACTACAATCACCACCTGTAAAGTGATGACTCCTAAATCTGTACTTCTAGCTCGGACTTGAGTTCTGAACTCCAGACTAGTATAGTATAGTATAGTATAGTATAGTATAGTATAGTAGCAAAAAGACTTATCACCAACAGTGAGTCTTTTCTTGGGCTCGGGTTATAATAAAATGTACATAGAAAAGTCATCAAAATAGGACATAAATCCTATTCTTCTTGGAGGAGGAAATTACAATTCACCCATATGTAATTAAGTTTCAAAGTGGTCGATGAAATATGAAATATATGTATGATCTCTGAAGTCTATAAACAGTAATACACTCTTCTTAGCAGATCTTGTAAATTAGTTTTAACGTACCTGCATCTCTATTACTTACATTATTCTAACTTATTTTATTTTATATTTTAGTTTAGTTTAGTTCAGTTTTACATAGCTTTCTGACCAGGAGATTGATATAAACCTGAGAGCAGGAACCAAATGTTTTAATGCTTTGTCCTTCCAGTAGGAAAACACAGTGCTTGGTACATAGTGCTTTGGTACAGGCAAAAGTGTTTGTAGATAAATGAACAAATGAATGTATGGGAAACGAGCATACCTGAAACTGAACTGATGTGTTAGTGTAGTGAACATTGGTGGTGGGCTGCAAAATGTCATTTTCAATCTTTTCCCCCTTATAACAAAATCATAGTTTTATTACAATAATCTGTCTCCTTCCACAAAGTCATATACTTTTGTATTTGTCATAGTAATCCCATTTCTCTTGCCAGTGACAGATTTAGGATAAGTATATGAAGATATTCTGGTCAGTGAGCTGTAATAGGGAATCTGCTGGGGGGATTCTGGGGAAAGTTTTTCACTTCTAAATAGAGATACATCGAGCCATCTTCTCTCTTTGGACTTTGTAGTGTCTAGATGTGTCAACCTGAACTATGACATCCATCTTGTCATTATTGGAGAAGCCAGTATCTAAAGAAAAAGTCCATATACTGAAGAAAACAGAGCAAAGACAGAAGAACCTCGTCATTGCAGACATTGCTAGGCAGAAATTAACCAAATCTGAAGCTTCCCGAGCTTGGAACCTCTTAATGTGATTTGCCCTATTATTTAAGCTATTTAGAGTTGGATTTTCTTTCCGCTGAAGGATTCCTAACTGACAATGTTAGTAAATGAATAACAAAGCAAACAACCTGTGCCTTTTTTTTTTCCTCTCTCATCAGACTACAGTGGAGTGTGGACAAAGGGCACATATTAACCCTGTTGTCTGTATTGGAATACAGCTGCAGTGTAGATGTTCTTTCAAGCCTCTTCTGGAAAGACTGTTTATACACTAACCTTGATAATCTCAGATCTGGGCAACAAAAACAATTTAGGATCTTACTTTTTCTGATGAAAATAATGAGACTTTCAGCCTGGCTCTACTATGCAATGCTGACATTTTCAGCACAAGGGAACAGTCTTAATAGTAATAATTTTCAGGAGACTTGAAGACATATATTGACACTGGTTATATATATAATATATATAGTGTATAATTATACACATCTTTATATATAAAAGAGAATTATATATAACATATAATATTATTATAATATTTTCATACAAGTTTCAGAACTTTTACCGTTTCTACTCCCCTTCCATCTACTCAAATTCTGCTATTATGCCGAGATGCAGCTGAGATTTCATCCTTGTCATAAATATAATGCATCATGAGGTAACCTCTCTTTTCTCTAATCTCTTAATTGCCTTAGTACTTTATTTGGACATGCAATGCTTTGTGAGATCTCTGTTTATTGTTTTAAAATGTTGTTCAAATCTTTATTAAACTTTTATTTTGTTAATTGAAATTTAAAAAACTATTTTATTTTTATTCCAGTATAGTTAACATTTAAGCTTTTCATATGTCTTTCCTTTTCAACTTCATTTTAAGTTCCACAATGGCTGAATACATGTCAAAGTATCCTCACACAAGTACCTCATCTATTAGTTAATAAATTGTCGAATTATTTTTTGACAATTTTAATATATTGTCAATTTAATTTTATTCTTAATAATTATTTATTTTTGAGAGACAGACAGAGAAACAGAGCACGAGTGGAGAAGGGCAGAAAGACACAGAATCCGAAGTAGGCTTCAGGCTCTGAACTTGTCTGCACAGAGACTGACATGGGGCTCAAACTCACAAACCGTGAGATCATGACCTGAGCTGAAGTCGGTGGCTTCACTGACTGGGCCACCCAGTTGCCTCTAAATTGTCAATTTATCAAATTATCAAATAAACAAAATGATTGTTTATTTTTTATTGTCAATTTTTAATTTAAAATGTTAAGAATGTGTAGAGAGAAGAGATTTGGCAAAGGATTTAGAAATCTCATTAGAAATGTTCTTTGTATTTTGTTGCTAAGAACTAAACAGATTTCTTTGATTACAAAAATATCCCTCCTTTATATCCTAAAGTATATAATAATTCAGTAGTAATAGGTATAGGGAATCAAATAAAATAGGATTTGTTTAATTTTTGTAATTTATATATATGCATATATATGTATATATATATATATTTTTTACATTTATTTATTTTTTGAGAGACATAGACAGACTTAGCACAAGCTGGGGAGGGGCAGAGAGAGAAGAAGACACAGAATCCGAAGCAAGCTCCAGGCTCTGAGCTGTCAGCACAGAGCCTGACACGGGGCTTGAACTCACAAACCGTGAGATTGTGATCTGAGCCAAAGTTGGACGCTTAGCCAACTGAGTCACCCAGGCACCCCCAATTTTTGTTATTTTTAACAAGTTTTTATTTATTTATTTATTTATTTATTTATTTCTGAGAGAGAGAGGGAAAGAGAGAGCAGGGGAGGGGCAAAGAGCGCGGGAGAGAGAGAGAATCCCAAGCAGGCTCTGCACTGTCAGCACAGAGCCCAATGTGAGGCTCAAACTCATGAACTATGAGAACATGACCTAAGCGGAAACTGGATGCTAAACCGACTGAGCCACCCAGGTGCCCCTGTTTCAGTGTTTACGTGAAGTTGATGTCCAAACTTTGTTTTCTCTCCCCCCTCCTCAGCACAAGGCACATTGCTTTGTGTTTCATTTGTACATAGTAAATGTTGAAACACATTAAACAATGTATACAGACTTGGGATTAGGTTCATGGGTGTTTATTGTACTGTTATTTTTTTAATAGACTATTTTTTAGAGCACATTTATGTTCATAGCAAAAGTGAGATGAAGATACAAAAGTTCTTTAAGAATCTCCTGCCCCAACCCATGCATAGCTTCCCCCATTATCAATACTCTCCACTAGAATGGTACATATGTTGGTATTGATGAACCCATATTGATACATTATTGTCACCCAAAGACCATGGTTTACACTAGTGTTCACTCTTGGTGTTGTACATTTTCTGAATTTGGACAAATGTATAATGATATATATCTACCATTTTAATATCATACAGAGTAATTTCAGTGCCCTAAAATTATCTCTTCAACCCTTCCTCTCTGAACCCCTGACAACCACTGATCCTTTTACTGTCTCCATAGTTTTGATTTTTCCAGAAACATGAATATTTAACATAAACATCAGTTAACATGAACATTAAAACCCCTTTTTCATCCTACCTTCGATTAGCATAAAGAAGAAGGGTTGCATAGATGGCTTTGTCAATGGAGCATACAACTCTTGATCTCGGGGTTGTGAGTTTGAGCCCCCCGTTGTGTGTAGAGGTTACTTAAAAAAATTTTTTTTAATAAAGAAATAAGAAATAAAGAAGAAACCATACCTGTGACAATGCTTCTGTATAACATAAACTATTGTACTTATGTTTACTTTTTTAATTGAAAGATGATTCACGTATCATAACATTCACCCTTCTAAAGTGTATATAGTTCAGCGGTTTGTATTGATTCACAATGTTGCACAGCCATCACCACTATCTAATTCCAGATCTTTTCATCATCCCCAAAAGGAAAAGCTAATATGAGGCCTTTTGCATCCAGGTTCTTAGCATGTTTTCAAGGTTTATCCATGTTGTTTTATGTATCAGCACTTCATTCCTTTTTGTGGCTAAATAATACTCCATCATATGGATATATCTGATTTTGTTTACCCATTCATCAATTGATAGAAATTTGAGTTGTTTCTGCTTTTTGGATATTAAGAATAATGCTCCTGTAAACCTTAGTGTGAAAGTTTTTGTGTGGACATATGTTTCCAATTCTCTTGGATGTATACCTAGAAGTACAATTGTTGAGTCATACGGTAACCATATGTTTAAGATTGTGGGGAAGTACCAAACTGATTTCCAAAGTGGTTGCACCCTTTTATATTCCCAAAAGTAATGTATGAAAGTTTGAATTTCTCTACATTAATTCTAATTCTTGTTTTCTGTTTTTTTTTTATTATAGCCACTTGTAAGGTGGTATCTCATTATATTTTTTTATTTGCATTTCTCCAATAGCTAATTATATTGAATGTATTTTCATGTGGTTATTTGCCATTTATATGTCTTCTTTGGAGAAGTGTGTGTTCAATTCTTTGTCCATTTTTAATTGGGTTGTCTTTTTATTGTTGAGTTATAAAAGTTCTTTATATATTCTTGGGGCACCTGGATGGCTAAGTCAGTGGAGCATGTGATCCTGACCTTGGGGTTGTGAGTTCCAGTCCCATGTTGGGTATAGAAATTACTCAAAAAATAAAATAAAATCTTTTTTTTTTTTTTTTATTTTTTTTTTTTTTATTTTTTTATTTTTTTTATTTTTGGGACAGAGAGAGACAGAGCATGAACGGGGGAGGGGCAGAGAGAGAGGGAGACACAGAATCGGAAACAGGCTCCAGGCTCCGAGCCATCAGCCCAGAGCCTGACGCGGGGCTCGAACTCACGGACCGCGAGATCGTGACCTGGCTGAAGTCGGACGCTTAACCGACTGCGCCACCCAGGCGCCCCAAAATAAAATCTTTTTTAAAAAAATTCTTTAGGGGTGCCTGGGTGTCTCAGTCGGTTAAGCGTCCGACTTCAGCTCAGGTCATGATCTCACAGTTTGTGAGTTCGAGCCCTGTGTCAGGCTCTGTGCTGACATCTTGGAGCCTGGAGTCTACTTCGGATTCTGTGTCTCCCTCTCTCTCTGTCTCTCTGTGTCTCAAAAATAAACATTAAAAAAAAAAGTTTAAAAAAGTTCTTTATATATTCTGGATACTAGACCTTTATCAGATCTATGATTTGTAAATATTTTCTCCATTCTGAGTGTTATCTTTTCACTTTCTTGATAGTACTCTTTGGTGCATAAAAGTTTTAAATTTTAATGTTAATTTATCTATTCTTTCTTCATTGCTTGTGCTTTTGGTGTCAGATCTAAAATATCATTCTAAATCTAAGATCATACAGATTTACACCTATATTTTCTTCTAAGAGTTTTATAATTTTAGCTCTTACTTTTAAGTCTTTGATCCATTTTTAATTAATCAATTATTTATTTGTTTATTTTAAAGTAATCTCTACTCCCAACATGGGGCTTGAACTCACAACCCTGAGATTAAGAGTCACATGCTCTACCAACTGAACCAGCCAGAGGCCCCTTTTTAATTTTTTTGATTATATATATGTACAATCTGTATATAATGGATATACAGTTGTCCAAGCACCAATTTTTTTTATCTTTTTTTTTTAATTTTTTATTTTTTTTTAAATTTATTTTTTTTTATTTTTTAATATATGAAATTTACTGTCAAATTGGTTTCCATACAACACCCAGTGCTCATCCCAAAAGGTGCCCTCCTCAATACCCATCACCCACCCTGCCCTCCCTCCCACCCCCCATCAACCCTCAGTTTGTTCTCAGTTTTTAACAGACTCTTACGCTTTGGCTCTCTCCCACTCTAACCTCTTTTTTTTTTTCCTTCCCCTCCCCCATGGGTTTCTGTTACGTTTCTCAGGATCCACATAAGAGTGAAACCATATGGTATCTGTCTTTCTCCGTATGGCTTATTTCACTTAGCATCACACTCTCCAGTCAAGCACCAATTTTTGAAAAGACCATACTCTTTTCCTGTAAGTTGTCTTGGCACCATGTTGTAAATCAATTGACCAGAAATGTGTAGGTTTATTTCTGGATTTTCAGTTTGATTCCATTGATTTATGTGTGTATCCTTATGCCAGTACTACAGTCTTGATTGTTTTGGCTATTCTGGGTCCTTTGAATTTCTGTGTGAGTTGCAGCATTAGCTCATCAATTTCTACCAAAAAACCCAGCTGATATTTGGCTAGGGAATGCATTGAATCTGTGGATCAATTTGGAGAGTATTTTCATCTTAACAGTATTGAGTATTCCAATCCATGAACATGGGAACTCTTTCCATTTATTTAGGTCTTCTTTAATTTTTTTTCAGTTCTTTAATTATTGTGTCATTTTCAATGTAAATATCATGCACTTCTTTTGTAAATTTGTTCCTAAATATTTTATTCTTTTTTGGTGCTATTATAAGTAGAATTGTTTTCTTAATTTCACTTTCTATTGCTCATTGCTATCTATAGAAATACAATTGATTTTTGTATATTTATTTAGTATTCTGCCACCTTATGGAACTAACTTACTATTAGGTCTAGTTGTGTGTGTGTGTGTGTATGTGTGAAGCCTTAGAATTTGTATATACAAGATGATGTCATCTGCAAAAAGGGATATTTTCTCCTTTCCAATCTCTATGCATTTTATTTCTTTTCCTTCTCTAATTGGTCTGACTAGAACCTCAAATACAAAGTTGAATACAAGTGGTGAGAGTGGATATTCTTGTTCCTGATCTTAGGTTGAAAGCGTTCCATTTTTCAGTATGTATGATGTTAACTTTGGGGTTTTCATAGATGCACTTTGCCAGGATGAGGAAGTTCCTTCCTTTACTAGTTGAGTATTTTTTTCATTACAGGGTGTTGGATTTTGTCAAATGTTTTTTCTGTATCTGTTGAGATGATAACGCATTTTTGTGTTTGGTTCGTACGGTATAATATAGTCATTGATTCTCATAGGATAAATATCACTTGGTCATGGTGCATAATCCTTTTTATATGCTTCTGGATTAGGTATGTTAGTATACTCTTGAGGAATTTTGTGTCTATATTCATAAGGAGTATTGGTCTGTAGTTTACTTTTTTTTCTTTTGGTGTCTTTGTGTAGTTTCAGTAACAGGTTAATACTGGCCTCATAGAATGAGTTGGGAAGCGTTACCTTATCTACTTTTTGGAAGAATTTTTAAAGGATTAGTATTAATTCAAATTTAAATGTTTGGTAGAATTCACCAGTGTAGACATCCAGTTCCTGGAAAGTTTTTTTTTAATTATTATATTTTTATGTTGGATGAATGATAATCAGGTTGTTTTTTTTTTTTACTTTTTTTTTAATGTTTATTTATTTTGAGAGACAGACAGACAGAGAGCAAGATGGATAAGGGCAGAGAGAGCCGGAGACACAGAATCCGAAGCAGGCTCCAGGCTCTGAGCTATCAGCACAGACCCCAACTTGGGGCTGGAACTCATGCACCATGAGATCATGACATGAGCTGACATCAGGCACTTAACCGACTGAGGTCTCCAGCGCCCTGATAATCAAGTATTTTTAATCAGATACACAATTCTTTTTTTTTTTTAAGTTTATTTATATATTTTTCAAGAAAGAGAGAGAGTGCGAGGGAGGGGTGCCATCCAGGTGCCCCTGGAAAGTGTTTTGATTACCAATTCTTTCTTTTTACTTGTTATAGATGTATTCAGATTTCTTTTTGGGTCAGTTTTGGTAGTTTATGGGTTTTTTGTTTGTATGGTTGTTGTTGTTGTTTCTGGAATTTGATCATCTCGTCTGGGTTATCTAATTTGTAGTCATTTAATTCTTCATAGTATTCCTGTATAATCACTTTTATTTCTCTATTGTTGGTAATAATGTCCCCTCTTTCACCCTGATTTTAGTAATTTGAGTCTTTGCTTCCTCTCTCTGTTTCTCTCTGGTTCAATCTAGCTGAAGGTTTATAAATTTTGTTAAACTTTTCAAAGATTAACTTTTGGTTTACATTGATTTTCTCTGTGGTTTTGCTATTCTTTATCTCATATGTTTCTGCTCTAATCTTTGTTATATTCTTTCTTCTGCTTTTTTGTTTGTTCTTTTAGTTTATTAAGGTGGAGGTTTAGGTCATTGATTTGTGGTCCTCTTTCTTTTCAACATAGGCATTTATAGTTTAAAATTTTTCTTTAAGTACTGCTTTTGCTGAATCCCAGAAGGTTTGGTGTGTTGTGTTTTTCTTTAATTCATTTGAAAATATTTTCTAATTTCCCTTGTGCTTTCTTCTTTGACCTATTGATTACCTAGGAGTGTAGTGTTTAACTTCCACATATGTGTGGATTTCCCAAATTTCCTTCTGTTATTGATGTTTAAAGTTTTTTTTTAAGTTTATTTATTTATTTAAGCAATCTCTACAACCAACATGGAGCTTGAACTCATGACTCATATCAAGAGTCGCACACTCTTCCTACGGCGCCAGCCAGACACCCCTGTTAATTGATTTTTAATTTCATTACATTGTAGTTAGAGAACATATTTTGTATGATTTTAATACTTTCAATTTATTGAGACTTGTTTTATGGCCTAAGATATGATGATAGACCGTATCTTAGGCCATAAAGATAGGCCTATCTTAGGCCATTTGTATTTGTTGCATCCATGTTGAAAGTAGGGTATTAAAGTCCAACTATTATCGTTGAATTGTCTATTTCTCCCTCAATTCTGTCAGTTTTTGCTTCATCTATTATTAAATCTTCGTGTATTATTAGGTCCATATATCTTTATTAGTGTTATGTCTTCTTGATGGGCTGATGCTTTTACCATTATAAAATATGCTTCTTTGTCTCTAGTAACATTTTTTATCTTAATTAGTAATAATTTATGTAAATATTTAATATACATTCAACTCTACATTTAAATGTATGCCCTCTTGGGGCGCCTGGGTGGCGCAGTCGGTTAAGCGTCCGACTTCAGCCAGGTCACGATCTCGCTGTCCGTGAGTTCGAGCCCCGCGTCAGGCTCTGGGCTGATGGCTCGGAGCCTGGAGCCTGTTTCCGATTCTGTGTCTCCCTCTCTCTCTGCCCCTCCCCCGTTCATGCTATGTCTCTCTCTGTCCCAAAAATAAATAAAAAACGTTGAAAAAAAAAAAATTTAAATGTATGCCCTCTTAATATAGGAGTAAATGATGCAGTCAAGTAAAAATTATAAGTTCCTTTTTTTAAAAATGTTTATTTATTTATTTTAAGAGAGAGAGAGAACAGCAAGAGAGGGGCAGAAAGAGAGGGAGAGAGAGAATCCAAGCAGGCTCCACACTGTCAGTGCAGAGCCCAATGTGGGGCTTGATCTCATGTAGCATGAGATCATGACTGAGCTGAAATCAAGAGTCAGAAGCTTACCTGACTGAGCCACTCAGGGGCCACAAAAATTATAAGTTCTAAAGATTATTAATGGTATTTGTTCATTTTATTATTTTTTATGCATTTATTTTTTATTTTTAAATATTTATTTATTTTGAGAGAGCGAGAGTGCAAGCAACCAGGGGAGGGGCAGAGAGAAAGAGAGAATCCTAAGCAGGCTCCACACTATCAGCACAGAGTCCAATGTGGGGCTCGATCTCACGAACCATGACATCAGGACCCAAGCCGAAATCAAGTTGGACGCTTAACCAACTGAGCCACCCAGGCATCCTTTGCTTAACTTATTTTATATATATTGCCATGCACATAGATTCAATATTCGGTTCTTAGCATATTTTTCTGAGCACCAAATACATATAAGACCCAGGAAGTACATTATATGCATCAGGCACACTCCTACCTTAAATAGCTTATAATCAAATTGACAAACCAGGACACAAAGAAAGTGTGGAGTAATAGACTGATTCTCAAACTTAAAGTGCATAAAATTCCACTTGCTAGACCCGTTAAAAATCAGTTTCCAAAGCCATACTTTCAGAGATTTTGACTTAGTAGCTTCAGTTTAGAGCTTTATAATCTTAATTTTTGACAAGTTCTTCAGATTGATCCTGATCATAGATATAATGAAAGTCTCTACTGGAGAACATTGTGGAGTGCAGAGAGTGACATTTTTGTGTTCCTTTGGACTCTAGTGCCATGAGAAATGGGCCTGTGGTAGGAGCATGAAAGCCCAGATTCATTCAAATTATCCTACTAATGGTAACAGTGAATATGGAGACAATTAAATAGAAGGATGTTAAAGAGTAGCTTTCATAGGGTTTGGTGACTGCTTAGATGGTGGATGATACAGAAGAAGAAAAAGTCAAGGACGACAGTAACTTTCCTGATTTAAGTGATTCCCATCTCCTGTTAGCTCTATTACTGATTTTCTAAATTCCACATTTTTTAAGTGAAGATAATGGTATCTAACTCATTGCATTGTTATGAAGTGTAAATAAATTAGGGTGGTTAATAGATACTCAATAAATAGTTTTCTGAAAGAAGTTTAACAACAATAGAAGGTAGCATATGGTTAGTGTTTAATGAGGGACTGGCAAACTATAAGAATTAGAGAAGAGCTTTAAAACTTAAAAGAGTTAATTGTTTAATCAAGAAAATATATGTATCTTTGTATAATAACATACATATTTGTGTATATATGACTCGTTTAAGAAAGTCTTAAAATAGTGGGGGCGTGCCTGGGTGGCTCAGTCAGTTACTCTTGATCTCAGCTCAGGTCTTGATTTCAGGGTCATGAGTTCAAAACCCTTTATTCACATGCTGGGTGTGAAGCCTACTTAAAACAAACAAACAAACAAATTAATTAATTAAATTTAAAAAGAAAGTCTAATAGCGCTCAAATCACCTGGTTGGCTCAGTCGGTAGAATTGTGACTCTTGGTCTCAGGGTTGTAAGTTCAAGCCCCACATTGGTGTAGGGATTCCTTTAAAATAAAATTAAAAAAAAAAAAGTCTGATAGTGCTAAGATGCTATTTCCATTTGCCTAGTTTTTGTTGCACTTGTTGGCAGCTTTTCCTCTAGTTGTCTCAACTCCATTTCCTATGTGGTTAAATTTAACTTCCATTTTTCTGCTCCATCTCTACTGGTTACTCTCTAGGCCTGCTGTACAACTGTTGCCCTGTGACTACTCTTTGCATTGCCTGAGAATACCTTTTACTTTTTTCCTGTATAAGATTTATGATTCCTGGATCTGTAACTTTTCTTTCATTTAGCTCCTTGTTTGGGTCTTCCAATAGCTTTTTGGAAAAGTGTGAATTTTTGAGACCTTGCATAGCTGGGAAAATCCTTTCACTTAGAAGAAATTGCTTCATTGTTTCCCAATTTCCAGTGTTATTATTGAGAAGGTTGATGCCATTCTGGTTTTCAATCTTTTCAATATGTCCTGCTTTTAATTTCTGGGAACTTTTAAGATCTCCTTTTGTCTTTGATGTTGTGGAATTTCATGATATAAGCTGATGTGGTTTTCTTTTATTTTTGCTGGGCAATTGACATACACTTCAATCTGTAAACTCATGCCCCCCGGGTGTGAGAACTTTATTTATATAATTTATTTTATAATTTTTTTTATACTACAGTTTTCTTTGTTTTCTCTCCATATAATTCCTGTAATTTGTATGTCCCATCTCCTGGATTAATCTTAAAGACTCCTCAAATTATCTATTGTCCATCTCTTAGCTTTTTGCTGTGCTGTCTGGAACATTTCCTTAATGTTATCTTCCAATTCTTTTTTCTTTTCTTTTCTTTTTTCTTCAGGTTTTATCTTTAAGTAATCTCTATGCCCAATGTGGGGCTTGAACTCATGACTCTGAGAGCAAGAGTCATATGCTCTTCTGACTGCCCCTCTTTTATTGTATTTTTAAAATTTGGTTGTTATAATTTTAACTTCTAAGAAAGCCTGTTTTTGTTTCAGTGTTCCTTTTTAAAAAATATGATCTTGGGGTACCTTGGTGGCTCAGTCGGTTAAGTGTCAGACTTCAGCTCAGGTCATGATCTCGAAGTCCGCGAATTCGAGCCCTGTATCAGGCTCTGTGCTGACAGCTCAGAGCCTGGAGTCTGCTTCAGATTCTGTGTCTCCCTCTGTCTCTGCTCCTCTCCCACTCATGCTCTGTCTCTCTGTCTCTCTGTCTCTGTCTCTCTCTCAAAGATGAATAAACATTAAAAATTTTTTTTAATATGATCTTGTTCTTCTTTCATAAATGCAATAGCTTTTCTCTCATCATAGACTTTCTTATTTATTTCTTGCTGGTTTATTTGTTTTATTTTCTTTGTTTCATATTGGAGACTTTTATCAAGTATATGGGAAACCTTTAAGGTTTGTTCAGTTTTAATAGCAGACATCAAACTAATTGGAAGGTCAATGTGAGGAGGTAGCATTTACTGATTAGAAGGGTTCATTATAGAATGATTTAGTGGTCAAACAGCTTTTAAAAAATTTTTTTAATGTTTATCTATTTTTGAGAGAGAGAGAGAGCACGCAAGCAGGGAGGGGCAGAGGGACAGGGAGACAGTGGATCAGAAGCAGGCTCTGTGCTGACAGCAGACAGCCCGATGTGGGCCTTGAACTCATGAACCACGAGATCTGACCTGAGCTGAAGTTGGACGCTTAACCGACTGAGCCACCCAGGTGCCCCTCACCTGGCTTTTTTTTTTTTTTTTTTTTTTTTACCGAAGTTACCCCCATATTCAAAATTTACAGGTCTTTTTTTTCTGGGACGTTTCAGCTTATCTTTCAGTCTTTTGGGGAGGGCATATAAAACACTGCCAGTGTTATGAAAGGGGCATGGGGAGAGACCTTTGGTTATCAATTCCCCTATCTTCTGGTGGCACCTTACCCTAGCACTCCACTATGCCTGGTTATCTGAGCCTAGTACTCCTAGTACACTGTGCCTGGTTATAGAGCCCCTTGTGTTTAATTCTTCCATAGATGCAGATGGGTTCATGACTACTATTTATGTAGTCTTTGATACAATTCCCTTGGTTTTGGCCCCATTCCTTACCCCTACCTTCTGTAGTACTTGGTACTTCACATTCTTGAACCTTTCTGGGGTTCTGTTTGGTTACTTGACTTGCTTCTTGTTACTTTCTCCTTCAAGGAGCCCTTTCTACGCTCTGTTTAGTCAGTTACTGCTGTTCTATCTTTGTCTCCCAACTTAAAATATTATGGCTCTGGGTTACAGAGAGCCAGAGTTTGCATTTTTATTTTTTATTTTTGTTTTAGAACAATTCCAGAAAAGGAAGGAAGCAGAAACATCTTTAATCTCTCATCCTGTAACTGGAAGTTAATTTAATTTTCCCAAGTGATGTTGTGGCTTCTTATCTCACTGGATAGTTTCAGCTAGCTATATCAGCCACATCGCTGGATGTAATGACTTCGTAAAATAAATAAACTGAATAGATAATAAATACATAAATTAAATAAATTAATTAAATTAAATAAAAATAAGTCCTAGTCACTTTGTGCTATTCAAAAATCGGGAGAAATGTTCACAAAAAGATGGCTTCTCTTGGCTTCTTAGGCAAGTTACAATTTGGCTGTATAGTCTGTTGGCATTTTAGTGCAAACAGTATTGGTCCCACTTTTCTGTCCTAAGATGCTCTGTTCTTTACATAAACAGCAGTAGAAGCAGTTGTTCTCTTCTACTCTGAGAGTGATTATCTCTTAGTGGTAAGTGGAGTGATTCATTCTCCTATACATCTTAGAGGAGACTTTATTATCTGTGGGGGATACAGTGTGGGGAGAGGAGAGCTCTAGCAATGTGTCAGGTATTACACATGCTGAACTGGCATAAAAAGAAGCAACCTCTTCCCCCACTGCAATTTTAAATCCTGGAAGTAACACCCCACATCTAAGGCTGTGAGAAATCACATTATTCATAACAAGGACCGTGATTCACATGAACGGAACAAAATGGAATTATCAAAAATAGATTCTGTAGATTAGTCTGTAGCAAAAATATCTTCTGACTTAGCTTATGAATTGGCTATAATCACAGGAAGGATGATTCCATTGAGGTTTTACCACCTTCTCCTCCACCTTGACTGAATAACCTTTATACTTCTCCCATGGCACATCTTTGTAGGTCAGGGTATTTGGAAAACTGATTTTGACATGACGCCTCCCTCCTCTTTTTTTTTTTCTCATAGTCTTTAAAAAAAAAAAAGAGACTCACTTAAAACATACCTTGTGTTAATTCTACTCGTTTCATTGGTCACCTTGAATTATTGAGCATTTTTCATTTTTATGCTTTCTATATTGACCCACTATTATTTTTAGCAGTGATGATTATGATAACCTGCAGAGTGGGCTAGAAGGGCTTCACATTTGATGGAATTTGAATTCCTGCCAGAGCTATTATTTGTTTCAAATATGAACAATATGATTACAGTCCTTTTACCTGGGCAGTTTTCTACTTCTATTGATTTCCTGCCTCTCCAAGATTAATAAATTCTTTTTAGGGAGTAGTAAACAGAAAAGGGCAGTTCCTTTTGATAACTATCACTGTATTATGTATACACACACACAGTATTGCATAACTGATGCTCAAGGAATTGTGTGAGATGTTTTAAGAGATCCGAAGATGAGAATGTCAGATGCTTTCAGCTGCAAGTAACAATGATGAAGACATCTGAAGACATTATTAAATACAAAGACATTTATTGTTTTGCTAAAAAGATATCCAGAGGAAGGCCATTTCCTGGATTGGTACAATGGCTCAATGATGCTTTTAGCTCAGCCATCAACAATGGGTTGGGTTTTTTCTTAATGCTCTAGATATCATGTCCTTATATAATCACATCTAATGGCAGAAGAACGGCAGTTTTTCCTCATCTACCTCTTTTTTTTTTTTTTTTAGGACTTTTTTAAAGTTTATTTATTTATTTTGAGAGAGAGCATGGGGGAGGGACAGAGAAACAGGGAGAGGAGAATCCCAAGCAGTCTTGGTGCTGTCAGCTCAGAGCCCAACTCCAGGCTGGAACCTATGGACCGAACCATGAGATCGTGATCTGAGTGGAAAACTTCACTGACTGAGCCATCCAGGTGCCTCTAATGATCCCTTTAAAATTGTTTAAAGAAAACTGTTCCAGATACTTTTGATTTGGAGCTGCCAAAGCTGTCCTCTCTCGTTGTCCCAAATTTTTAGTCACAAATCTGTTCTGAGCATCTTTTTCATAAGTGGTGTTAAGGAATGTAGTATCAATTTACATAGTGTGATTTTTTTTTTCAAGTCGGCGCCACACCCAGCATGGAGTCCATCGCAGGGCTTGAACTCACAACCTGGAGATCAAGACTTGAGCTGAAATCAAGAGTCAGACACTTGGGGCGCCTGGGTGGCTCAGTCAGTTGAGCGTCTGACTTCGGCTCAGGTCATGATGTCACGGTTGGTGAGTTCGGGCCCCACATCGGGCTCTGTGCTGACAGCTTGGAGCCTGGAGCCTGTTCAGATTCTGTGTCTTTCTCTCTCTCTGCTCCTCCCCCCCACACACCCTGTCTCTCTCTGCCTCTCAAAAATAAAGAAAACTTATTTAAAAAAAAAAAAAAAGAGTCAGACACTTAACCAACTGAGCCACTTAGGCGTCCTTACATAATGTGATTTTAGGTGATGTTCTCTTCTTCCAAAATGCTCTCGCCCTTCCATCTTCACATGCCCAAATCTCATTCATCCTTTAATGAAAGCTAAAAATAATGCCTCCCATTTATTTCATTTATTCAGCAAATAACTGTCGCGTGCTTATTACGTCAAGCACTCTGCAAGTGTTGGGTATACAAGACATGAGCTCTGACCTCATGGAGCTTACAGTCAGGTGTGGAACACTGACAATTAACAATAATAATTAAGCGATAGGGAAGAATAAGGTACAAGCAGAGGACAGGTAGAAGTATTTACACTGTTGGTGGGGATGGAGCAGACAGAGAATTCTTCTTGAAGACTTGAAAGATGATACCTAAAGGATGAGTAGGAATTGGAGAGAGAAAGGGAGGGGAAAGTGTTTATGGTAAGGAGAAGAGTGCATAAGAAATCATGGAGCAGAAAGTGTTGGTGAAAGCACTCTGGAAAAAGGCCTCTTTAATTCCTCCTCCCTGCCCACCCCCGCAAGTAACTTTCCATTTGATGAACCCCATGCACTTGATATACAATTTTTAGACCATAAGATCTCTGAAGGCAATACATATGACTTATACACAGTACTGGATAAATATGAGTGCAACTTCGGAGAAGAGTGAGGCTGTGTATGTGTCAATGCAAAATGCTAGCTTAAATATTGAAACAGCTAAGGGAAGAGGTGGATTATACCACATCTCTCTTCAAAATAAGAAAAGCATCACCTGTCTAGGTGACTACAGGGACCAGGGAGGCAACAGGGAGGAATTGATTCATAAAGTTCTGGAGGAAGTACAAAGTAATTATAGCTCCAATCCTCAGATGTTACTTTAAAAGCTATTTCAGGAAATATAATGAAAACCTGGTACCCATCAGGAAGAAAAAATAGCCACTCACTTATGTTTGCAAGAGGTTTTCTTTTTGAATATTCTCTTGGCGTGGGCTGCTCTTGGTGTGTGCCACGGTTCTGGGTTACTGGTGGGGAGGGCCCAACCAGACCTGACAAGCTACTTTTAAATCAAATATTAAAAAAAACCCAACAACACACAAAACATAAATGTCCATATCATGACTTGGGTTTTTATCATTTATTTGTTTATTTTCCACTTCATTAAAAACATTTTTTTAACGTTTATTTATTATTGACAGACACAGAAAGACAGAGCATGAGCAGGGGAGGGGCCTAGAGATGGGGAGACACAGAATCTGAAGCAGGCTCCAGGCTCTGAGCTGTCGGCACAAAGCCTGATGCAGGGCTTAAAATCACAGACTGTGAGATCATGACCTGAGCCGAAGTCGGATGCTTAACCAACTGAGCCACCCAGGCACCCAATTTTCCACTTCATTTAAAAATTTTTTTTTCAACGTTTATTTATTTTTGGGACAGAGAGAGACAGAGCATGAACAGGGGAGGGGCAGAGAGAGAGGGAGACACAGAATTGGAAACAGGCTCCAGGCTCTGAGCCATCAGCCCAGAGCCTGACGCGGGGCTCGAACTCACGGACCACGAGATAGTGACCTGGCTGAAGTCGGACGCCCAACCGTCTGTGCCACCCAGGCGCCCTGTCCACTTCATTTTAGAGGTGTGTTCCAAAATCCTTTTGCCACTTGGCTGTGAGGAACCAAAAGTGAGTAAATTTTGATAGGGAAGGAGGTTTGGAGATACAGCTATTGTCTTGATAGGCCAGAATAGACAGTATTTTGAGTTCTCATAGAAAGCCCCCCTTAATTTATGTCTCTCCTTAATTCTAGTTCAGCAATTCATCACTGAGTTTGAGATGGTGCTTGTTTGATCCTGTAAGATTTTATTTCGTTGTTAACTTGGGAAGTATTTTTGATAGTTTTTTCTTTAAAGTAATCTCTACTCCCAACATTGGGCTTGAGCTCACAGCTCAAGATCAAAAGTTGCATGCTTTATTGAATGAATCAGCCAGGTTGTCACTCCCCATTTTTTTTTTAAATGTGTATTTATTTTGAGAGACAGAGAGAGACAGACAGAGTGCGAGCAGGGGAGGAGAAGAGAGAAAGGGAGACACAGAATCCGAAACAGGCTCCAGGCTCTGAGCTGTCAGCACAAAGCCTGAGGTGGGGCTTGAACTCACGAACCATGAGATCATGACCTGAGCCGAAGTCAGACGCTTAACCAAGTGAGCCACCTCAGCGCTCCTTCCACGTTTTTTTGATACTAGTTTTTTAAAAGTGTCCTCCTCGAGGATAGAGGTTACATTTTTGGATGCTGTCCCATAGTGTGGTGAGATGTGGATGCTGAATTCTTTAATTTGGTGATTCTTAACTTTTTGTTTATGTTTTATTAATATACTTTATTTTTTTAGGTTTTTAATTTACAGAAAAACCGAGCAGTCCCCATATGAACTCTCCTTCCCCAGTTACCTTTATTATTAATATCTTATGTTAGTATGAAACATTTGTTATAATTAATGAACCAGTATTGATACACTGTAATTAACCAAAGTCCATATTTATTCAGATTTATTTTAGTTTTTGCCTAAAGTCCTTTTTCTCTCCCAGGATCCCATTCAGCTTAAAAGCCTATGCTGAGTTGTCCTGTTACTTACATCTACATTATACCTAGTTGTCGGGTCTCCTGAGGTTCTTCTTGGCTGTCACATTAACCTTCATTTTTTGAGTCATAAACTGGATTGAAAATCTGATGAAAGCTATGGATCCTCTCCACAGAAAAATGCACCTGCTTCAGAGGTCTAATTTAAGGGAGGTCCACCCATAACTGATTCAGAAACCTAGCCTCAGGAGGAAAAGGTGATCTTTAAAATATTTCTTCCCTCACACTCAGGCTCAAGGTCAGGCTCTACCTTTAATTTGTTGTGTGACCTTTTTGCATAGCTGTTTTCCTACTTGGACCTCAGTTTCACCATCTGTGAAATGAAGGGTTTGATTTACATGATGTCTAAATCCTTTTCTAGCACAGTGGAAGGTGGGCGTCACCCACAAAGGAACAAAGGCTGTTAACACACCAAGCCAGGTCAGGGAAGTGGAATGGCTTATCAATAATGAGGTCGCAGAGGTTCAATGGGGGAAAAAGACATAACCTAGGTTCCACTTTATGGCTTCGTGGATTTTGTAAGTCATTTCCTTCTGAGGAAGGTTTGAGGTTCAATTTCCTCATCTGCAAAAATGTAGAGGCTCTGCTTCTGGTAGTTATGAAACTCCTGGGAGCAACAGTGAGGAATTATGATAAGAAAAAAAAATGGAGTAGGTGGGTGGGTGCACGGGTGAAGGGCAGATTTAAGGAATACGAGGCAGGGCTGAGGGTTCTGGAGAAGAGAAACCCAGTAGACACCTTAGGGACCTCACACCACACGCGCACCGTGCTGGGGTCAATTCAACCTAGGTGCCGGCCCCGCCTCCTTTCTCCCCACGCTTCCCCTCCCCTCCGGCTGCGACGCGCCACACTTCGCATGGTAGTCACCGTGAGTCGCTTTCCATAGCGCTAGGGCCGCGCGCGTTCTCGCGCCGCCACCTCACTGCCATCTCTGCCCGCCTTTGGCCCTTTCCGATTGGCTCTCACGTTAGTGACGTACATGCTCCTTATTCTACCCCCGTCACTTCCCCAGGGTTCCGCCCCGCCTCCCCCTTACTTCTCCCGATTGGCGTGGCAACCTAACCTGCCCTGGTCTCCGCTGTGAAGGAGAAGCCGGGAGAGCAGGCTAAACCAGGAAGGCGCTGGCTTGTGGCGCGCACGCGCGCGCACGCACGCACGCCGGCGGCCGGAGGGGCGGCACGCTCGCGCCCGGGCTCGCCGCGCGCCGCGCCAGAGGCTCGCGCACTCAGCAGGTTGGGCTGCGGCGGCGGCAGCTGTGGGAGCTGAGGCGCAGCGCGTGAGAGGTCCCAGACGCGTCTGCGGCTCCGGTTCCGCCACCTTCCTCTTCTCTCACCCCAGTCTCGGTGCCGGGTGCTGAGAAGGGAACGGCGCTAGCCTTGGTAACTTAGAGCCCACCCTTGGCTGCTTCCGACACCGCCATCCTTCCTTTCCCAGCCGCGGGCCTCTCGGTGCTAAGGCGACTCTGCGGGGAGGCGGCGGCGACGGCTGCCTGTCTGTGGGGAGGAGTCCTGCCCTCCAGTCTTGCTCCGCCGCCGGGCCCTGCAGGGTCCAAGAGAGCTCGGCGCCGGTCCTTCCTCTCACCTTTTTCGTCAGCCGATTGGTGCAGCGTCGGTCCGAGAGGTCTCTGGGCTGAGGCGGCGGCAGCTCCTTCGGCTTCATCATGTCCGCGGGCGGAGACTTCGGGAATCCGCTGAGGAAATTCAAGCTGGTGTTCCTGGGGGAGCAGAGCGGTGAGTGCGCGGCTCCCCCACTCCTGGCAGCTGGCCGCGGCTTCCCCGCACCGCCCCCAGTGCGGCCCTTCTGTCCGCAAAGGCTCTCTCTACCGGCCTCGCGTTTACGCTCGGTGGTAACCCCCAGCCCTGCCCGGTGTTTGCTGACCTCTGTTAGCCACCGGCTCCTCTTCGTCTGGATCCGTCGGTCAGATTTTTGACCCTTCCGTCCCCGGTTCAGACGTCTCCTTCCACCACCTTCCCCCCCCCCCCCCCCCCCCCCCCCGCCGCAGCCCGGGCCTCTCCCGTCGGTCTGCCCCCTCCCCCCAGTCCTCACCCCGCCCAGCCCCAGCCTGCTGTCCATCCCTTTATTCCTCCCGTCTCCTTCGTCTCACCAACCGTAGCCCCCTTCCTTGAGCCCCACCCTTATCTTTGCTTTTATTCCAGTTCGTCAGCTCTGTGATGGCCCACCCTGGGAAGCCCCACTCCGGGAAGCCCCGCTCCCGGGAACCGACCCTCTTCAACCTTGGACTAGGAGGGTGGGGGGATTAGGGCGTTGTTTTCCTTAGAGGCTTGGCCCTGGGATATGCGGATCTTATGGGAGGTGGGAAATGGGGGGTCGTAGAAATTCTTGGATGGTTTTCCCTTGGGTGGGGAATTAGTTTGGAAGATATATGTCTGAATTGGAGGCGACTTGAGGATGGAGTGGTTGGGGAGTAAGAGGGGTGGTGGCGGCAGTGGTGATTTTTGTTTCTTGGGTTAGGCTGAGGCTTGTTGGAAAACCTCATTTTCTTCTCATGACTTTGAGCCCTGACAATTCTTCTGGCACTGTTGATGCTTTGCCGATCTCTGCCAGATGCTATGTCATGATCGTTTTACTTGGAATTTTTCACATCTCACCTCTCCTCCTTTCAACATGAAGCAGTGTCTGATTCTCTTTATGGCGGTGCAAACGGGGATTACCGGGGAAATGTTAATTATTTCATTTCTTCTGAGTGTTTTCAACATATAAATATATTTAGGATTCCTGTGAGAGAAGGCCTGAGAATAACGAACATCTTTGTTTTGTAGGATTTCCTTAGGGGCTAGGGAGTAATGGAGTAGAGTAGAATAGATTCATCATCTGGTTATCTAAATTAGATTTCAATATGTAATGCCGTTTCAGCTAAATGACCCTTTTATGCTTAATATTCCACAGTATATGATGAGTAGCGTGATCTTACTTACCTGGTCAGGCTTCTGCTGTCGCTTACTTTGTATTACATACAGGATCATAGTTTTGTGATGGCTTTCTCCAAAATAACTTCTTGTGGTGATAGCAATTTTATGCTGAATTATGAAACTTGGCACTCGACAATTTAGAGATTATCATCCTTTTTTGTTTTTCTTACATTTTTCATGACCATCTTTAAAATTCACACATTGAGAGGTTAGTTCCTTCTAAATCATCATTGAGTTACCTGCTAGGTACCTTAGATTAGGCTGTAGGGAAGAAAATTTCTTTTGATTGGAAAGCAGATAACTGATATAAATTCAGAGCTTTTACAACTACCTTGAACTGTTTATACTAATATATATGGCATTGAAGTAGATTAACGTTAGTTGCAAAATTGCTTCTAGTTGGAGCTGAGAAATCACTTCTCTCTTTTCATATATAATCTTTGCCTCTTCCTTCCTTATCAAGGAAAAGGATAGTCTCCTCTTTGCTTATGAATATTCCTGAAGCATGTATAAACTTGTTTCTTTAAGTAACTTGGTAAGACCTGTGAGCGTGAACCCAGTCTAGGTGTTTTATGGCACTTTTAGGACAATGCCATGTGTAAAATATAGTGTATTCGTCATTATTGATAAATAGGATCTAAAGTGCTTATTGTGCACTCTAGGGATGTTATTGCCGGCCTTATGTTGTGATGAAGAACTATTTAGTTTGCATGAAGAAACCTTTAATCTCTGCCCTAGGAAGGTTTTAGTATGAGTAGAGATCGTAAGTTCGATATTTGAAGGTTTCCTTTGAATTCCTTGAGTATTTATGTTCTAAATGACATTGCAGAGTTCCGTGGCTTCTCATTTTTTACTTTATTTAAGTCTTGACAATGACCTCCCTGTAGTTCCTGAAGTCATCTTAGATTTTTTTTAATAGACTATTTTTTAGAACAATTTTAGATTTACAGAAAAATTGAGAAGATTGTGCAGAAGGTTCCCATATAGCCCCACCCAGTTTCCCCAGTATTCCTCGGTGTTCTTAACATCTTAAATTAGTATGGTACTTTTTTATAATGAATGAACCAATATTGATGTATTATTATTAACTAAGTCCATAGTTTATTCAGATTTCTTTTCATCTTTTTTTGTTTCAGGATTCAGTTCAGGATACCACATTACGTTTAGATGTCAGTGTTTCTTTAGGCTCCTCTTAGATATTTTCTAAAGTATTGTATTTACATGCTTTTTAACTCTGGAACTGTGGGGTTAATTATCTTTTAAGGCTGCTATAATGCTAAGTAATGCCATCCGATAGCTTTGACAGTGAAAGATTGATCTCTGTTTTCCTGGGCAGTGTCTGTAGTTTTCTTATGCATTAGTAAAGGTCTTTGGAGCCCATGTCATCTTGATGTAACTCTTCATGAATTATTTATTTTAGGTTTTACAGTTCCACAATTCAGCTTTCAAAAACTAATCTGTGGCAAAGCATTTACCACATTTATAATTCTTATTTGTATGTGTGTGTGTGTGTCTGTTACCCACAGCAGAACGTAAGTCCCATGAAGATTACAACTTATTTTGTTCATTGTATCCCCAGTGCCTAGCATAGCACCAGGCTCGTAGGTACCAGAAATATTTGGTAAATGAATGATGGTTGAATCTACTAGGAATCAAAGCTAGTAGCCTGTATTAGTCTTTGCTGTGGTGGAATCTATGTTTTATTTTTCCCATAGGCACTTAGTAGTTTAACAATAACATTTTATACTTACATTAGTTGATTGTATGCTGGGATACTTTAGATTCTTGGGGTTGGGAAGCAGGGAACCTGCTTTTTTTTTTTTTTTTTTTTATAACTCTTGCCATTTTGCTAAAAAAAAAAAAAATAATAATGAGACCAGGATTTTGCATTTTTGGGGGGGTAGGTTGAGAAGAATTAGTTTTGCTTAGTTAAAGCTATTGTTAAATTGTTTGCTATTAGCGTAGAACCTAAAAGTATGTCAAATGTTATTAAAGATGTGTTCATGGAACTGATTTGGAGTTAAGTAGACTTCTGTTTAGCTTATCAAAAATAAAGCTTCTGTGCTTTGTAATGAAGATGAGTTGTTTCAGTATATGAAGTGTGAGAGCAAGTTAATGATACTAGTCTTGGTAATCTTTCTAACAAGTCTTAGCGTTTATATTTCAGTAGTATACATGATTTAATGAAGGAATGTTGGAGTATACAATTTACAGCCGAAGTTTCCTTAAGAAATCTCTTTTATTGCTACCTCTGGCTGCTGTCTTGAAATGCTGAGGCACTTTTAGGAATGCATTCATGGTTTATAGTGGAAGATATTACTACAAACAAATGTTACAAATAGGGTTACAAATTAGGAAATATCTCAGGTAGAAGCACATATTTGGCCTAGTGCTGCTTATTTTTTCATTCTGTGTTACTCTTTTTACATCAGGTCTTTTGAATTATAACATGCTAGATAGGGAAAATGTGTCTTTCCATCAGGGATCAGGAGTACTGAACAGTTTAGATTGGCTAGATCAGTGATCTTAAACTTTTCTTCTCAAGATACCGTTACCTGTTATGCTTTTACAAATTGTTGAGGCCCCTGAAGAACTGTTCATATGGTTTATATCAATATTTATTGAAAATTAAACAAAATTTAAAAATACTTAATTCATTTAAAAATAAAAATAATTAAACCCATTACATGAAAGAACTATTTTGCAAACAAAAATTTAGTGAGAGAATGGCATTGTTTTACAAATTTGCAAATCTCTTTAATGTCTTTGACTCATGAGAAAATACCTGGATTCTCAGATCCTTCTCCATTCAATCTATTGTAATGTCACGTGTCATATAGGCTCTGGGAAACTCCACTGTACACTCATGAGAGAACGAGAGTGAAAAAAGCCAAATAACAATATTATGAAAATGGTTTGACTCCCAGGAGGGTATTGGACCCTCTACTGAAGAGTCCTGGGGATCCTGGTGGTCAGTAGACCACACTTTGAGAACTGCTGGATTAGATGATATTAAGCCATTTGTACCATGGAGCTTCATACTGCAAGTTAGGGCAGTCAAAGAGAATGTTTTCCAGATCTGGTTTTGGAGCCTTAAAACTAAACAGTAGAGCTAGTGATTAAGAGCAGAGTCTGGGTTTCATATTTTAGCACTGGCCACTGGCTTTGGGCAAATTATTTGACTTCTTTGTGCTTCAATTTCCTTCTCTAAAGGTAATAGGAACTATAATACAGAGTTATTGTGAAGATTAAATTAGTTAATAAATGTGAAGCATTTACAAGAGTGCCTGGCACGTGGGAAGTGCTCAAACTATTTAAAAAAAAATTTTTTTTTAATGTTTATTTTTGAGAGAGAGACAGAACGCGAGCAGGGGAGGGGCAGAGATAGAGGGAAACAGAATCTGAAGTAGCTTCAGCCTCTGAGCTGTCAGCACAGAGCCTGACCTCGAACCCATGAACCAAACCCATGAACTGCAAGAGCTGAAGTTGGGTGCTTAACCTACTGAGCCACCCAGGCACTCCATGCTTGGTAACTATTTTAATTTAACACATGTGCATGTAAAACTATGCTGTCAAGTGATTTGATAGAACATAAGCTTAAATTTACATTTTATCATAAAAGAAATATTGCATGTAATATCTAAAACAGTACAGTGTAATAAGTGCAGCTGCTTAGAAAAATAGAGTTAAAAGGTATAAAGAAGTGACAGGAGCATGGGGTTTCAGGGAAGACACATTATAAATGACTAATAATTTAAGTACTTTGAGCTGAAATTCTTGAATTAGAACATTACAGAATTGGAGGAGACTTTCAGAATTCATCTAATCCATTTCTCTTAGGGCTTTAAACTGGATAACTTTCCCCCCTCTATTTTTAATAGGTAATACAAACATAAAAAGGTGTACTCTGAGAAAACTTACTACTACCCTTGTTCTGGTAGCTCCTTTCTCTACTCCACCCCCTCCTGCCATATGTATTGTTTGTATATATTGTTTTCTTGTGTATACTCTGGGATTTCTTTATGCAAATACAAGCAAATACGAATATAATTTCTTATTTTCTCTTATATAAGATGTATCAGACTTTATTCCACACCTTTCTTTTTTTACTTAACAATACATCCTAGAGATCTTTCCATATTATTTGTACATACAAAAACAGCTTTCCATTTCTGTTTTTTGTTTTCCAATAAAATTTTTGTAAGGGGCACCTGGCTGGGTCAGTCAGAGGAGCATAGGGACTCTCAGTTCATCTCAGGGTCATAAGTTCAAGCCCCACATTGGGTGTAGAAATAACTTAAATAAAACTTTAAAAAATATTTTTTATTTTATAATAGTTTTAGGGGTGTCTGGGTGGCTCAGTCCGTTAAGCATCTATCTCTTGATTTTGGCTCAGGTCATGATCTCACAGTTTGTGAGATTGAGCCCCACGTCAGGCTCTGCTACCAGTGCAGAGCCTATTGGGATTCTCTCTCTCTGCCCCTCCCCGGCTTGTTCTGTCTCTCTTTCTCCCCCCCCACCCCCCTCAAAATAAATAAATAAATACTTAAAGAAATAGAGTAGTTTTATATTGACAGAAAAACTGCAAAGATAATTCATTTGTACATTTTCACAATTAATGAACCAGTATTGATACATTATTAACCAAATTCCATATTTTATTTAAATTTCTTTAGTTTTATCTAGTGTTTTTTCTGTTCCAGGATTCCATCAAGGATACCACATTTGATTTGTTATTAGCTCTCCTTATGCTGTTTCTAGTTATGACAGTTAAATTGGATCACTCTTAAGTTACTTCATTTATAGAAATCTCCAAGATAACACATTTTTTATTTTTTTTAAAGTTTATTTAAGGGAGAAAGAGAGTGGGCACATGAGCAGGAGAGGGGCAGAGAGAGGGGGAGAGAGAGAATCTCAAGCAAGCTCCAAACTGCCAGTGCAGAGTCCAATGCAGGGCTTGAACTCAGGAACCGAGAGATCATGACCTGAGCCAAAGTCGGATGCCTAACCGGCTGAGCCCCCCAAGTGCCCCTGTAATTTTTAATATCAAATTTCCCTGTTTTGAAATTTTCAAATCTATTCCTGTGCTATATTGTTAAGCTCTTGTCCTTGGGGAGGCAACATATATTGATATAGACAGCTCCAGAGACAATCAGACTTTGGCGCTAATCCTGACCCAGTATTTCAGTGTTATCTTGGAAAGTTTATTTAACTTTGCTAAGCGTTTTTTCCATTTCTTATATGGCAACACTAACCTAGTAGTAGTGTTTTTTTCTACCCTCTAGTTATAGATATCATACATTTTGGTTAGGTCGGTATTTCATTTATACAGTATTGTAATTAGGTAAATGATATTCACAGCAGAGTCATGTAGTATACTGATTACTTATACTTTTTTGCATATTTTTTTTGTTTTCCTTTGTTTAATTTATATACATATCCTGAATTTATCCCCCAACTTTTTATCCACAATGTAAATCACGTCTCTGTGTATAAGAATGCATCAGGTTTTTCCTCAGAAGAAATTCATTTAATTTGAAGACCTCTTGAAGACCTCTCTTCCAGAACCTTCTGACCTATTCTAATATATACTAGTTACCACCCCCATGATGGGTGCTCAGCTGTCAACCTGGGATCTACCTTTGTCATCATTTTGAGGATTTCCTTTTCTCTTGTGTTAGATGGATCCATTGTTTCTCAGATTACATTTTCCTTTTTTTTATTGGTTTACTCTATCATGAGGTTGCATACTCTCCAGTTGGTAGTTTCTTAATAAATGAAACATGGGAGAAAGTTTTTTGAGACCTTGTGTTTCTGAAAATGTATTTGGACAACTTTTACACTGGAAATTTGGTGGAGTTTAGAATTTTAAGTTGGATACATTCCTAAAGAAGTTCAAAAACATTAATGTATAGCCTTGTAGATTCTTAGTGTTACCTTTCTGACTCTTGGTCTTTTGATCTTTCATACTGATGTGTCGATTTTCATTTTGTGTGCTGAATAATAGATATAATTTCTTTCAAACTGGAAACTTATGTTCTTAGTTTTTAGGAAATTTTCTTAACTAGTATGATATCCTCTTCTCCATTTTTCGTTCCCTCTTGAATTATTAGACCTGGATTGATCTTCTGATTTTGTCTTATTTTATGTCTTTTCTTTTTCTTCATGTTTCTGTTTTAATTCTCAAAAGATTTTTTCAGCTTTCTTCCATCCTATTTTATTTCTATCATTTTCATTTCAAAGAGGTTTTTTTTGTTTGTTTTCTGAATGTTCCTTGTCTGTAGCATCTTTTTGATTCTAGTATCTTTGGTTTTTAAAGTTTCTATTTATTGATATTGAGAGAGAGAGAACACGTGTGTACATGTGTGCGAGTGAACAAGGGACAGGTAGAGAGAGAGGGAGAAAGAGAAACCCAAGCAGGCTCTGTACTATGAGTGCAGAGCCCAGCCCAGGCCTCGATCCCATGAACTGTGAAATATGACCTGTGCCAAAATCAAGAGACATTTGTTTAACTGACTGAACCACAGAGGAGCCCCTCCAGTATCTTTTATTATTTTGAGGATATTATTGAGATGTATTTCCTCTTCCTAATACTCAGTTTTTTGTATATTGTTAGTACCTCTGTTTATTTTGATTATTCTTTCTTGCTTGATGTGGTCCTCAAAAAACAAGTAATTCTTGGCTATCCTCCTATGTTTAAAAAAGTTGAGCACTAAAAGCTTGATTTTAAGCACTCGTGCGGGTTTAGGGAGCTTCTCTGTAGGATGATCTGGCTGAGTTCTTTTGGGGGGAGTTAGCTCCTTTAATTCTTTTGCCCATCAGATTCATAAAGAATTATCCAGTGTCTTGCTGGAGGGAGTAAGCTTAGTTCCCAGTTTTCTTAGTGCTGAATGCAGACAGAGTTTGATGATAACATAGAGTAATGGATTTAATTTCCTTGTTTTGAATACTGTTTGTATTTTAGCCCTCACTTGTTTCTTTTATTTCCCAGTCCAGAAGCTCTCTATTTTCCTTTCTCATAGAATAACTCTCTAATCTTCTGGTGAAGTGGGAGAGGGACCTGGCTGTGTGGAACAGTGGAGGGGACTTTCATTTGTTCGTTTTGTTTTTAGCACCACCTTAATACTTATTTACGCTTGGTGCCCGCAATTCCTGAGCCATTTGGGGGGTTCTCTGGCACAAATCAGATTGTTTCTCAGCTTTCTCCATTGTCAGTCTAAAGTTGATCTTTATAGAACCTATTAGGTCAATTACCACTTTTCCATTTACTTTCTACCTTCAACCTGGATGATTTAGATTTTCTGAGAACCAGTACTTTTAGATGTTTAAAATTGCTTAGGGTTTTCAGTTTCTCTTTTTTTCCTTTTCCTTTTTCATTTTATAAAATTAAAACCAACTCATTTGTACCCATGTTTATAGTAGCATTCACAGTAGCCAAAAGATAGAAGCAACCCAAGTGTCTGTCAATGGATACATGGATAAACAAAATGTGTTATATACATAAAATGAAATATATTATTCAGCCTTAAAAAGGAAGGAAACTCTGATACATGCTACAACATGGGTGAATATTGATGACATTATGCTAAGTGAAATAAGTCAGTCACTAAAGGGCTAAATATTGTAGGATTCTTTAAATTAATGGATAATAAGCATTATCAGTACTGTCATTATGAGATTGTATGAAACCATGCCCAGACACCCCAATAGATTTCTCTTTGAGATGAAGTCCAAACTCTTCTTCTTGGTTTAAAGACTGTCATAGTCTGGCTTCTACCCTCCTATCTCTGATCTTATACCTAATATTCATCTTTACCCTTTATTGTTATGCATATTACAGAAGAGTTTTTTTTAATCATCATTAGGGTGTTACATGCTATGCAGAATACATGTCTTCCATTCTTAGAATAATAGAATCTTAAAGATCATTTATTCATTTAACAGATGCTCATGGTGTGCCAGGCATGGAGCTAGGTCCTGGGGGATATAGTTATTAATAAATCAGATATTCTCTATTCTTGCTTACAGTCTGACATTAAAGTAGATTTAAATCTTTTACATTGCTCTGGACCTTCCAGTCTCTGTTCTTGGACCTCTTCTTCAGTCTATCCTTTAAATTATTAGAATGAATTTTATAAAAATGTAAATCAGTAACTTCTTATCTTAAAAACATTGTGAATGTACTGAATTGTACACTTAAAAATGGTAAATTTATATGTATAGTTTATCACAATAAAAAATTAATTTTCAAAAACTCAAAAGCCTCACATTTGTAGGTTTATTTGGTCACCTTTATTTATTTTTATTTTTTTTATTTTTAATGTTAATTTTATTTACTTATTTATTTTTAAATGCTTATTTATTTTTGGGAGAGAGAGACAGAGTGTGAGGAGGGGAGGGGCAAAAAGGGAGGGAGACACAGAACTCAAAGCAGGCTCTGGGCTCCAGGCTCTGCATTGTCAGCACAGAGCCTGACACGGGACTCAAACTCACAAACTGGGAGATCATGACCCGAGCCAAAGTCGGGTGCTTACCCAACTGAGCCACCCAGGTGCCCCTATTTTGTCACTTTCAGAATAAAATCAACCTTGAAAATAAAACAGCCAGGTAGTTATTTCACCAGCAAAATGGGTTTATTTGGAATAGCAGAGGAATGCCAGATCAGGAGAAGTAAGCCTTCGTGAACCATTGGCAAGTCTGGAGAACAAATCAGAGATATGCTCTTTTATAGAGGAAGGGAAATTGGGAGGGGCTGTTATAAACAAAAAGTCCCTTGGAGTAAATTGGGAGTTTGAAGCTTAGTGACTTTTTGTTGGCTGAGTTGTGATAGTCTCCTATTGGTTGGGCTGTTGCTAGGCAAGGAGGGAATCTATCCTTCTGGGGTAGTAAAGTAGATTTCTCTTTGTTGGGAATGCAAGGTAAATCTCTTCCTGGTGGGTCTGCAAAGGGCTGCGGTGAATGGTATGGCCTGAGAACTCCCCCTTCTGGTCTTGTGACTCCATTTTAAATGAGGTTTCTGTTGTTTTCCCCCTTAGATTAAGATCTTCTGAAAGCCTCGCTGGTCAAGAGTCAGGTTTTCTGTATTTAGTGCTTTTGTCCTTTGGTGTCAGGAAAGATGACCTTTCCCCCATGTTGTGTTCCACATGGGAGGGAAAGTACATAGCAGTTGGAAACCATTTAAGGCCATATTTGAGTAACAAGAAAGTTTAGGCGGGAGAACTCTCAGATACTTCTTACCTAGTCTATATCTTTTCAGGGTCATAAATGTTAGAGAAAATCTTGAAGCACTGAGCTAGCATCATCCTATTGTATATGCCATTTTTGTAAAAGTTTGACATGTGACAAGTAAAAGACTTCAAAATAATTATGCAAAGCAGAATCAAAAGTATGTGAAAAATACAGTTTGATGGTTCTAAACCAGGAGCCCAGGCTTGAAGGTAATCAGTTAAATAGGTCAAAAGATCAGGGGTCATTAGGTGAAATTTGCAGTGACCAGAGGGCTTTTTTTCTGATTTTGTTTAATTGAATTTCTACCTCTCCAGAGATATTTATCCATGTGCAACAGGTAGTATTTGCTATTGCACAAATATGCCTCCTTGTTTAGCAAGTAGGTAATCAGGGACTATGTAGTTATCCAAAACCACTTGATCTAATGATTCAAGTGATCATTGTTGGGCTGCCGCTGCTTTGGCTGTGAAATCAGCTACCTCTCCTAAAGTTAGGGAGTTTCTGACCATGCATTCCTTGGCACTTATCCAACCTGAGGAGAAAGCTCTCCCTGTGTAGGTAAACCCGGAGTCATATAGGCCTCCTTCAGTTTCCATTTAAAGCAGCCATGGATGTTTAATGGGGCAGAACAATGAGAGGTTTTTATTTATTACGAATGTTGACAGGGACACTTAAATGTCCCAGTAAGCATTGACCTCCAATTTGCCAGCTATCTAACCATTTGTATGCCCATGGGAAATGCTATCTACTGTAGACAAAAATGAATCCAGGCAGAGTGCAGAGGAGTAAGGTATCCCTTAGCTAGAATTTCCTGATTGACCTTTTCAAGACAGGGATCAGAGGAATTTAGATGACATTCTGTGAGGTACCATCCCATACTAAAGAGGACTTTTCTAAGTCTTGCAGAAAGGAGTTAGCCCATTTGTATATCTCCTTAGTGCAGGGGAACAGGTTATTGGAGAAATTGCCTACAGATAAGACCAAGGAATCTCTGACATTGTGAACAGTTTCTGGTGATGGATCCAGCAGAGAGAGGGAGACACAGAACTCGAAGCAGGCTCCAGGCTCTGAGCTGTCAGCACAGAGTCCGACGTGGGGCTCGAACTCACAGACTCACGGACTGTGAGATCATGACCTGAGCTGAAGAGAGAGTGGGGGAGGGGTAGAGAGGGAGGTAGAGGATCCCAAGCAGGCTCCACACCCAGCACAAGGGCCCAACTTGAGGCTCATCCATGACTGTGAGACCATCACCTGAACTGAAATCAAGAGTTGGATGTTCAACTGGCTGAGCCACCCAGGCAGCCTGAGGAGGTCTTTCTTTAAGAAGGTGACAAAAGCATTATCATATTGATGTTGAGTAAATAGGAAAAAAGTAGAAAACTACTAAAGTTACTACTCATTTGTAAACTTTCCACATTTATCAAGTTGTTTATTATGAGACATTCCTTTGGCCTGTAAAACTTTTAAACTTAATATGATATGGGGAAAAGTCTTAGAGCAAGAGTTAGGAGAACTGAACTGTGGTCTTTGCTCTCCCACTTTATAAATTATGTGCTTTTAAAGAGTTCACTTTAACTTTTCCATGCCTCAGTTTCCTTGTATGTAAAATGAGAAGAATCTTCCCATCCCCATATATGGTATGGATTGCATAGATGGTTCTTTGTAGGCTCTACCCATGGACTTCATGTTAGCACTGTCATATATTTCTACATATTTAATATTCACAAAGCTTCCAGAAATTGAAAGTAGTTCCTTCCCACAAAAGATTGAGTACAATTTTAAATAAAGCATTCCTTTTGTACTCTCAAAATTCTTTAATTGAACTTCTTTTTCTTTCCAAAATATTGTACATTTGTTTTCAAAGTTTCTGATACTGAAATGATTAAGTCTTTTAAAGTTTTATTTTGTTTTTGAGAGAGAGAGAGAGAGACAGAGCGTGAGCAGGGGAGGGGCAGAAAGAGACGGAGACACAGAATCTGAAGCAGGCTCTAGGCTCTGAGCTGTCAGTACAGGGCCCTATGCAGAGCTCGAACCCACGAGCCATGAGATCATGACCTGAGCCAAAGTTGGATGCTTAACTGACTGAGCGACCCAGGCGCCCCTGAAATAATTTAGTCTTTTATGTAAACAATCTAAATAGTTATTTCAACCTTAGTCTGGTTGGTATTATCTTAAATACTGTGATAATTTTTATTTTTCAGAATTTTTAGTCTCTAAAACTGTAGCCTCTAAAACCATGAGGCAGTAAATTTCTGTTGTTTAAACCAGTTTGTGGTGCTTTGTTATAGCAGCCCTAGCAGACCAATAAAGTGCTCAGTATTCCTTTGTAACTAAATGCAAAACTCCATGTAGCACCTCCTGACAACTGTACTGGAAAATATGTAATTCTTATCAAACCACTAAGTTTTTTCAATAGTCAGAATACCTTAATTTTGTGAGTAAATTTATGTTTTGTAGTTTCCTGACATCAATATATTTGTTTTGCATACAAAGTAATAATGTCGACTGACATTTGATTACTTACTGCATATGAGGCCCTGGTTTAAGTACCTTACAATCTAACTCATTTAATCCTTAAAACCAGCTCTGTGAGCTCCTGGAGAAATGGTTGATTTCAGGGCTAGGGCAGGGAAAATACAAGATGAGCCCAGAGCTGCTTCTGGTGGCAAAGTAAGGAAGTGTTTAAGAAAGAATGGGGCTTCTTAAAAGGGCACAGGAACCAATGTGAAAGAGCACCCAGTAGAGAAAGTTGGGATAATTTGAGCAAAATAAATGATGATGATATTACATTATAACCCACAGATTAAATATCCATGAATCCAGAGTTAAATAGATAAGAACCACTCTTTCTTATAGAAGAATTCCAGTTAATAAATATAGATGGAATGAGGGAAATGCAAAATCACCGTTAGAATACCACAGTAATGGTGCACCCGTGTGGCTCAGTTGGTTAAGTGTCCGACTCTTGATTTTGGCTCAGGTCATGATCTCACGATATGTGAGATTGAGCCTCACATTGGTCTCTGTGCTGACAGTATGGAGCCTGCTTGGGATTCTCTTTTTCCCTCTCTCTCAAAATAAATAAATAAACTTAAAAAAAAAGGAATACTGCAGTAATTGTTGTATGCAAGATTGATTTTTTTTTTAATTTTTTTTAAATGTTTATTTTTGAGACAGAGAGAGACAGAGCATGAATGGGTGAGGGGCAGAGAGAGAGGGAGACACAGAATCGGAAGCAGGCTCCAGGCTCTGAGCCATCGGCCCAGAGCCTGACGCGGGGCTCGAACTCACGGAGTGTGAGATCGTGACCTGAGCTGAAGTCAGACGTTTAACCGACTGAGCCACCCAGGCGCCCCAAGATTGATTTTTTTAAAGTAATCTGTACCCCAACATGGTGCTTGAATTCAGAGCCCCCAGATAAAGAGTCTGGAGTTGCAAGATCTACTGACTGAGCCAGCTAGGTGCCCCTGGCAAGATCCATTGTTGAATGCTAGAATTGGTTGGCAAAAGTTTGAAAAGACATAGGACGTTTGTTAATTAGTCTCAAAGTATCTCCCCTAAGATAATTATTACAAGAGGAAAAACAGTAGCTTTTATAGTAGAAAAATTATGTAGAGATGACCATAACCAAGTCTTCAAGGTTAACATCAGGAATAAGACATTAACATTATATCATGTTCCTCTTGTTACGATGCAGTGAGAAATGCTTATCAGTTTTTGGTAGTCTTGTCAAAAAAATGCATGATCTCAATCTAATGAGAAGACATTAGGCAAATCTAAATTGAGGGACATACACAAAATAATTGACCAGTACTCTTCAAAAGTGTCAACGTTATGAAAACAAGGAAAGACAGGAAATGTCACAGATGAGAGGAGACTAAGGAAACATGACAACTAAATAGTGTCCTAATAGTCCTGGGTTGGATCTTGTAACAGAAAAAGGACATTGGTAGAAAACCTGGTGAAAGGCAAATAAGTTCTGTAGTTTAGTTAATAGCATTGTATCACTATTCATCTCACAGTTTTGATAATTGTGCTATTTAAGATGTTCTCCTTAGGAGAAGCTGAGTGAAAGGTATACTGGAATTCTCTGTACTAGTTTTATAACTTTTCTGTAAATTTAATATTATTTCCAAATAAAAAGTTAAAACAGTCCCGTAAGATAGGTACTACTGTTATTCCTATTTTACCTTGAGGAAACTGAGGCACAGAGAGGTTAAAGAACTTAACCCAATTGTATAAGGTTGGTAAATGGCCAAGTTGGGATTTCAGCTGAACAGTTTAGTTCTAGAACTCCAGTAATAAAACCCTAAACTATCATTACCTTTCCTTGTTAAATTTTTTTTTTTTAATTTTTTTTTTTAACGTTTTATTTATTTTTGAGACAGAGAGAGACAGAGCATGAACGGGGGAGGGGCAGAGAGAGAGGGAGACACAGAATCGGAAGCAGGCTCCAGGCTCTGAGCCATCAGCCCAGAGCCCGACGCGGGGCTCGAACTCATGGACCGCGAGATCGTGACCTGAGCTGAAGCTGGTGCTTAACTGACTGAGCCACCCAGGCGCCCCATCCTTGTTAAATTTTATATAGGTGAAATATGTGCAGAAAATAAAGGATACTTAGGTGTTCCCCCAAACACAGAAGTGAAGTAACTAATCATCTCTTGAAAGTTGAGCTATATGAACTAAATCTGTTAAAGTTAAGTGTTTCTCAGGTATTTTGCACTACCAGACTTTTGTAATTTGTATGACAGAATTCTTTTTTTTTTTTTTTTTTAATATTTTATTATTTGTTTTTGAGAGAGAGAGAGAGAGAGAGAGAGAGACAGCCAGGTAAGGGCAGAGAGAGAGGGAGACACAGAATCCACTGCAGGCTCCGGGCTCTGAACTGTCAGCACAGAGTCGGACATGGGGCTCAAACTCACAAACTGTGAGATCATGACCTGAGCCAAAGTTGGATGCTTAACTGACTGAGCCACCCAGGCGCTCCAAAATTTGCTTTGTTAATGATTATATTACTGAGTTACCAGAATCATTTCAAAATACTGTTTATACACAAGGAAAACCATAGATCTATTTAGTTATGGAATTAAAATGTGACATTCAACTGGGAATTGTTCAGTCTCATCAAGAAGGCAAAAACACAACTGAAAAGGCTTTAAGTTTGCTATGATACTATACAAAAAAGATAATAGCTAATTACTTTGCAGGTATAAGATCTGAACAAGAAATGCTTAAGCTGAAAAAGTTGTAGATTACACTAGGTTATGAAATCACCTAGAGAATATTTCCTTTTTTAAGTGGAAAAATGATTTTTTGGAGCATTTCAGCATAATGCTGAATGAAGTTTTGTGTATTTGGTTGCACTGGAGTATTAGGTACAAATGTGAAAATAATGTTCAACAAAAAATGAATAGCCACAGTATTCAGGATAAGATTAGTTAGGCTCTGATTGAAATTGTCACATAAACTGCTTTTTATAGGAGGATATAATAAATGCACTATTAGGGATTTTGAAAAGTGTTTTGGAGAAGAGAGTAAACTTAGCTTAAGCAGCTTTGAAAGAATATAGAAGAAATGCAAATATAGTAGAAATGCTGATTTAAAATTATGCCTAAAATATATGCGAAAAAGAACTATCTTAATTTCTAGAAGTCTTGTGATCATAAATGGGTAGGAATATATGAAAAGATACTAAAATATGTCTTTGGACAATGTAAAGGGGCCACCTAAGTGGACTGTACTCCTCTTTCTCTGGAATTTTGAGGTAACCTCAGTATAAGGAGGATGCAGTGACTCAAATGAACACTGACCCCATGAGAGATTGAGATCCTGATCTACTATTTGGAGATTCCTTCTTTAAAACAAAACAAAACTAACTTGAACTAAAATATGAAACAATTTATCCTCTATACCTAAGTGATATATAACCCATATTTTATTTTTTTTTTATTTTTATTTTTTTAAATTTTTTTTTTCAACGTTTTTTATTTATTTTTGGGACAGAGAGAGACAGAGCATGAACGGGGGAGGGGCAGAGAGAGAGGGAGACACAGAATCGGAAACAGGCTCCAGGCTCCGAGCCATCAGCCCAGAGCCTGACGCGGGGCTCGAACTCACGGACCGCGAGATCGTGACCTGGCTGAAGTCGGACGCTTAACCGACTGCGCCACCCAGGCGCCCCTATAACCCATATTTTAAAGTGTACTTATTGTTAGTTTAAGCTCATGTGAGCAAAGATGTTCATTTCCTTATTTCTTGGGACTTAAAAAACATTGATAGGCTGTAAAATTTGTTTTATTAGAGTTGAAAGAAGAATTTTTGTTTTTAACTTATTGTCAAGTTGGCTAACATAGTGTATACAGTGTGGTCTTGGTTTTGGGAAAGGAGAATATTTTCAAGCCTTGTTTTTCTTTGTTGGGGTTTTAGTTTTGATTATTATTGTAATATCCAGAAACATTTTTCCAAAGTCAAAAATTCTTGCTTAAATTTTGCCACGGGGGAAAAGTTAAGGTACACATGAGAGTTTATAGTCACAGTTTAAAGAAAGACTTAACCCATGGTACAGATACTGTGTGGTAGAGTCTTAAAGTATTGTTTCATCCTCCTACAAAGTGTGTGTTCTTCATTCTCCATGAAGAAAAACAAAAAGTGTGTGGTTGGTTTTTTTTTTGGTTTTCGGAATAGACCAACGTAGCTTGCTTCCTTTTTTTTACCTTTTTTTTTTTTTTTTTTTTTTTTTAAAGAGAAGAAGAGTGAGCAGGGGAGGGGCAGAGAGAGAAGGGGACAGAGAATCTGAAGCTGGCTTGATGCGAGGCTCAAACTCACAAACTGTGAGATCATGACCTTTGCCCAAGTCAGATGCTCAACCACTCAACTGATTAAGCCACCCAGGTGCCCTGCCTTTTTTTTTTTTTTTTTACAATAATGACAACTTTTTCATGGGCAGAAAATATTAGTTTTAATGTGGTAGATGCGTCCTGTTTTAAGAAGTTTTTCCATCTACTGAGTAATGAAGATAGATTCCTGTATTATGTTTTAGAAGTGTTTTTGGGTTTATGTGTTTGTTTGTTTGCTTTGCCTTTCACATTTAGGTTTATAATCCATTGATTATAAATTGATTTTGATGTGTGTTTTCTGAAGTATATGTCAGTCAGGTTTAAATTTTTTCAGCATGGGTACATATTTATCCAAACATGTATTAAAAAAACAGTACTTTTCCTCACTGCTTTGCCATGTCAGTTTTGTAATAATCAGCTGTGTATAAATTAATCAGTTTGGTTCTGGAATTTCTGTTCTGCCAGTTGGTTTGTCTACCCTTATAACAATACCAGACTTACCATAAGTTTATATTAAAGTGGCTAATTTGGGGCACTTGGGTGGCTCAGACAGTTAAACAGCCTGCTTTTGGTTTCAGCATAGGTCACGATCTCATGTTCATAGGTTTGAGTCCATGTGCTGTGTGCTGACAACATGGAGCCTGCTTGGGATTCTCTCCTCTCTCTGCCCCTCCCACATCTGTGTGCATGTGCACTTTCTCAAAATAAACAAACTTAAAAAAAAATTGGCTGAGGGGTGCCTGGGTGGCTCAGTTGGTTAAACGTCTAACTTTGGACCAGGTCATGGTCTAATGGTTTGTAGGTTCAAACCCCGCATCAGCCTCTTGCTGACAGCTCTGAGCCTGGAGCCTGCTTTGGATTCTGTGTGTGTGTGTGTGTGTGTGTGTGTGTGTGTGTGTGTGTGTCTGCCCCTCCCCTGCTTGTGTGCGCTCTCTCAAAAATAAATAAGCATTTTTTAAAAAAATGATTTCCCGGAGAGTAAATCCTTCCACCTTATTTTTTTTATTTAAGAGTGGCGTGGCTTGGCAATTCTAGGCCTTTGGCGATCTTGAAGAAGTTTGTTAAAATAGAACTTCAGGGGCGCCTAGGTGGCTCAGTTGGTTAAGCATCCGACTTCAGCTCAGGTAAGGATCTCATAGTCCATGAGTTCCAGCCCCACATTGGGCTCTGTGCTGACAGCTCAGAGCCTGGAGCCTGCTTCGGATTCTGTGTCTCCCTCTCTCTCTCTGCCCCTCCCCTGCTCATGCTCTGTCTGTCTCTCTCTGTCTCAAAAATAAATAAAAAACATTAAAGAAAAAATAGAACTTCAGTTTCTTTAGTAGTCATAGGACTATTAATATTTTGCCTTCTTAGTGTTTTTCTAGGATTTTGATCATTTCACCTAAGGTTTTAAATTTATTACTACCAATTATTCATATTGCTCTTTTATGTCTGTGGGATCTGTAATCATGCTTTTTTTTTTTTTTTAATTTTTTACACTTATTTATTTTTGAGAAACAGAGTGAGACAAAGTGTGATCGGGGGAGGGGCAGAGAGAGAAGGGGACACAGAATCCGAAGCAGGCTCCAGGCTCTGAGCAAGCGGTCAACACAGAGCCTGATGCGGGGCTCAAACCCATGAACTGTGAGATCATGACCTGAGCCGAAGTCACACGTTCAACCGACCGAACCACCCAGGTGCCCCAAGTAATCATGCTTCTTCAATGTCTAATACTGGCTATCTGTATCTTCTATCTTCTTGATAAGACTTGCTAGAGGTTTATAAATTTAATAGTGTTTTTTCCCCCAAAGAATTATTAGTCAGTCTTCTCAGTTGTGGGTTTTCTTTTTCATTAATTTCTGCTCTTTAATTCCTGTATTATGGTTTCTTTTGCTGGTCTTTTCCAACTTCTTGAGCAGTACATGTAGCTTACTGACTTTTAGCTAATATATGCTACATGTAAGTGTGCATGTTGTATAAATTTCCTTTTAAATACTGTTACCGTTGTGTTTTGAAAATTTGATATGCAATACTTTTGTTACTCAGTACAGAATGCTTTCTGATTTGTATTGTGATTTCTCTTTTGACACATTGGTTATTTAGGAGTATATTATTTCCAAACACTTGGGGATTTTCTAGTTTTCTTTATATTTTCCACCTTAATTGTACTATAATCAGAGAATATATTTTTAGTATTTTTAATTTTCTTGAGAATTTTTTGTGGCCCATGTCATATCAATTTTATTTTATTTTTAAAGGTTATGTATTTTTTGAGAGAGAGCGAGTGGGAAAGAGGCAGAGACAGAGGGAAAGGGAGAATCACAAGCAGGTACTGTGCTGTCAGCACAGAGCCTGATGTGGGGCTCCGTCCAGTGAATCATGAGATCCTGACCTGAGCTGAAACCAAGAGTCAGACACCAACTGACTGAGCCACCCAGGTGCCCCATATCAATTTTAATAAATAGTCCATGTTTCCCTGAAAAGAATGTATTTTATAGTTGTCAGATGCTGAATTCTTTGTAAGATTACTAGATTTTGTTAATCATGTGGTTCAAATATTCTGTCTTTATTGAATTTTTGTCTATCCTGCTATTGAAAGAGATATGTTAAAATCTCCCCCAGTGATTATAGTTCTTTTCATTTTTACTTTATGTGTTTTTGAGACTTTGAGATTAGATATATACAAATGTGTAATTGTTATACGTTCTTGGTGAATTGAACCTTTTATCATCTTCAAGTGTTCCACTTCATTTCTAGTAATGCTTTTGGCCCTAAAGTTTGCTTTGATGTTAATTTAGGTATACCATCTTTCTTTTAATGTTTTTATAGCATTTATATTTATTTCTTTTTACTTTCAACTTTTTTATATTCTTAGGTTTCAGATGTGTTTTAGTGGTCATCCAGTTAGGTTTTGTGTTTGTCCAGGCTGATAATCTGTTTATAAAATTGGAGCATTACTACATTTACATTTAATATAATTGTATATTTGGATTTAAAGTAAATCTACCATTTTAATGTACTTATTTTTGTCCTTGATATTTCTTTTTCTTTTCTGTTACTTGAATTTATAGTCTTTAAAAATTATTCAATATTCTTGGGGCACTCAGCCGGTTGAGCATCTGACTTTGGCTCAGGTCATGACCTCACGGTTCATGAGTTCAAACCCTACGTCAGGTTCGCTGCTGTCAGTCTGTCAGTGCAGAGCCTGCTTCTGATTCTCTCTTCCTCTCTCTGCCCCTCCCCTGCTTGCGTTTTCCCAGTTTAAAAAGTTATTCCATATTCTTTGCTTTATTAATTGGGAAGTTATAAATTTTTTTCCATTTATTGATTACCGTAGAAATTGTGGCAGGTAGCCATGACTTACAAAAGTTTGCAGCTAATTGATTCCTTTACCCTTCTGGACAATGTAAGGACCTTAGAACTCTACTTACCACTCCCTCTGACTTTACTATGTGTATTTTAAGTGTGTGTGTATGTAAAACCCCGTATGATGTTATTGTTTTAAATGATTATTTAGATTTTTTTAATAAGGAAAACTTTCTTGAAGTACAACAGGTAAAAAAGCATACAAATCATAAGTGTACAGCTTGAATGAGAAAATTTGCTAGTCATATTGACTTGAATATTGCCATACTTATGAAAGTTATTTCTTACTGTAAATTAGTAAATTTGACCTTCGGATTTTAAAATCTCAATTTCCTGAGCTTTATTATTAAGCATGTCTTATGAGCTGTATCTACTTCCATCTTTTCAAGAATGAAAGGCTGTCATAGACTATTGTATGCTACATTCTGGGCCACCTTCATAATGAATGTTGTCTACTTGGTGAAGTTTCTGTTTATTGGTTAATTTTTCAGTGCCAGCAGGAACTGATACTGTGAGTGTAGATAGCATGAACAAGATAGATGAAGTTCCTGTTCTGCAGCTTACAGTTCATAAGTTGGGAGAGGTAAACTAGTAAATAAATGCAGAAACAAGATAATTTGAGATGAGTGTTTTTTGTATTGCCATTTTTTTCTTATTTTTCTTTTTTCTTTTTCTTTTATTTATCATTTATTTTCTTTGTTATTTATTATTTATCTTTTTATCTTTTATTTATTTATCTTTTTATCTTTTATATATCTATTATTTATTATTTATTTTCTTTTTATTTTTTCTATTATTTCTTATTTTTTCTTATTTTTTCCCATAAGAAAAAGCAGATCATGCTTTTTATTATGTTAAATGTCTACACCTGGACTTAATATTTTTGAGTAAAAATGCTGGTAAAATGAATCTTATGCTAGTACTTATTTTGAACTTTCCACTGGACTATTCTTTGAGAGTACAGATGATTTCCAATCCATTTTTTTTATCCTTAAAATACATCCATAGATGGATGTTCACTTTGTTGTAGGAATACCATAAAAGCCTTGCTGCCATCTAAAATACTTGTAGAAATACAATCTTAGGCTGAAAGTAATTTTGAGAGGTAATTTAGTTTTTCTTTCTTTCAGGCAGAACCATAGCAGATACTGAATTTATAAGTTCATGATGTAACCAGGAAAGAAACGTTCCACAAAATTAGGTTCCATGAGCAAAATCTCAGAGGCTTTAAGGTACATGTTATACTTGAAGAATAACTAATAGCTTTCTATTCTTGTCAGATGAAGTTTGTTTGGCAAGAGTAAGAGGTGAGTCTAGAAGGCTAGGTTCCAGTTTGATTGTAAAGGTCCTTGAATACCTGCTAAGGATTTTTAACTTTATCTTATGGATACTAGGGAGCCTTGAAAAATTTTTTAAGTTTATTTATTTATTTTGAGAGAGAAAAAGAGAGCACAAACAGGGGAGGGGCAGAGAGAGAGGGAGAGAATCCCAAACAGGCTCCGCACTGTCAGCTTGGAGCCCAGTGCAGGGGCTCAAACTCATGAACAATGAGATCATGACCTGAACCGAAATCCAGAATCAGATGTTTAACCCCCTGGAATGTTTTATAAATTGAGAAAAGATTCCTCTAGCAGTATACAGGCTGGACACTTTGCCCAGTGCTTTCTTCTCTTGTTCATTCTCTTAGACGTATCTCTTTCAGTGGATTGTGAACTCTTTTGTGGTAAGTGCTTTATCACTTGTTTCTCATTCTCATCCACCAACCTCATTGTTCTCTAGCACTTGGTTTTGGAATGAAGTGAGAAACATAGAATTAAAATATTTCTTTACTTTTAAAAAAAAAATGTTTATTTATAGAGAGAGAGTGAGAGTATGCAAGCATCAGGGAGGGGCAGAGGATCCAATGCTGGCCTCAAACTCATGAACTGTGAATCACTACCTGAGCCTAAGTTAGATGCTTAAACGACTGAACCACCCAGGCGCCCCATTTACTTTTTTTTAATGCTTATTTATTTTGAGAGAGAGAGAGAGAGAGAGAGAGAGAGACATACAGCAGGCAGTGTGCACAGAGGAGGGGCAGGAAGAGAGGGATAGAGAGAGAATCCCACTCAGGCTTCGCACTGCCCGAGCAGAGCCTGACACAGGGCTCACAGTCCCATAAACAGTGAGATCATGACCTGAGCTGAAATCAAGAGTCCGACGCTCAACTGCCTGACCTAGCCAGGTGCCCCCAAATATTTATTTTTTATTTATCTTTGGTAAGATTAGCCGGTCAGTCTTTACTTTCGTGTGAGTATCTTTCCTATCTTTATCTCTTTTTGTTTATTAAGTTTTTGTTTTAATTCCTGTTAGTTAACATACAATGTTACATTAGTTTCAGGTGTATAATATAGTGATTAAACAATTCCAAATATCACCCAGTGTTTGTTTTTTTTTTTAAGTTTTTAAAAAAAATTTTTTTTAATGTTTGTTTATTTTTGAGAGAGAGAGAGACAGAGTGTGAGCTGAGAAGGGGCAGAGAGAGACACACACAGAATCTGAAGTAGGCTCCAGGCTGTCAACACAGAGCCTGACATGGGGCTCGAACCCACGAACTGTGAGATCATGACCTGAGCTGAAGTCTGGCACTTAATCGACTGAGCCACCCAGGCACCCCTTAAGTTTTTATTTTAATTCTCCTGTCTTCATCTCATGTTCTAATTTTTTTTCCCCCCCTCTGGATGTCTCAATTTCATCATCCTGGAAACCCGTACTAAAGGTCTTATGCCTCTCATATAAATATTATTGGAAAGCTAAAGCACCTTTATTAAAAACAACTTTCAAGACATACATATCAAATTACTTATTTCAACAAATCTTCTACACAAACTCATAATCCCTATTTTTTAATATGATTGTATAAGGATAGTTTTTTTTTTTTAACTTTGGGAGAAACAAAAAATTTTATTTAAGTTTATTTAAAAATTTTTTTTAACATTTACCTATTTTTGAGAGACAGAGAGAGCACAAGTGGGGAGGGGCAGAGAGAAAAGGAGACAGAATCCAAAGCAGGATTCAGGCTCTTGAGCTGTCAGCACAGAGCCTGACGTGGGGCTTGAACTCACAAACTGAGATCATGACCTGAGCCGAAGTCAGACGCTTAACCAACTGAGCCACCCAAGTGCCCCTAATTTTATTTATTTTGAGAGAGAGAGAGGATGCATGCAGGCAGAAGGAGGGGCAGAGAGGGAGGAGAGAAAGAATCCCGAACATCCTCCACATGCTGTTGGCACAGAGACCAACGCAGCAGACTTGATTCCGCGAACCGTGAGAACATGACCTGAGCCGAAATCAAGAGTCAGATACATAATGGGGTGCCTGGGTGGCTCAGTCGGTTAAGCGTCCGACTTCAGCCCAGGTCATGATCTCGCGGTCTGTGAGTTCAAACTCTGCATCGGGCTCTGTGCTGACAGCTCAGAGCCTGGAGCCTGCTTCTGATTCTGTGTCTCCCTCTCTTTCTGCCCCTCCCCTACTCATGCTCTGTCTCTCTCTGTCTCAGAAATAAATAAACATTAAAAAAAAAAAAAAAAAAGAGATACATGCTTAACCGGGTGGGCCACTGAGGTGCCCCTAGGAGGAACTAAATCTTTATTCAATTTAGGTTTTTAGAAAAAGGCCACTAGATTTATTGAACTTTAGTACTGTTGACTAGGTTAGCTATATTGAAGTAGCATTAGCTTGGTTAATTGATTTTTCTGAGTTTCTCCCTCCCCCCCCCCCCCAAGTAAACTCTACCCCCAACCTGGGGCTCAAACTCACCACCCTGAGACCAAGAGTCACATGCTATTCCACCTGTGCCCCACTTTTCTGTTTTGCTATAGAATTGCATTACCTATGAGCGATATCTTTTACATGATATTGCATTGGATTTTGCTTGCAGTTGAGCATTACTCCTATGGTCCCTTTTTTAACTGCTTTCATTACCATGATGGAATAGTGACTCCAGATAGGGGTTTTTTTGTTAGCTCTGTTACTAAAATCATAGCATCTGATTTAAGTTACTATTAGTATCATAGCACAATAATCTTTTATAGTGGCTTATTTTTGTGGGAAAAAGTTAGAAAAATATAAATAACCAGTTGGTCCGTTTCAGTATTTTCTAACCAGTATAATTGGCTAAGAATTACAAAGCAGTTCATATGTTTTCATTATATAGGTTGTAGAATAATTCAGACTTCTCTTATTATACAAACATCTGTCTTCTTTGAATCTTAAGTATTCTTGAAGAGTATATTATATAAGGAATTATTATACAACTTACAGAAATTCTGCCCTAAATTAGTATAATTTGGTTTTCTAGAGGTCCAATAAGGAGTTTCTCTAATCTTTAATAATCTGCCCCTTTTAAAGCATTCCTTTTAGTTATCTTTGGTGTTCCATTATTAGATTTTTTTAATTTTTAATTTATTTTTATTTTTTTAATATACACCCAAATTAGTTAGCATATAGTGCAACAATGATTTCAGGAATAGATTCCCTAATGCCTCTTACCCATTTAGCCCATCCTCCTCCCACAACCCCTCCAGGAACCCTCTGTTCTCCATATTTAAGAGTCTCTTATGTTTTGTCCCCTTCTCTGTTTTTATTTTATTTTTGCTTCCTTTCCCTTATGTTCATCTGTTCTGTGTCTTAAAGTCGTCACATGAGTGAAGTCATATGATATTTGTCTTTCTCTGACTAATTTCACTTAGCATGATACCCTCTTGTTCCATCCACGCATTGCAAATGGCAAGATTTCATGTTTTTTGATTGCTTAGTAATACTCCATTGTATACCACATCTTCTTTATCCATTCATCCATCGACAGACATTTGGGCTCTTTCCATACTTTGGCTATTGTTGATAGTGCTGCTATAAACATTGGGGTGCATGTGCCCCTTCGAAACAGCATACGTGTATCCCTTAGATGAATGCCTAATAGTGCAATTGTTGGGTTGTAGGGTAGTTCTATTTTTAATTTTTTGAGGAACCTCCATAGTGGCTGCACCAGTTTTTATTCTAGCCAGCAGTGAAAAGAGATCCTCTTTCTCTGCATCCTCGCCAACATCTGTTGTTGCCGGAGTTGTTATTGTTAGCCACTCTGATAGGTGTGAGGTGGTATCTCACTGTGGTTTTGATTTGTATTTCCCTGATGATGAATGACGTTGAGCATTTTTTATGTGTCGGTTGGCCATCTGGATGTCTTCTTTGGAGAAGTGTCTATTCGTGTTTTTTGCCCTTTTCTTCACTGGACTATTTGTTTTTTGGGTGTTGAGTTTGGTAAGTTTTTTATAGATTTTGGATACTAACCCTTTATCTGATAATGTCATATGTAAATATCTTCTCCCATCCCATCAGTTGCCTTTTAGTTTTGCTGATTGTTTCCTTTGCTGTTCAGAAGCTTTTTATTTTGATGAGGTCCCAATAGTTCATTTTTGCTTTTGTTTTCCTTGCCCCCTGAGACGTGTTGAGTAAGAAGTTGCTGTGGCCAAGGTCAAAGAGTTTTTTGCCTGCTTTCTCCTCAAGGATTTTGATGGCTTCCTGTCTTATGTTTAGGTCGTTCACCCATTTTGAGTTTATTTTTGTGTGTGGTGTGATAAAGTGGTCCAGGTTCATTCTTCTGCATGTCGCTGTCCAGTTTTCCCAGCACCTTTTCCTGAAGAGACTGTCTTTATTCCATTGGATATTCTTTCCTGCTTTGTCAAAGTTTAGTTGGCCATATGTTTGTGGGTCCATTTCTGGGTTTTCTATTCTGTTCCATTGATCTGAGTGTTCTTGTGCCAGTACCATACTTTCTTGATGTTTACAGTTTTGTAATACAGCTTGAAGTCTGGGATTGTGATGCCTCCTGCTTTGGTTTTCTTTTTCAATATTGCTTTGGCTATTCAGGGCCTTTTCCATACACATTTTAGGATTGTTTGTTTTAGCTCTGTGAAGAATGCTGATGTTACTTTGATAGGTATTGCATTGAATATGTAGATTGCTTTGGGTAGTATTGACATTTTAACAATATTTGTTCTTCCTTTCTAGGGGTGTGAAATATTTTTCCATTTTTTTTGTGTGTCTTCTTCAGTTTCTTTCATAAGCTTTCAATAGTTTTCAGTGTATAGGTTTCTAACCTCCTTGGTTAGATTTATTCCTAGGTATTTTATGGTTTTTGGTACAATTGTCAATGGGATCGATTCCTTGATTTCTCTGTCACTTCATTGTTCGTGTATAGGAATGCAGCCGATTTCTGTGCATTGGTTTTATATCCTGCCACTTTGCTGAATTCATGGATCAGTTCTAGCAGTTTTTTGGTGGAATCTTTCCATATAGAGTATCATGTCATCTGTGAACAGTGAAAGTTTGACCTACTCCTGGCCGATTTGGAGGCCTTTTATTTCTTTGTGTTGTCTGATTGCTGAGGCTAAGACTTTCAATACTATGTTGAATAGCAGTGGTGAGAGTGGACATCTCTGTCTTGTTCCTGACCTTAGGGGGAAAGCTCTTGGTTTTTCCCCATTGAGGATGATATTAGCATTGGAATTTTCATATATGGCTTTTATGTTCTCCAGGTATGATTCTTCTATCCCTACTTTCTTAAGGGTTTTTTATCAAGAAAGGATGCTGTATTTTGCCAAATGTTTTCTCTGCATCTATTGAGAGGATCATGTGGTTCTTGTCCTTTCTTTTATTGACGTGATGAATCACACTGATTGTTTTGTGGATATTGAACCAGCCCAGCCTCCAAAGTATAAATCCCTCTTAGTTGTGGTGAATAATTTTTTTAATGTGTTGGTGGATCCAGTTGGCTAATATCTTGTTGAGGATTTTTGCATCCATGTTCATCAGGGAAATTGGTCTATAATTCTCCTTTTTAGTGGGGTCTTTGACTAGTTTTGGAACCAAGGTAGTGCTTCATAGAAAGAGTTTGGAAGTTTTCCTTCCATTTCTGTTTTTTTGGAATAGCTTCAAGAGAACAGGTGTTAACTCTTCCTTAAATGTTTGGTAGAATTCCTCTGGAAAGCCATCTGGCCCTGGACTCTTGTTTTTTTTTGGGGGATATTTTTGAGTACTAATTTGATTTCCTTACTGGTTATGGGTCTGTTCAAATTTTCTTCCTGTTTCAGTTTTGGTAGTGTATATGTTTCTAGGAATTTGTCCATTTCTTCCAGATTGCCCATTTTAGTGTCATATAATTGCTTGTAGTATTCTCTTATTCTTGTTTGTATTTCTGCTGTGTTGGTTGTGATCTCTCCTCTTTCATTCTTGTTTTTATTTATTTGGGTCCTTCTCTTTTTCTTTTTGATCAAACTGGCCAGGGAGTTATCAATTTTGTTAATTCTTTCAAAGAACCAGCTTCTGGTTTCATTGATCTTTTCTACTGTTTTTTTGGTTTCGGTAGCATTGATTTCTGGCCTTATCTTTATTATTTCCTGTCTTCTGCTGGTTTGGGGTTTTATTTGCTGTTCTTTTTCCAGCTTTTTAAGGTGTAGGGTTAGTTTTGTATCTGAGATGTTTCTTTCTTCTTTAAGAAGGCCTGGATTGGTATATACTTTCCTCTTATGACTGCCTTTGCTGTGTCTCAGAGGTTTTGGGCTGTGGTGTTACCATTTTCATTGGCTTCCATGTACTTTTTAATTTCCTCTTTAACTTCCTGGTTAGCCCATTCATTCTTTAGTAGGATGTTCTTTAGTCTCCAAATATTTGTTACCTTTCCACATTTTTTCTTGTGGTTGATTTCGAGTTTCATAGCGTTGTGGTCTGAAAATATGCATGGTATGATCTCAATCTTTTTGTACTTGTCAAGGGCTGATTTGTGTCCCAGTATGTGCTCTGTTATGGAGAACATTCTATGTGCACTGGAAAAGAATGTGTATTCTACTGCTTTAGGATGAAATGTTCTGAATATATCTGTTAAGTCATCTGGTCCAGTGTGTCATTCAAAGTCATTGTTTCCTTGTTGATTTTCTGTTTAGATGATCTGTCCATTGCTGTAAGTGGGGTGTTGAAGTCCCCTACTATTATGGTATTATTATCAATGAGTTTCTTTATGTTTGTGATTGATTTATATATTTGGGTGCCTCCACATTTGAAGCATAAATGTTTACCGTTGTTAGGTCTTCTTGGTGTATAGACCCCTTAATTATGATATAATGACCTTCTTCATCTCTTGTTACAGTCTTTATTTTAAAGTCCAAATTGTCTGATATAAGTATGGCTACTCCGGCTTTCTTTTGGTGACCATTAGTATGATAGATGGTTCTCCATCCTCTTACTTTCAATCTGAAGGTGTGTTTAGGTCTAAAGTGGGTCTCTTGTAAACAACATATAGATGGATCTTGTTTTCTTATTCATTCTGTTACCCCGTGTCTTTTGAGTGGAGCATTTAGTCCATTGACGTTTAGAGTGAGTACTGAAAGATATGAATTTATTGCCATTATATTTCTTGTAGAGTTGGAGTTTCTGGTGGTGTTCTCTGGTTGTTTCTAGTCTGTGTTGCTTTTGATCTTCTTCTTCTTCTTTTTTTTTTTTTCCTTCATCTTTTCTCCCCTCTGAGAGTCCCCCTTAAAATTTCTTGCAGGGCTGGTTTAGTATTCACAAACTCCTTTAATTTTTATGTGTCTGGGAAACTTTTAATCTCCACTTCTATTTTATTTATTTATTTTTTTTTAATTTTTTTTTTTAAGTTTATTTATTTTTGAGACAGAGAGAGACAGAGCATGAACGGGGGAGGGTCAGAGAGAGAGGGAGACACAGAATCGGAAGCAGGCTCCAGGCTCCGAGCCATCAGCCCAGAGTCCGACGCGGGGCTCAAACCCACGGACCGCGAGATCGTGACCTGAGCCGAAGTCAGACGCTTAACCGACTGAGCCACCCAGACGCCCCTCTCCCCTTCTATTTTAAATGACATCCTTGCTGGATAAAGAATTCTTGGCTGCATATTTTTCCGATTCAGCACATTAAATATATCCTGCCACTCCTTTCTGGCCTTCCAAGTTTCAGTGAATAGGTCTACTGCAAACCTGATCTGTCTTCCCTTGTAGGTTAATGACTTTTTTTTCCCTTGCTGCTTTCATAATTCTTTCCTTACCTGAGTATTTTGCGAATTTGATTATGATATGCCTTGTTGATGGTCAGTTTTTGTTGAATCTAATGGGAGTCCTCTGTGCTTCCTGGATTTTGATGTCTGTATCTTTCCCCAGGTTAGGACAGTTTTCCAATATGATTTGCTCACATAACCCTCCTACCCTTTTTTCTCTCTCTTCGTCTTCTGGGACCCTTATGATTCTGATGTTCTTTTTAATGACTCACTGAATTTTCTAATTCTTAAATCATGCTGATATGCTGCTTTACCTCATCCATCCTTACCGCTGTGGCATCCATTTCAGATTGCATCTCAGTTATAGCATTTTTTATCTCATCCTGACTAGCAAAAGCTAGAAGGAAAAACTTCTTTTATCTCCACAGAAAGGGATTCTAATCTATTTTGACCCCAACTAGTATTCTTATAATTGTGATTCTAAATTCTGGTTCAGACATCTTGCTTGTATCTGTGCTAAATCCCTGCTTGTCGTTTCTTTGTGCTTTCTTTTGGGGTGAATTCCTTCGTTTTGTCATTTTGAAGGAAGCAAAGGAATTAGTAAGGAAAAAAAATTAAAATTAAAAACAACACACACACACACAAATCAAATAAATGATGCTAGATCCTAGATGTGTTTTGGTCTGGGTGTTGAAAGGGGCTTGATTAGAGAAAAAAGGGAAAAAGAATAAAAAGAAAACGTTTGAAAATTTGAAAAAAATGAATACAATGAAATAGAATAAAATGAAATGATGGAAGTAAAGTAGAATTTGAAAAATTAACAAAAAAGTAAAAAATATAGTAGAAAGAAATTAAAAATATTTTTAAGAAAAATTGAAAATAAAAATAAATTTTTTTCTTTATTCAAGCAAAAGAAAAGAAACAAACAAACAAAAAAAGAAAATTGAATAGATGGACCAGTGAACATCCTGAAATATGATTGAAATTACACTGTTTTCCCCTAGAAGTCAAACTATGAAGCACTTTATAGTGCATAAACTAAGCAGGCAGAGAGACTTGTATTGTTCCTGAAGAGCAAGGTTGGCCCAGTTGGGCGGGGCTCAGTTTAACAGCTCCGTTCTCCACTAGATGGCACTGCTTAGCTTACTGGGGTGGATTGTTGTGGTGCTTTTAGGTATGTATGCACATGCGTGGGAAGGGTGAAAATGGTGTCACCCACCTACCCAGTCTCTGATATCAGAACTCTTTTCTCCCCAGTCAGCAATCACGCACCCGTCCTTTGTCTCCAGCTTCTGTCCGCTCCCCGCTTTTACACTGTCTGTGACCAAGCCATCAGGTTGCCACACGGTACCTCCCTCCTGAGTGTATTCTCAGATACTGCTGTGTTTCCCGACCCCTCACTTCTGAGGGACTGCCTTTTTGACCCATTCTGACCCTCCGCAGGAGGGTCTCACCAAGCAATTGTTGGGTGCCGGCTGCACCCAGGAACGTTTGCGGGATTGTGCCGCTGCTGATGCCCAGAGACTGTGGCTGGGTGCCAGCCCGCCCCAGAAAAAGTTAACGCGATTGTGTAGCAGCAGCGTTTCAGGGATTATGGAAAATCACAACACACGTCTGGCACCAGGCTTCACCCTTAATGACCTTGTTCCAGCATCAGTGAATGTGGTTGTTCTTTGGGGTCTGCTGGGACCCCTGGGGTCTGCTGGGGTGGTCGCACAGACTCTACCAAATGTCCTCCCAGCAGGGGAACTGACTCTCCCTGTGTGGCCCGAAGACTCCCCAGACTTTACTCTGCTCCTGGGGTTTCACCCTTCCCACCAGAGCACTGCCAGGTACCGAGCTGCAAAGTTTTAGACTCCGCACTCCCTCTGTTTATAGAGTCTTAATGGAATTTAAACCCTCTCCTTTCTCCCTTTTTTTTTTCAGTCCCTGTGGCTGTTTCCACTTTTCCACTTTCTCTCTAGCTGCTTTTGTGAGAGGTGCTTTTCCCATACTCTCCCCCTGTCTCCATGTTCTCTCCGCAAGCAAAAACAGCTCCCTGCCCTCCGTCACTTCTCTCTCCCCTAGTTAACCTCTCCACGCCACGTACCTGCTGAGTTCTGTGGTTCAGTTTGTGCAGATTGTTGTGTTAATCTTCAGATCAGTTTTCTAGGTGTGCAGGATGGTTTAGTGTTGATCTGGCTGTATTTCATGGATGCAAAACACAAAAAAACTTCCATGCTGTTCTGCCATCTTGGCTCCTACATTGGGACTTTCTAGATACCTTTGAGTTATAAAGTTCTTGTTTAGTTTCACTGAGGGCAGAAAACATATCCTATATGATTTCAATGCCTTTAAATTTGTTGAGACTTGTCTTATGACCCAGCACTTGTTTTCAGTTAGGGAATACTTAAATTCTAGATTCATCTAGAATTACCTTTACTCTTCCATTGAAGTCTTAGATTGTTACAAAGAGGACTGTCTTCTAAAATGCTAAGAATTGCTTATGTTCACTGAGCATATCGAATCACACCACATTTATATGTATATAAGCAACCGTTCTGTGACATAAGATTTATTATTATACTTATTTTATATAGATGAAACTGGGGCACAGAAAGATTAATTAAACTCCAAGTTACATAGATGGTAAAGGTGGGCTGGAAAACAGAAAAAAATCCATAGCGATAGAAAGTAGATTAATGGTTGTCAGGGATGAGGATTATAGGGATTGGCCACTAATAGGTATGGGATTTTTTTGGAGTAATGAAAATGTTTTGGAATTAGTGGTAATGGTTGTACAACTTTGTGAATATACTAAAAACCACTAAATTTTGTTCTGTAGAGGGGTGAATTTTATGGTCTGTGAATTATTTCTCAAAAAAAAAAAAACCAAAAAACAAAAAACTGAGATTCTAACCCAGAAACTGCTTCATATATTCCTTTTTCATTCAGTAGACCTTTGAGGTTGGAACAGGTTCAGTATTAGAAGTAAAATCTCATCAGAAAGACTATAATTTAGAGATACATCCTTTATATGGCCTATTGCAAATGTTCTGGTTTTTCAGTAATTCAGGTACTCCCATGTATAAATGGAATTACATATTTAAATTTATTTCCTTTTGGGTATATTCCAGATAAGATTAGAAAGTTAAATAAAGCTCTGCAAGTAGGCCCTCAAATATAGGATAGCTCATGGTGCTTGTTAAAGGCCTGTGATGCCATCTGCCCTCTCTCTTCTAGCTAACTTCACCTTCCAACCTCAACTTTAAAGTCATTTTTTTCTGGGAAGTTTTTTCTAATCTTCCAGCCTTATAGAAGACTGTTCCTGCCCACAACATCCTGTGCGTAAAGTAACCTCTTTCCCCAACGGGGGGCTCAAACTCATGACTAAAGACTGGGAGTTGCATGCCCTACCGACTGAACCAGGCAGGTGTCCCACTTCTGTACTTTTTATCACACTCAATAATTAATTTTTTCTGTCTCCCCTATTTAAACCAAATAGGGGCTATGGTTTTGTTTTTGTTTTTGTTTTAATCTTAGCATTCACATTATCCTTGGCATTTAGTGTGTGTGTTCATTAAAATGAAGAAATAGGAGTAGGATCTTTTCTTACATTTGCTTTGGGCTACAAATCTTTAAAAGATACAGCCCTACCATTTGGATTAGATTTCATACCTAAATTGTTTGCCAGTGGTTGTCATTATAGTAAAATAGAATTGGAATTTCACTGAAATCATTGTCATGCCTGGTCTTTAGCGAATTACAAGAGAGTACATAGTATTTTGCAGATGGTGTCATTTCAGAAATGTTATTATAAGTGTTGGATTTGAGCTAGAATTTCTATTTTATATGGAGGGAGCATTAAGACAGCATTGTAAGTGATGTTATAAGTGTTAGAGATCACTTAAAAATATTTGCATGAATGGGATTTTTTAACTTTTCATTCCAGTTTGCTAATCTAAAATGAGCTATTTAGAGAATTATCTTTTGAGTAAATGTATACCTTTTTGTGTTTAAAACTACTGCTTCTTTGTAAAGAAATTCAGTAGACATTAGTGTTGGTAATCAGTTAACCAAAAGTCATATAATGGGGAATAACGAAAAATGATACATAGACCTTTAATTAATTAATTAATTTTAATGTTTATTTTTGAGAGAGAGAGACAGAGAGAGACAGAGTGCGAGCGGGTAGGAACAGAGAGAGAGGAAGACACAGAATCTGAAGCAGGCTCCACGCTCTGAGCCGTCAGCACAGAGCCCAACGTGAGGCTTGAACTCACGAACCACGAGATCACAACCTGAGCCGAAGTTGAAAATTTAACTGACTGAGCCACCCAGGTGCCCCTGAAGTCCAACTTTTAAATATTTTTCTTTTATACTGCTTTTTGAGCCCTATTTAAGAAATCTCTGCCTCCCCCAGCACATGAAGATAGTATCCTGTACTTTTGAAGCTTTAGGGTTTAAACTTAAAATTAGGGCTGTGATCCATCTCAAAGTAATTTTTTGTATATGGTGTAAAGTGTTGTAGGGATTAAGATTCTTTTATATTTTATGTTTAGATGTCCAGTGTCCCTTTTTTTCCCCACTGAATTCTGTTTACACCTTTGTAATAAATTAAGTAGCCATACTTAATGTGGGTTCATTTCTGGACCGTACTCTATTGGCCTGTTTGTGTGTGCATTAATATCATATTGTCTTATTTATAACTATAGCTTTATAGTAAATCTTGAAATCTGGTAGTGTAGGTTCCTCTGGTAGCGTAGATTCCTCAGTGTTACTCTTCACAATTGTCTTGGCACAGCAACATGTCCTTGAGGACGTGGAGAAAGAGGAACCCTTTTGCACTGTTGGTAAGAATGCAAACTAGTGCAGCCACTCTGGACAACAGTATGGAGGTTCCTCAAAAAATTAAAAATAGAACTATCCTGTGATCCAACAATAAAAACAATTAGTATTTATCCAAAGGATACAGGAGTGCTGATTTGAAGGGGCACATGCACCCCAATGTTTATAGCAGCACTGTCTACAACAGCCAAACTGTGGAGAGAGCCGAAATGTCCATTGACGGATAGATAAAGAAGATGTGTATATATATATACGATGGAATATTACTCGGCAATGAAAAAGAATGAAATCTTGCCATTTGCAGCAATGTGGATGGAGCTAGAGTGTATTATGCTAAGCGAAATAAGAGAATGATAATATCCTATGATTTCACTCATATGTGAAATTTAAGATACAAAACAGATGAAAATAAGGGAAGGGAAGCAAAAATAATACAAAAACAGGGAGACAAACCATAAGAGACTCTTAAATACAGAGAACAAACTGAGGGTTGCTGGTCAGGTGTTGGGTGGGGGCATGGGCTAAATGGGCAAGGGGCATTAAGGAGGACACTTGTTGGGATGAGCGCTAGGTGTTATATGTAAGTGATAAATCACTAAATTCTATTCCTGAAATCATTATAACACTGTATGTTAGTTAACTTAGATTTAAATTAGAAAAAAAAAAAAGATTGTCTTGGCTCTTCTAAGTTATTTGCTTTTATGAATAAGTTTTTGAATCACTTTGTCAATTTATACCAAACTAACCTAGACCCTGCTCTTTAAATTGGGATTGCATTGAATTTATTTTTTTATTTTTATTTTTTTATGTTTATTTATTTTTGAGAGAGAGAGAGAGAGAGCAAGCAAGCAAGCATGAGCGGGGTAGGAGCAGAGAGAAGGGGAGACGCAGAATCCCAAGCAGGCTCCAGGCTCTAAGCTGTCGGCACAGAGCCAGTGCAGGGCTGGAACTCATGGACTGCGAGATCATGACCTGAGCCAGATTCAGATGCTTAACTGACTGAGCCACCCAGGCGCCCTGGGATTGCATTGAATTTAACAATATTGAGACAATACTGAGTTTTCCAATCCTTGGACATGGTATATTTCTCCATCTATTTAGTTCTTCCTTAAGTTCTCTCAGCAGTGTTTCACAATTTTCAGTGTAGAAATCTTGCATATTTTATTAGATACCTAGGTATCTTGTTTTTGATACTGCATAAATAGTATTTTTAAATTTCAGTTTTCATTTGCGGCTAGTGTGTAGAAATACAGTTGATTTTTGTATAAATGACTTTGTATGCAGGGCCTTGTTGCTAAATTTACTTATTTAAAAATTTTGTAGATTATTTTGTATCTTTGGTCATGAATGATATTGGCCTGTAATTTTCCTTTTTAATAATCTCATCACTTTAAAAAAATAAATCAGTTATATAGGCACGATTGATTTCATATTTGAAAGTCAGCCATTCTAATTCATTCCATTAACTTAAAGGAGTAAAACCATATAGTCATTTCAGTAGATGTAGAAAAAGCATATCACAAAATTAAAAACCTATTTGTAATTAGTTACACTTAAAAATTTTTTTAATGTTTATTTTTGAGAGAGAGACAGAGCACTAGTGGGGAAGGGGCAGAGAGAGAGAGGGAGACACAGAATCCGAAGCAGGCTCCAGGCTCTGAGCTGTCAGCACAAAGCCTGATGTGGGGCTTGAACTGTGAGATCATGACCTGAGCCGAAATCAGACACTCAACCAACTGAGCCACCTAGGCGCCCCTCAGTACGCTTTTAATTAAGAACAGAAGTGAACATCCTAAATCTGATAAAGGATATTTACCAGGAACCCCCTTCCCCCAAAATACCCTACAAATAACATCATACTTGATAAAAATACCGACCTCATTTCTTTTGAGTTTGGGCAGAAGACTGATGTCCATAGGAATATTTTAAAATATTTTTTAATGTTTATTTTTGAGAGAGACAGAGAGAGACAGAGCACAAGGGGAAGGAGCAGAGAGAGAGGGAGACACAGAATCCAAAACAGGCTCCAGGCTCTGAGCTGTCAGCACAGAGCCCGATGTGGGGCTCAAACTCACAAACCATGAGATCATGACCTGAGCCGAAGCTGGACGCTCAACTAACTGAGCCACCCAGGAGCCCCTACATAGGAATATTTTAAAGCCAGCCCCAGAAATCTAATCATCCTATCAATAGTTCTGGCAATTAGCCTACAAAACAATGGAGAGAAAATATCAGAATGCATAGTCCATAGCAGTTTCATAAAACTTTTACTTCAGTAATGTAATTGTATACTGGATTGGAATTTTAAATGTATATGTTAATGTGCTTTTATAGTCAGAATACTTAGGAGCCCACTGTCCTAGAATATTGAATCTTTGAGAAATCTACCGATTGCTTGAAACTTCACTTAAATGAAACTTTTGCAGTTTGTTTTATTGAGGCTGTTTTGTGACAAATTATTTTTCCTTATTAGTTTTACTGAGGAAGGCTGTTGTCTAATTTATAAACAATAAACTGCACTTCAGGGGCACCTGGGTGGCTCAGTTGGTTAAGTGCCCTACTCTAGATTTTGGCTCAGGTCTTGATCTAGTGGGGTTGAGATTGAGCCCCACGTCAGGTTTTGCCGATCCTGCTTGGGATTTTCTCTCTCCGTCTCTTTGCCCCTCCCCCGCTGGCTCATGTGTTTTCTCTCTCTCTCTCTCTCTCTCTCTCTCTCTCTCTCCGTCTAAGTAAATATTTGAACAATAAAAGGGGCAACTGGGTGTCTCAGTCAGTTAAGTGTCTGACTCTTGGTTTTGGCTCAGGTCATGATGTCCTGTTTCGTGAGATTGAGCCCCGCATTGGGCTCTCTGGATATGGAGCCTGCTTAAGATTCATTCATTCATTCATTCATTCTCTCTCTCTCTCTCTCTCTTTCTCTCTTTCTCTCTCTCTCCCCCCCTTCCCTCTCTCTCCCTCTCTCCTTTTCTCTCCCTCTCTCTCCTTCTCCCCCTCTCTCCTCCCCACCTGTCCCTCAACCTTGCATGTGTTCACTCACTCTCTCTCAAAATAAATAAATAAACTTAAAAAAAAAAGATTCTCCTTCCTTCTTCCTCTGCCCCTCCCCCACTCATACTCTCACGCTCTTAAAAACTACAATTCTTTGAGGCTTGACAGTGCAATAATCACAAAATAAAGAACATCTCCATCATGCATGAAAGATTCTATACTTTACCTACTAGCCCTAAGAAACCACTGATCTACCTTTTTTGTTTGCTTTATTTTGTTTTAAGGATAAATGAATAACGAATTAAACAATTTTAAAATAAACTATAATTTTTAGAATAGTTTTAGATTTACAGAAAAACTGAGAAGATAACTATAGTTCCCATAAACCTGTACCCAGTTTCTCCTATTATTGACATCTTTCATTAATATGGTACATTTTTCATAAGTAATGAACCAATATTATACATTATTATTATGTAAAATCCATAATTTATTTAGGTTTTCTTACTTTTTTCCCCAGTGTCCTTTATCTGTTCCAGGATTCTGTCAGATATCCTATTACATTAGTTTTCATGTCTCTTTAGGCTCCTCTTGGCTGTAACAGTTTCTCAGACTTTTTTTTTTTAATGTTGATTTTTGAGAGAGAGAGAGCGTGAGCAGGGGAAGGGCAGAGAGAAAGAGGATCCAAAGCAAGCTCTGCGCTATCAGTAGAGAACCCGGTGGGGGGGCTCCAACTCACAAACTGTGAGATCATGACCTGAGCTGAAGTTGGAAACTTAACCGACAGAGCCACCCAGTCACCCATCAGATATTTTATTTTATTTTATTTTATTTTATTTTATTTTATTTTATTTTATTTTATTATTATTTTTTTAACGTTTATTTATTTTTGAGACAGAGAGAGACAGAGCATGAACAGGGGAGGGTCAAAGAGAGGGAGACAAAGAATCTGAAACAGGCTCCAGGCTCTGAGCTGTCAGCACAGAGCCCGACGCAGGGCTCAAACTCACGAACCGCAAAATCATGACCTGAGCTGAAGTCGGCCGCTTAACCGACTGAGCCACCCAGACGCCCCAGATTTTTTATTTTAATAAACTTGACAGTTGGAGGAGTACTGGTCAAGTATTTTGTGAGATGCTCCTCTGCTGGAATTTGATCTTTTTGTTATGATTAGACTGGGGTTACCGATTTTTGGAATTGATTTGCTCTTTTTATAAGAAAGAACATTCTAAAAAGTGGAATAGTCTTCTTAAGGCTGCAGTGGCTGTTTAAATGGCTTTGAGATTGAAAAAATGGTCCTGAAACATTGTGCAGTGTCTGGCACAGTATAAATAACATAATGAAAAAAGAGCCCTGGACTAAGTATAAATGCCTCTTTTTTTAGTATATATTGAGAGCACTGTTTTATTTTTGCTTGCTCCATAGAGGCCCTTCATTTAAGTTTTTAAATCCCCCTTTAAAAAAAAAAGACCTTTTACCCACATGTTCCTAAATTCATCTTAAATTATGTCTATAAAATAAACTTACTTAGACCTTAGATCTAATGACAGTTTTAGAGACAAATTTGCAGAATTAGGATTAATTGAAGGTATGGCTTTCATCAATGAAGAGTATTTTTGTAAGGGTTGGTAGGAAAGAAATAGAGCCACCTTGAGATTTCTCTGAAATCTTCTTTCCTAACGTATCACTTAGAAAATTTCACTTTTTCGCATTAACTGTGTTTCATTAGTTTCATCCCAGTGCTACTTTTCTCTGTTGCTAGCAAAATTAAATCTTTTCCTTAAACAAGAGTTGGCAGAAAAAAATTAGATCTCTACCAAATTTTGGAAAGGTTAAGGATTAGGATGAAAACATTTGTTATCTAAAATTCCTTGTGATACAACAGTGTCATTATAGTGGAGATGTTTGCTTGGGAATAAAATGTTAATTTCATATTGGAAAGTTGTTTAAGATTTAAAATAAATTGTTAATTTTCTTATAATATCCTTGAGATGCTAATGTGGAAGAAAATTAAAATTGTTGATTTTCAGTTCCTTTTGTTAGGGACATTGGGTAGGAGAAAAAGTTTTGGTCTCACAGAGATAGAGGTGGTTATTCGACAGCCTAGTTGCTCACTGTTTTCAAGATTGTTTTAACTATTTTAGATCCTTTGCATTTTCTTGTAAACTTTAGAATCAGCTTCTCATTTTCCATTTTTTAAAGGCTGTTGGGATTATGATTGAGATTATGTTTAACGTGTAAATTGGAGAAAATTGATATCTTAATATTGATTCCTCTTAATTTAGCATATGGTATATTTTTATATTTATTTAGATTTTCTTAATATTCTTAAATATAGAGTGTTTTGGTTTCAATGTAGAGTTCTTACACATCTTGTTAAGTTTATTCACCATATGTGGAATTTAACATTTTTGGTTTTGTTTGCTTCTGGTATTTAGAAACGCAGTTGATTTTTGTATATCGACCTTCTGTACTGAGACCTTGCCAAATATACTAGTTCTAGTAGATTTTTGTTTGTTTGTTTATAGTCCTAGTAGATTTTAAAAATTTCGTTTCTTAGGATTCTTCTACATGAGAAGTCGTGTCATCAGTAAAAGAGAACATTGTTTTGTGTGCCTTTTATTTATTTTTCTTATCAGTATTGCACTGGCTAAGACCACCAATACCATACTGAATAGAAGTGGTGGATTGAGGGCATCAGGGTGGCTCAGTCAGGTGAGCGTCCAACTCTAGATTTTGGCTCAGGTCATGATCCCAGGGTCATGGAATTGAGCCCTGAGTTGGGTTCTGCACTGAGAGCCTAAGAGTCTCTCTTCCTGTATCTCTGCCCCTCACCCCCACTCACTTACACACACACACTCTCTCCCTCTAAAAACAAAAGTAAAAAGTAAAAAAGAAGTGGTGGGTTGGACATCCTTGCTTCACCCCCCCCCCCCATTCTTTGGAGGAAACTGTTTAGTTTACCATTACAATGGTGACTATAGATTTCATTGTACATACTGTTTATCTGATTGCTACATTTTCCTTCCATTTCGGGTTTACTAGTTTCCTTAGAGTTTTCATCATGAATCTGTTGAATTTTGTCATATACTATGTTTATATATATATTGAGATAAACTTACAGATTTCTTTTATTCTGTTAATATTCTGGATTACATTATTTTATTTATTTTGTATGATCTAACCTTTTATTCCTGGGATAATCCCCACCTACTTATGAAGATATTTTTATATATACAGGGATTTGATTTGCTAATACTTTGTTAAGGAATTTTGAGTCTGTGTTGATGAGAGATAATTGATCCATAATGTTCACTTTATTGTAATGTCTTTGTTAGGGTTATGCTCATCTCATGTCATGAGTTGCAAAGTCTTCTTTGTTACTTTAAAAAAAAAAATGTCTATTTTTTTTTGAGCCGGGGGTGAAGAGCAGAGAGAGAGGGAGACAGAGAATCCTAAGCAGGCTCTGCACTGTGAGCACAGAGCCTGATGCAGGGCTCAAACCCATGAACCACGAGATCAGACCTGAGCCAAAATCAAGAGTCACTTTTTTAAAAAAAAAAAGAGTTCGGGGCGCCTGGGTGGCTCATTCAGTTGAGCATCCGTCTCTTAATTTTGGCTCCGGTCATGATCCCAGGGTCATAGGAAGTTGGGTTCAGTGATGAGCATAGAGCCTGCTTAAGATTCTCTCTCTGTCCCTTTCTGTGTGTGTGTGTGTGTGTGTGTGTGTGTGTGTGTGTGTGTGTACATGTTCAAATATTCGGCTCAGGTCATTCAGTATATGTGTGTGTGTGTGTATATATATTGTATATGGGGGGCACAGAGAATATATCTATAATCGCAGCCTTAAATCCTTGTTTTCTAACTGTAACATCTGGGTCATCTTGGATTGGAGCCTGTTTTCTTTCTTTCTTTTTTTGAGTATGAATTATGTGTTTTTATTTCTTTGCATTTACTATTTTTTTTATTATATAGTAGACATGTTGGAGAAAGTACACAGAGACTCTGGATTTTGTTGTTCCTCCAAAGAGTTTTTTGTGGCTGAGAAGGCAGTTACCTTGGCTTGATTCAAACTCTAAACTCCCCGTGTCCTGTAGTAGCTCAATTGTTTCAAAACCCAGCTGCTACTTTTCACTGGGAATCCTGAAGTCTTCCCATCAATCCTCATAGGTAGTTTAGGAAATCAGCTAAGGATGGAGATGTTTTATGTTTTAAATGCAGATTTTCCAATTCACTTTCTTTGTAGCTTCCTTTCCCTAATCTTTCTAATTGTTCTGTGCCCTGAACTTTGTCCTCCAACTCAAGTCAGTTAGGTTGTGGGCTGCCAGAAACCTAAGTATGGTCGTGTTTCACGCAAAAAATTACAGACTGGAAAACCTCACTTTGCTATTTTTCATTCAAGGATATAGTATCTTTCATTTTGTATTTTCTTATGGTCTGTGTTCAGGTTCTTTAAAACCTGGAGGCTGGGTAGGTAGTGCAACATAATTTCTTCTGCCATTATGGCCATGTTACCTTTTTTTGTTTTTTTAAGTTTACTTACTTATTTTGAGGGGGTGGAGAGGGGTAGAAAGAGAGGGAGGGAGAATCCCCAGCAGGTTCTGTTTGGAGCCCAATATGGGGCTTGATCTCATGAACCATGAGATGATGACCTAAGCTGAAATCAAGAGTCAGGCACTCAACCAACTGAGCCACGCAGGTGCCCTACATTTACTTTATAGAGTCCAATCAGTGTTCAAAATAGTACTGCGTATATTGTTTCTGGCTTTCCTTTGAATGGTTCTAGCATTTTACCTTTAAGTATGTATTTTTAAATATAAAAAATATTTCAGAAAAACATATACTAACATTAGTTGTATATGGGTGGTATGATATACATAATTTTCACTTTGTTCTTGTTATTTTCTGTGCTGCCTGCTTTACAAATATACATTTTACTCTTTTATGTGAAAGAGGTGGTGGGTGTTTTTTTTTTAAAAATGGAAACTATATGTACTATTTACTAATGAAGAAGTACATAGTTCCACTGTTGCTTTATAAAGAGACTTCTTCTCAAACATCAATTTGCTTTTGACTAGGGTCTGGGGACTAGCTATAGCTTTTCTCTTCAACATGCTGTTTTAGGCTTTCTGAAATAAGACATTTGGGGTACATGATTTAGTGGGATTCTTCCTTCTTTGGCCCATTTTTTCTCCTCAGGTTTTCATATGATATAAGATTAGAGAATATAATATAGAGGCCAGGATCACACCTCTTTTACATTTGGGGGAGCATTTGAGATACTTATTTGCACTCTTTAATTGACATAATTAATACACTTACTTGTATTAATTTAGTATTTGTTGGATCTGTGTCAAGCTACTGGAAAAATAGGAAAATTAGATATGGCTCTTGCCCTTGGAGAGTATGCCCATTGGTAAGGAAATTGCCAGTATTCCACTATTTTTTATTTAGTGACACTTTCCTGTGGATTAACCTGAAAATACCAGCACAAAGTAGTATTATGAATCTTTGGGATTGCCTTGCCAGAGAAGTGGAGAGATGTGATCCTGAGATGAGTTTCAATACAGTTTTCCTTTTCACTTCTTTGTTACTCTTAAAACATTGTAGTTCTTGTGGCCCTCCTATTTCTCCTAGGATTCTCCATCTTTAGTCTTTATATTCTCAGGAGTTTGATTCATTAAATGAAGTGAATGTGAACCTCAATTTTTCCAGGTTACTGTCCAGTAAGTGAATTATAATTTCTTCAGAGTCTAATCCTAGTTCTGTTTGTTAGGGCCCAAGTGAATATCTGCTTGCCCTTTTGTGAATTAGAAATGTCAACATAATTGATTGTTTTCCTCCATCTTTTCATTTTCCTCAATTCTTAACTATATACTCTTTACCTGTGCTCTTAATTTGAGAGATTGTTATCTGTTATTAGAGAAAGGTGTTTCAACAAATAGGGGCTATATATCTTAAAATTATTATTAGTAGAACCATTGCAGATATTTCCCACTGACTGTAATTGCAGTCCTCTGTACAAGAATGGCTTGAGAACCCAGTGTAATATGTTAACTAAGTGAATCTTTTTCCTTTTCATTTCAGTTGGAAAGACATCCTTGATCACCAGATTCATGTATGACAGTTTTGACAACACCTACCAGGTATTTTATTTTTGCCAACTTACTGATTGTCTCTATTTTGTGTTAGAAGTAATATTTAAGGACTTTTTAAAAGTTCACATTTACATAAAAGCACTTTCTGTAATCTGTAAAATGCTTTATAAATACAGAGTATAACTGATTTTGCTCATTGTCCTCAGTCTTTTCACTTGATTTCTTTATCTCCTCTTCCAAAGTCCTTTCCAAAAGATTATTGGTAATTACCATTTGGGACAGAGGTAGGAGTGATTGTAGATACTCTGTTATGTGGTTCAAGCCTAGGATTATCTGACCTTTTGATCTACACTTAAAGTCAAGAATAAATGAGTAATGTAATTAGAAATCATTAACAGAAGGAGATTTTGGAAATCCACAAATATATGGAAATTAAATAGCAAATTCCCAAATAACCAGTGAGTCAAAGAAAAAAAATCACAAAAGAAATTAGAAAATACTTTGAGACAAATGGAAAAAAAAAACCGAAACCACAACATACCAAAATTTATATGATACAGCTAAAGCAGTGCTGTAAGGAAAAGAAGAAGTACATTAAGTCAGTAATTTAACCTTCTACTTTAAGAAATTAGAAAAGTAAACTAAACCTAAAACAAGCAAAGGACACATGGTAAAGAACTGTTATCCCAAACATACAGAACTGTTAAAATCTCATAGTAGTAAAGAATTAACTCTTTATATTTTGACATGTTTTGATAGATGTGTATACCTATGAAGCTACCACCACAGTCAAGATTAAGAACATTTCCATCATCCTAAGAAGGAATTTGTTTTTAATTAAGCATTTTATTAACAAGCATAAATATCATAGAACAGAAATGACTCATCCATAAATCTGACATTTTAGAAAAGTCTCTTAAATAAAAAACCAGTTAATATGTACTGTATATATTTTATTATTCTTTTGAATATCTCAGAAATGGTTTAGCTACTTCATAAGACCTGAGAAAAGCGAGTTTAAAAATGAAAAATAGCTCAATCAACAAGAGTGCTTCAGTTTCTTTTGGACTCCTTTATATCATATATCCCCAATTTTTTGGGTCCCTAAACTCTATGGCTTATAGGCCTTACCTAGATGACCTTGTCTTTTGTACAGTATCTTGATTCTGAGCAATGCTCTGTCTCTTCTCATCAGAAAAACCACAAATACAAGTCTTAGAGACTAACAAAAATATTGATGTCATTGAGCCATATGTGGAAAATTCCTGAAAAGTGTAAGCTTAACTGTTCGGGAGTAGACCCAAATACCATAGGCTAAAAAATCTGAACTAGGGTCAGAGTCTTGGGCTAAAGACTCACTAGCTAGAGCCTATTTAGAGTTCTCTGGGTGTTTCTAAAGGATTTTGTTACACTCATGGTCTCAGTGAAATTAAGTAGATCTTTCAAGCATATATTAAAGTGCTATTGCTGTTTCTTCAGGTTGCTGTTCAATCAGACATATATAAGGGTAGTGATGTTGACATAAATATAGTGATATTGATAGAATTTGACAGATAGGGAAGGATTTTGGTTCTTTGTGGAAAAGTTGTTGCTAATGAAGCTAAAATATTGTGCTTTGGCATTAACAGGAGACGTTTATTAACAATGTGAGTTACAGGTTTTTATAACAATTAGGTACAGTCCTAGATATTCTTTTAGTTTAGCTCTAACAGGAAAATTTGGACAATGTAGTACCCTAGGTCCTTATTTAATGAAATCAGCTTGACAATATATTAAGTATTATCTTTGAATATGAAGAATTGACCTTCTGTAGTTAGCTACCAACTTAGTTATCAGGTGAAGAGTTCTTCATTGAATCATTTGAAGATTCCCTATATACACCCGGTCACACACACATCAGAAAGACTTCTGAAATGACTAATTAAAGAGCTAGTCTCATTGCTAGAAATTTATTATTGGGCTTATAGGAGCCATGTGTAATGTATGTATCAAACTTAGTTTAAGTGAAGTTTTATTTTACAAAAATGATAAACTTTAGTTAATAATTCACGTTCTCTGTATGATTCCTTTGCACTGAATTCATTTCATTTAAAAAGAAGGAAACTGGCCAAAAGAGTCCTTAATTGACTAAAATTTGGGCAGTATGTCAAAGTGAAAAAGAAAAAAACCTGTTCTTTTTAAGTAGAGCATCTGGAATTGATTCTCTTAAAGTTGCTCTTCTTATTCACCACTTATTTTCTTTATCCAGTTATAAACCCACAGATTTTTCTTTTTTTGTTTATTTCTGTTTTAGATTCATTCGTTTATTTGAGAAAGATTATATTGCTCAGACTAACTTCTGAGATTACTTTGAATTTAGAGGGTTTCTTATTCCAAAGGCTGTTACAAAGTGGCAATCAACATAAATTCACCTTCATGGTAGACAATGAGGCCATCTATGCTATCTGTCGTGGAAACCTCAATATTGAATGCCCAGCCAACACTAAACTAAATAGGTTGATAGGTCAAATTGTGTTCTCCATCACTGCTTCCCTCAGATTCGATGGAGCCCTGAATGTTGATCTGACAGAATTCCAGACTATCCTGGTGCCTTATCCCCACATCCACTTCTCTCTGGCCACATATGTTCCTGTTATCTCTGCTGAGAAAGGCTACCATGAACAGCTTTCTGTAGCAGAGATCATTAATGCATGCTTTGAGCCAGCCAACCAGATGGTGAAATATGATTCTCACCATGGTAAATACATGGCTTGCTGTGCACCTGGGTGGCTCAGTTTGTTAAGTGTCCAACTTCAGCTCAGGCCATGATCTCACGGTTTGGGGGTTTGAGCCCCGCATCAGTCACTGTGCAGACAGCTCAGAGCCTGGAGCCCACTTTAGATTCTTTGTCTCCCTCTCTGCCCTCCCCCACTCGTCCTCTCTCTCTCTCAAAAATAAACATTTAAAAGAAATAAAAAAAAAATACATGGCTTGCTGCATGTTGTACTGTGGCAACATGGTTTCCAAAGATGTCAGTGCTGCCATTTCCACCATCAAGACCAAGAGTACCATTCAGTTTATGGACTGGTGCCCCACTGGCTTCAAAGTTGGCATTAATTATCAGCCTCCCATTGTGGTATCTGGTGGAGACCTGGCCAAAGTACAGCCATGCTGAGCAACACCACAGCCATTGCTGAGGCCTGGGCTCACCTGGACCTGATGTCCTGATGTGTGCTAAGCATGCCTTTGTTCACTGGTATGTGGGTGAGGGCATGGATGAAGAAGAGTTTTCTGAAGCCTCTGAGGACATGGCTGCCCTTGAGAAGGATATGAAGAGGTTGGTGTGGATTCAGTTGAAGGAGAACATGAAGGAGGAGAGGAGTACTAAAGTTAAAAATATCACAAAGGTGCTGCTTTAAAGTTGTGCTCTGATCAATTTAATTTGTATGTAGCAGTGTATACTCTTTATATACAATTACTGATCTGTGCTTTAAAGCATAATGCTTTGTTACAACCCACGCTGTCCATTTCTCTGATGGATTTGAATAAAGTATTTGTCTTAATTGGAAAAAAAAAAAACCCATAAATTCAGGGTTGTATAGTTTAAAATACTGAAATGTTTAAAACAGCTTAAGTGAATTTTTCTAGGAAGATGGTGGTGATCAAATACATCCTTAACCTCTTTAAGTTAAAGCTTTAAATTATTCTACACAAAATTATACTTTGTTATATGGAAATAAAATCTGCACCCAACCCACACCCCTCCGCCCCACTAATGGGACTACTTTTCTCATCCAGTGTTTGATTTCTTATTTTTAAATTTTCTTTAATTTTTAAGGACTCTTTTTTCTCCTATCAGAAGTATTGTCATTTTATGGGAGGTAGGGGGAGAACAGTTCCTTTTTTTTTCAAACTGTGCTAAGAACACTTAATATAAAATCTACCTCCTAATCAGATTTTTAAGTATACAATACAGTATTAAATATATGCACAATGATCTCTAGAACTTGTTCACCTTGCATAAGTAAAATTTTATGCCTATTATAGCGACTCATTTCTGAAATAGATTCTACATAGTTTCTGTTCTAAGTAATGTGGCACAAAGATATCTAAGAGAAAAGTATACATACATACATAAATATACACATACATAAATATACATAAACATGTGTAGTAATGGGATGGTTACCTTTCTAAAATGGAACCCATATCAGTGTCTTGCTTCTGGGATCCTTTGCCTTTCTTCATTGTTTTTACTTATCTCTATTAGTCAATGTTAGATAGACTCTTCTTTAACTTGTCCACTCTTTTCTTTCTTTATTCTAGTCTTTGCCTTTCTCAACACTTACTCTTGATTTATCTTCTCCTGCTAGGGAAAGCAGCAGCTAGGCAACAGAACTTTGTATGTTTGGACCACAAAGGAAGCTGATTATCATTGCTTGGTACAGAGGAAAACTTGTTTTCCTTACTTAATTACTTTTGTGTAGGAAAACTCATGTTCCTTAAAATCATGATGTTGAGGGGTCTCGACTGTGTATGGCATCAGAAAAGGTGATAAACAGTTATGTAGGAAGGAAGTCAGACAAAATAGTAGTTTACATCTGCAGTATTTTAGAAAATTGCTATTGGGGCAAATAAACACTGTTCTGAGTGGAGAGCATCCAAGTATAAATATCCAAACTACAGTTATCATTATTATCTTGATGCTGATGTATTTAGGTAAGTCATTATTCAATCTTGAATTGTGTGCTCCCACAATAAAAGTACTCAGTTTAATTTTTTGTCTTTTACAAAGTAGACTTTCCTTACCCAGTGAATTAATTAACACTTAAAATAATGTGAAGCTATAAATTAAGATATGTGGGAGAATTTTCTCTAACCTTTGGTTTCTTCTACAATTATTGCCTTCTGCATTTCTATAAAGAAGATGAGCAAGAGGCAGCACTGATGTCTCATCCCTCTTTTATGAAAGTTTGAATTATTTCCACATCAGTAACATTTAAGATCCTAGAATAGCTGATAATGTTTAGTTTCCTAGCCATTCTTTCTATTTTTCCTGCTGTTGGCTTAATTCCTGTGGCTGATCGACTTCTTTGCCATTGTAGCTCTACTTGGAATAAAATTAACTGAAAAGAAGAGCAGGCAGGAACAGGCTATGCTTTTCAGGTTAATTTTGACCTTTATGAGTTCAGTGTATGAATGATGTCCCAAAACTAGGACAGTGCAGTGGAAGGAGGGGATTATTATACATTTTATCATAAAGTCTTACTTTGTACTAATTTTAAAAAACATTTATATGTGTTGACTGTGAGATCTGAGAATGCATATTTTTGTTTGTAGCTATTAAAATTAACTTTTGGCTGTTTATAATAAACATAAAATAACATTAGTAAGTGATATGAGAATTTTTTTCATGTAAAAAGTTTAGAGGTAAAGTAGTCCCGGGCTTGTGTGGCAGCTCCATGGTCCTCTGGGACTAAGATGCCTTCTAAATTTAATCAGATCTCATTCATATATGACTTCCTTGTGAAGGTTGCTTCATGGTTACTGAATGGTTCCTGGAGTTCTGGGTGTGGTATCCATATCCAGGCAGGAAGAAGGAGAAAAGGAAAAATACCAACAGTGCACCTCTCAACTGAGTCAACCCCATTTAAAGCACAAAGAAGACTGGAAAATGTAGTCTTTTTAATGGGAAAAGTATGGATTTAAATAAATGTTTGATTTTTTTAATAAGGAAGAAGGGGAAAATGGGATATTTGTCTAGACAATTAGCTGCCTCTACCACATTATCTGATTAAATGAGGTTCTGCTAATGAGATTTCTTAAATGTAGCCCTATACCATTCCTGTATATTTTTCAGGTTTGTCAATTAGATGCTTTTGCACAATAATTCGAATTTATAAGCCCATTATTCCCAGCCTATAACAGAATAGGATACACACTTTCAGATTAAATGTCATATGATGGAATTATAGAGAGAGAGATACACTTGTAATATGTAGTCACATAGTTTAGGATAAAGGAGAACGCTAGCTTGCTTGCTTGCTTGCTTGCTTGTATGCTTGTTTGCTTTCTTAATAAAAGTCGGTATATAATTGAAATCTACAAAGCACTGCTCTCACACACACACACACACACACACACACACACACACACACACACACACACACAAATTAAAGATGACTTAAGTAAGTGGAGAGACATCCCAGGCAAAGGGATTGGAAGACTTAATATTAAGATGTCAATACTAACTACTCAAAGCAGTCTACAGAATCAGTGCAATCCCTGTCAGATTTCTACTGCCATTTGTGTAGAAATGAAAGAGTCAATTCTAATTTACAGAAGCCAAAATAGTCTTGAAAAAGGAAAATAATAATTGGAAGACTAATACTGATTTCAAAAAAAATTTTTAACAGTTATTTTATTTTTGAGAGAGAGAGACAGAGAGACAGAGTGGAAGCAGGGAAAGGGCAGAGAGAGAGAGGGAGACACAGAATCCAAAGCAGGCTCATGAGCTGTGAGATCATGACGTGAGCCAAAGTTGGTGCTTAACCAACTGAGCCACCCAGGCTCCCCCACCCCCAATTTCAAAATTTACTGCAAAGCTACAGTAATCAAAATAAAGATAGACATATAGGCCAGTGGAATAGAATTAAGAGTTCATGAATAAATGCATATATCTATTGACAACTGGTTTTCAATTAAAGCACCAGGCCCAACCTATAGAATGGGAGGAAATATTTGAAAATTACATATCTGATAAGGGCTTGATATCTAAAATGTATAAAGAACCATAAATCAATAATAAAATGACACACTTAATTTTAAAATGGGCAAGGGAGGGGCACCTGGGTGGCTCAATTGGTTGGGCATTGGACTTCAGCTCAGGTCATGATTTCATGGTTTGTGAATTGGAGCCCCACGTTGGGCTCTGTGCTGACAGCTCAGAGCCTGGAGCCTGCTTTGGATTCTGTGTCTTGTCTCTCTGCCCCTCTTCCACTTGTGCTCTGTCTCTCAAAAATAAATAAATGTAAAAAAAAATAATAATAATAAAAATGGGCAAGGGACTTGAATAGACCACAGAGTTTTTGTTTGGGGTTATAAAAAAGTGTTAAAAACAGATAGTGTTGACAGTGGTACATCATTGTGGATGCAATCACTGCCGTGGAATCGTACACTTAACATGGTCAAAGTGTCACATTTTATGATACGTATTTTACCACAATTTAGAAGTAAAATCTGTCTTTAAAAAATACATGAGTGTCAGGGACGCCTGGGTGGCTCAGTCTTTTAAGTGTCCTACTTAGGCTCAGGTCATGATTTCACGGTTTGTGTGTTTGAGTCCCGCATCAGGCTCTGCTCTGACAGTGCAGAGTCTGCTTGGGATTCATTCTCTCATTCTCTCTCTCTCCTCTCTCTCTCTCTCTCTCTCTGCTGCCCCCCCCCCCCCCCCCCCCCGGCGCATTTGTGCTTTCTATCTCAAAATATATAAATAAACTTAAAAGAAATTATATATATGTATATATATATGTATGTGTGTAATTATATGTATATATAATTTTAAGTTTATATATTTTATATATATTATTTGTATAATATATAATGTTTATATTTTATATATACTTATGTATATGTATAAAATCGGTGTCAGTAGGTTCATCAGCTGTAACAATGGTACTGCTTTGGTGGGGGATGTTGATAGTAGGGGGTTTTATGCATATGTGGGGGTGGGGGTATATGGAAAATCTCTGTACCTTTCAGTTTTGCTGTCAACCTAAAACTACTCCCAAAAAGTAGTATTTTTAAAAATGGTTAAGATGATTAATTTTGTTATGTGTATTTTACCACAGTTTAAAATTTTATATATATATGTGTGTGTGTGTGTGTGTGTATAAGTATAAATATATATAAATCATTATATATTGGAAAAAGCTGGGCTTTTACTCTCAGCTCCATAGCAAAACCTTTGTTTCCCTAGACAAGTTTTTTAACTTCTCTGAACCCCAATATTATTAACTATAAAAGATTAAAATAGGGATGACAATAGCTACCCTTGCAGAGATGTATGAGGATTAGAGATGGTCATGTAAAGGGCCTTAAAGAATCCCTTACTACACAGCACATGTTCAGTGGTGGAAGCCATTATCACTAAAAATTTTGGTCATTTATACTTAGCTATGATATGTTTATTAATTATTTCTTCTAATTATAGAAGTCATAATTATCATTTGAACCCTAAACTGCTGGCTACCATTAAACTATTATTATTATTTAATTTTTTTGTTTTATTTTGTTTTACAGGCAACAATTGGTATTGACTTTTTATCAAAAACAATGTACTTGGAGGATCGAACAGTGAGTAATGTTTTCAGTGTGCAATTTTCTGCAGCACTCCAGGATAGAAAACTGTGATCAGAGCTGTAATCAGTAATTGTCATCGTAAGAAGTTCTTAGTAAAGTTGACAAAGTTAGTGTATAAGCTTTGAGAAAAACTGTTATTACAGAGTGGTAGTACTTAGCATTCTGATTTAATCCCCAAGTAAAATGCAAAGGGGAGAGAAGGCCAAGTTATTGGAAAGCCCTGAAGGCCCTAGGCTTGCTAAATAAAATATGTCATCCTGATTTGGAAAAATGATAACAGATAGCATTGAGATAATGAAGAGTATTTTCATCAAGAAATTAGAGCTGCTAAAGACTTTTTGAGTGCTACTCTTGAAGCATTCAGAAATATTTCATTTGAATATCACATCATTTGTGAATTTCGAGATTTTATTTGTCAGAATATGATGTATACCGAAGTGACTGTGAATAGAAGAAGTAATATGTATTTATTTGTTGGATTTAGACACCTGTCTTTTGGAATGCTCCCTTTAAGCACAGTGTATTCCAGCCTATTGTCTCTGGAAGAGATTCCTATCAACTAAGCAGTGACTGTCTTAAATGCATTATTTCAGGACCTAGACCCAAAAAAACATTATTGTGCTTCTAATGTTATTTCCTAGAAGTGTGTGGGTTTTTCTTTTATGTTTTAATGTTTAGCATGCCATTTCTTAAATTTTGAAAGCTTAGAAATTGCTTTATAATAGTACAGTACTACTTGTTTTCAGGCTTTTCTTCCTCAAATGTAGATGTGAAAAAGTAAGAAAATAAAGAAATTTTTATGTAGAGTTGCAAAAAGATATTTTTCCTTTTTTGTTGGGTTATATACAGTGTTCTGGGAAGAAACATGTGGGAGAAACATAAGCACAGTAGTCAAAGACCCAATTTCTGGACTCAATAGAAAAGAGATGCTTTTAACTTCAGAGAGGCTTTCAGAGAAGCGCTCACTCCTTTACTCTGATAGCCAGGGCTGCTTGTTGACATTTACTTTCATTTTTCCCTTTTATGCTCACTGAACGTCAACAGAATCTACTTTTTGCTGTCTGGAAGGCATAAGATTCAAAGAGAGGTTATAGGGAGTGAAAAAAAGGGAGCTGTATTTCTGATTCTGTGAAATATTCCCCTATTGCCATTTTTAAGTCATGTACCTACAGAGCAAATTTTTAATATTATTCTCTTTTGAAAAAGGAAAGGAGTTTTGTGTTATTTTCATTCTTCACATCCCTGCAACCTTTTGCATGAGTCTGCTTTTTACCTCCTTCCCACCTTCTCCCCTTTAAAAACATTATTTCTTTTTTATTTTTAGTATGAGTTTGGTTTTTTTTTTTTTTTTTTTATTTATTTTTTCCCATCCCACAGATCAGGCTGCAGCTGTGGGATACTGCGGGTCAGGAACGTTTCCGTAGCCTCATTCCCAGTTACATCCGTGATTCTGCTGCAGCCGTAGTAGTTTACGATATCACAAGTAGGTATTTTGCAACGGGTTGACCTTTCTTATTTTTCTTGCTTGTTTGACTGATTTTGTTGTTAGGTACGATTGCAATTATGGGACACAGCAGGTCAAGAGCGGTTCAGGAGCTTGATTCCTAGCTACATTCGTGACTCCACTGTGGCAGTTGTTGTTTATGATATCACAAGTGAGTGGGGGGAATTATGCATTTCTAATCTTCTTTCAACCTTTAGCTTAGCTGCATGCATGTTCTTGTCTTGTGCTTGTTTTCTATACTAGCATGTAAAAATGAGTTTTGTCATAGCAAACCTTATAGACCAGCTAGGTCAGAAATATTTGCTTTTGTGTATGTACCAATATGCTTTATTTCCACTGTGCCAGGTTTTTTTGCCATGGAAATTTTCCTTCAGATCTAATCATGAATTCTCTCCAAGGCTTTCTTAGTATCCTGTTATCCCTAAGTCACACCATAATTATGGTTGGAAGAATGTCTCCTTTTTCATTTAACTTGATCTCAGATTTCTCTAAAATAAAATAATCTGCATTTAAGCCTCTTGCCAACATTTTCAGATTCTCCAAGGCTCTCTGTTGAGGCTATTAAAAGCTTCTGCTAGCCAACTTTTCTCTGCTTTCCACTTCCAGCCATCCTCTCTCTAGAGAAGGCAGAGAAAACATGTAATGTGCAGTTTTCTATTAATCATTTTCATTTGAATCACATCTGGATTCTGTGACTGACTTTTTTGCTAACAAACTACATTTTCATTTCTCTCCAAAAAGAAATTTTAAATAGGAGACTAAAACAAGTGATGATCTTCCTTTTTCTTTTCCCTAAAGACTGAATAATGTCTTTGGCATTTTAAGTGCCTGTAAATTTCCCACAGAACATGGTGACTGACAGGGAAATGCTCTCTGATTAAAATTGTCTTTGTAAATTGGTTTATTATATATATCAGGCAATATTAAGCCATCATTCCATATAGTAGTCCATAATTTGTAGGAAAACCAGAATAGTGTCACATCTTAGACTTATTTCAAAAAGAGTGTTACATATACAAACTATTGATTTGTGTTAGTGATACTATACATTTTTGTATATCTGCTAGAAGTCATAACTACTTAATAATTGCAATGGCAGAATTATAAGTTACAAGTTTGCATTCAGAGACCTTTGGGGGGGGTGGGGTATGTGCTATATGCAATCTTTCTTTTCTTGAAGCTTTACTTTGGGTTGCTACTTGTTTAAAACAATGTATGTTCATTGTGCATTGACAAGTTTTGCAGCTTTAAAATGTTTGTGCTTACTTTAACCAAATCAGGTAAAACCTGGTGTCTTTTTCTTTAAAAATGCACATGTGGTTAAAATATTAGTAAACTGTTTTCTGGAGCTGCTATAAAAAGTGTTTAAGTATTCTACTTAGAATTGGGTGCTAGGAAAGATGGATTTTGTTACAAGTGATTCTGGTGCATTAAACTAATAAACTTCAAGTTAAAGTGATCACAAACTGAATAAGCAGTGCAAACAGAGTGGTGTTTAAAGCTATTTAAAGCTTTACAAATTTTCTGGATGTGTTGGGATTTACTGCTGACATACTTTTGGAGATGCTTTCTTTGTCATGTTGGGTATGTGTAAGTAATCAAAAAAATGTTGTGGCAATGTGACACCATGTTATCTGCCGTAGCTGTCCTTAAATTTTAAAAAGCTTTTTTTTTTTTTAATTTTTATTATATATGGTACATTGCATTCATTTGGTCATGTTCAAAATTTTTATACTATAAAAGGAACCTTGAGGACTTTATTTTTGTGATTTGTCACTGACAGTTGTACTCAGATAAAATGGAGTTATGTTGCAGGCACATTAAAAGTGGGTCCTAATGTGCCACCCCCCCCTCCAACTTCCAGGGTTTGTTTTCGTTTGTTTTTGTTTTTTTAGTCTGTCACTTGGGGAGACTTTGCGGTAACACTAATCTCTCTGTCCACCCTCCTATACCAGATGTTAACTCATTCCAGCAAACTACAAAATGGATTGATGATGTCAGAACAGAAAGAGGAAGTGATGTTATCATCATGCTAGTAGGAAATAAAACAGATCTTGCTGACAAGAGGTATAGAGTGATTTTGTATGTGTATCGAATGTTTGATTTCTTCCTTAAACAACCTGTTATTTTTATTACTGAAGAATTGTTTTGAAAGGAGACATGTTTAATTCTTAAGTTTATACCCCCCTTTTCTTCAGTGTGAGAACCTGAAATATAAATGTAAACATTGAACATTTCCTTAAAGGAAAATGAGTTTTTTTGTTTTGTGTAAGCCCATGTGTAAATAGTTCTTGTGCAAGATTGTTTACATGTGGGGGGAAACAAAGATTGTTTACACACGAAGCTGGTAACTATTTTGCATTTTTTAGGCCTCATAAACATGAGCAGTATTCTGTTAAAGGACAAAATGTTTGAAGAAACAAATCCTATCTTTAAAAATTATTCATAATGATTAAATGCACACTCTTTTGGTAGACTTCTTATAAATATTCATTATAATTCAGTGGTGTAGTTTTTCTTTTCTTTTTATAAGTTGTATGGTTGAACCAGACTGTGTAGTTGAACTGAATAGCTTGATTGTAATACCTTAGTCAAATGAGCAAAGCCATATTCAAGTCACAGAATGCAAAATTATTAACATTCACTGTAGAGCCCATGGCTTGAATATCTGCCTTCAGCATCCTAAGTAATCTACTGGATAGTCTTTCTGCTTTAAATAGTCTTGACCATTTCACTTAATAGTAGAAGCTTTTACTATTGCTGTTTGTTTATTCATGAGATGGATATTGAAATTCAGGTATTGAATTTGTACTATTAATTAAAATGTTGCAAAGAAATCCAATATGTTCCAAGGCTTGTGCAAATGTTAAGCCCATTTCTTCCCATGGTACTTCATTTGGAATTGGTAGTACACTGACAAAAAAGTTTTTCTTGATTTAAAAGTAAACTCAGAGTATAATCATCTTTCCTTTATGAAAATAATTGTTTGGACATCAATTGGCATCATAAATTTTCACTATTTTATTTATCTACACTATGAGAATTTCAAGATGATATAGGTATATATTCTTCTAGTAGAGAGTCTCTAGTTCTTTTATTTTCTTTTTTAATGTTTATTTTGAGAGAGAGAGAGAGTGCGTGCGCGTGTGTGCAGGGCAGGGGCAGAGAGAAAGAGGGAGAGAAAATCCCAAGCAGGTTCCACACTGTCATCGTGGAGCCCAATGCAGGGCTTGATCCCATGAACTGTGAGATCATGACCTGAGCTGAAATCAGGAATTGGATGCTTAGGGGCGCCTGGGTGGCTCGGTTGGTTGAGCGTCTGACTTCGGCTCAGGTCATGATCTCACGGTCCGTGGGTTCGAGCCCCGCGTTGGGCTCTGTGCTGACAGCTCAGAGCCTGGAGCCTGCTTCAGATTCTGTGTCTCCCTCTCTCTGTGACCCTCCCCCGTTCATGCTCTGTCTCTCTCTGTCTCAAAAATAAATAAACGTTAAAAAAAAAAATTAAAAAAAAAAAAAAAAGAATTGGATGCTTAAGTGACTGAGCACCCCCCCCCCCGCCAATACTTTAATTTTTAAATAGAAAAATTGTGTGTCTGAATTGTTTTGTTTTAACAGGTAGAGTTAGCCAAATGGATGAGTATATCATCTATTCTTTTATTGTGTAATATTTCAGTTGAGTACACAAATGCTAGAAAATTATACTTGAAGTAATTTTTTCTTCAAGGTAATGTATGTCCATTGGTTTGGAATTACTGCCTTTCTCAGCAATTTTTGCGAGACTATCACCCTTCAACTGTTAACATTTTTTAAAAATTAAAGCCTTGTTCATTCCACTAAATTAATTTTAAAATGAGTAAAATATTTAAATGTTTGTTAAAAAAGAATTAGAAGAAAAATGTTTTGGTAGTGAGTGGGTGACCTTTTATAAGCATGACATGAAGAGCGCCTGGGTGGCTCAGTGGGTTAAGTGTCTGACTTTGGTTCAGGCCATGATCTCACTGTTCAATATTTTGAGCCCCACATTGAGCTCTGTACTGACTGCTCAGAGCCTGGAGCCTGCTTCAGATTCTGTGTCTCCCTCTCTTTGCCCCTCCCCCACTCACATTCTATCTCTCTCTGTCTCAAAAACAAACATTAAAAAATATTGTTTTTAATAAGGGGAGCCTGGGTAGCTCAGTCGGTTGAGCGTCTGACTTCGGCTCAGGTCATGATCTCATGGTTTGTGAGTTCAAGCCCTGCGTCAGGCTCTGTGCTGACAACTCGGAGCCTGGAGCCTGCTTCGGATTCTATGTCTCCCTCTCTCTGCCCCTCCCCTGCTCATGATCTGTCTCTCTCTGTCTCAAAAATAAATATACATAAAAAAAATTTAAAAAATATTGTTTTTAATAAAAATTTTTTCTTAGAATCATGACATGAAACCCTAAAGCCATAAAGACAAAGATTGGTTAAGTCTGAATATTATCGATATGAAGATCATATTTACCTGTTAGATCAGCCGTTATTCAGAAGATTGATAATACATAGTATTGACAAGAATTTAATAAACAAGAACTCTTCATATACTGAAAATGTAACTAATATATTGGGATGAAGCAGTTTAACAGTATCAGAATTTAAAATACTCATGGACTTGGGCGCCTGGGTGGCTCAGTCGGTTGAGCGTCCGACTTCGGCTCAGGTCACGATCTCACGGTTCGTGAGTTCGAGCCCTGCGTCGGGCTCTGGGCTGATGGCTCAGAGCCTGGAGCCTGTTTCCGATTCTGTGTCTCCCTCTCTCTCTGCCCCTCCCCCGTTCATGCTCTGTCTCTCTCTGTCCCAAAAATAAATAAACGTTAAAAAAAAATAAATAAATAAAATACTCACTGACTCAAACCCACCTCCAGTAATTGCACAGATACACCTGCACAAATGTGGGGAAAAAAATGAACATACAAGAATGTTTATTTCAGGGGCGCCTGGGTGGCTCAGTCAGTTAAGCGTCCGACTTCGGCTCAGGTCATGATCTCACAGTTTGTGGGTTCGAGCCCCACGTTGGGCTGTGTGCTGACAGCTCAGAGCCTGGAGCCTGTTTCAGATTCTGTGTCTCCCTCTCTCTCTGCCCCTCCCCTGTTCACGCTCTCTTTCTCAAGAATAAATAAACATTAAAAAAAAAAAAAAGAATGTTTATTTCAACATTATTTGTAATATTAAAAATTAAAATCAATCTAAATGTCCATCAGTAGCAGTAGCATTTTATAAATGAAGTACACGTAGCTACTAAAAAGAATGAGAGGAATTTATTGATGTCTAACACATGAAGCTTAAAAAATGATTTGATCAGTATGTATAGCATGATATTCTTTGTGTTAAAAAAAAAAAATCGATGGTAGGGGTGCCTGGGTGGCTTAGTCGGTTGAGCTTCCGACTTCGGTTGAGCTTCCGACTTCGGCTCAGGTCATGATCTCACTCGTGAGTTCAAGCCCCGCGTCAGGCTCTGTGCTGACAGCTCAGAGCCTGGACCCTGCTTTGGATTCTGTGTCTCCCTCTCTCTCTGCCCCTAACCCATTCGCATTCTGTCTCTGTCTCTCTCAAAAATAAATAAACATTAAAAAAAAATTTTTAAGAAAATTGATGGTAGATGTATATATATATTTTTTTCTTTTATTTTTTAGAATAAATCTGTATAAGCATACATGGGACTTAACTGTCTCTACATCTTTGAGAAGGAGTAGGATTATGGAGGACTCTAATGTTAATGAGTGCCCTTTTTTTTTTTTTAAAGGTTCGTTTATTTTTGAGAGAGAGAGAACAAGTGGAGGAGGGGCAGAGAGAGAGGGAGACACAGAATCTGAGGCAGGCTCCAGGCTTTGAACTGTCAGCCCAGAACCCGACGCAGGTCTTGAGCTCACGAACCATAAGACTATGACCTGAGCCGAAGTCCAGTGATCACCCAGCTGAGCCACCCAGGCACCCCTAATGATTGCCCTTTTTAAAAATTACTTTGGTAATTAGGAGAAAAAGTTTTAATAAAAATGATTCAAAGTTAAATGTCTTTATCACATTGAGAATTACAATTTGTTGTGTGTAAAAACTTGTAGAAAAGACCAGAGTATATCTGTTTCAGTGTTTCAAAATAAGCGCCCTGTTGCTCAATACTTTCTGTCCCCTGTAGCCCAGTGATTCCCAGATGTTTAAATTTTGAGAATCAGTGGGTAAATTGGCTTATTAGACCCTCTTTTAAGATTCTGGCTATAAAGGATCATGGTCAACTTTTTCAATTTTTGTTTTTTGTTTTTTGTTTTATTTAAATTTTAGTTAACTTACGGTGCTGTAGTTGTTTCAGCGGTTAAATTTGGGGGTTTTAGATCCTACTTTTAGATGCTGTGATTCAATGAGTTTAGAATGGTATCCTTAAATCTGTATTTTAATGAATCTTCTAGCTGATTCTGACAAATTCATTGTATATGTATACCACATTTTCTTTATCGATTCATCCATCGATGGACATTTAGGCTCTTTCCATACTTTGGCTATTGTTGATAGTGCTGCTATAAACATGGGGGTGCGTGTGTCCCTTCGAAACAGCACACCTGTATCCCGTGGATAAATGCCTGCTAGTGCAATTGCTGGGTCGTAGGGTAGTTCTGTTTTTAGTTTTTTGAGGAACCTCCATACTGATTTCCAGAGTGGCTGCACCAGCTTGCATTCCCATGATTCCGACAAAATCAAACCACAGTTGGGACCATTGCTATAGCTGACCTTCAACCATTTGATTAGGGTGACTCCTAGTTTTAAAACTAGGAAGAGGGGCGCCTGGGTGGCGCAGTCGGTTAAGCGTCCGACTTAAGCCAGGTCACGATCTCGCGGTCCGTGAGTTCGAGCCCCGCGTCAGGCTCTGGGCTGATGGCTCGGAGCCTGGAGCCTGTTTCCGATTCTGTGTCTCCCTCTCTCTCTGCCCCTCCCCCGTTCATGCTCTGTCTCTCTTTGTCCCAAAAATAAATAAAAAAGGTTGAAAAAAAAAATTAAAAAAAAAAAAAAAACTAGGAAGAATTTCTCTGGAATCCTTTACATGTAGGATAGTCATTCACTCATAATAATCATTCTTTCAGAAGTATTTATTGAGTACCACTTATGTTTCAGAAGATGCTACTCTAGGGTAGAATAGTAAACAAAAAAAGCCAAGTCTTCAAGGAACTTTATTTCAGAAAATGAACCAGGCAAATAAATAAGTCAAAAAAACACATAGTAAAAAAAAAAAAAAAAAGCATGGTATGTTTGATAATGATAACATGCTAAAAGTACAAAAGAAAGCAGGGAAAAGAAATATGAAATGTCAGGTGTGAGTTTAAAATATTAGATGGAATAGGGGCGCCTGGGTGGCGCAGTCGGTTAAGCGCCGACTTCAGCCAGGTCACGATCTCGCGGTCCGTGAGTTCGAGCCCCGCGTCAGGCTCTGGGCTGATGGCTCAGAGCCTGGAGCCTGTTTCCGATTCTGTGTCTCCCTCTCTCTCTGCCCCTCCCCCATTCATGCTCTGTCTCTCTCTGTCCCAAAAATAAATAAAAAACGTTGAAAAAAAAATTAAAAAATATTAGATGGAATAGAAATGGAAGACTTCATTGAGAAAATGGTGAGTTTTGAGTAAATATGCTAAGGAAGCAAGGGAGTCAACTATGCAGATATCCTGAGGAGGAAAAGGTTCTAAGCTGATGGCCCAGAAAGTGCAAAATCCTTGAGTTGGGAATACATTTAGTTTATTTGAAGAACAGCAAGGAATCGTATATAGCTGGTGAGGAGAATAATGGAAAGTGTAGTAGGCAATGAGGTTAAAAAATAATAGTTTTTGAAAAAGACCATAAAGACCAGGTTAAGTGGGGCAAAGTAAAGACTCTGTATGAAATTGGAGGATTCATGGGGTGCCTGGGTGGCTCAGTCAGTTGAGCAACTGACTTCGGCTCAGGTCATGATCTCATGGTTTGTGGGTTCAAGCCCCGCATCAGGCTCTGTGCTGACAGCTCAGAGCCTGGAGCCTACTTCACATTCTGTGTCTCCCTCTCTCTCTGCCCCTCCCCACTCATGCTCTGTCTCTCTCTGTCTCAGAAATAAATAAACATAAAAAGAAATTGGAGGATTCAAGCAGAAGAGTAACTTTTCATAAATCACTGTTTGCTCTGTGGAAAATATGTAAGAGTAGAAGTGAAGAGAATAATCCAGGCTGAAATCGAAGCAAGAAATGATGATGACTTGGACCAGGATAGTGGTAGCATGTGTAGTGATCAGTGGTCAAATTCAGATACATTTTGAAGATAGAACTGTTGAAGATATACTCATGCAATGGATAGAATACATAATGATGGACAGAATATGGGGTGTGGGAGAAGGAGGAGTCAAGAATGATGCCTAGATTCTTGGCCTGATTAACTGTCATTAACTGAGATAGGGAGACACTTCATAAAGAGGTGGTTTAGGATGGAATATTATGACTTCAGTTTTTGGTCATTTTAAATTTAGAATTGCTATTAGATATTCTCATATGTAATTAGATGTCAGGTAGGCAATTGGATATATGAGCCTGGAGTTCAGAGCAGCAGTCCAGGCTAGATAAATAAGTTTGGGATTAATCAACATGTAGATGGGTATTTAAAACCATAATACTGCCTGGGATCACCAAGGGAGTAATTATAAATAGAGAAGAGGTCCAAAGAGTAAATTTTAGGGCGTCTGATAGAAGTGTTTTAAAGAAATGCACACTGTTGGGACACCTACATAGCTCAATCAGTTAAGCATCTGACTTGATTTTGGTTCAGGTCATGATCTCATGGTATGTGAGATTGAGCCCCATGTTGGGCTCTGCCCTGACAGCACGGAGCCTGCTTGGGATTCTCTCCCTCCCCCACTCTCTCAAAATAAGTAAACATTAAAAAAAAAAAACACATTGTTGATATATTTAGGGCTAAAGGTCTGCAAATTGTCAACTTACTCTCCAGTGTGTGTTTTTTTTTAATTTATACACACACACACATACACACACACATACATAAATACATAGAAATAAGAGGATAAAACAAGCAGATGTAGTAAAACATTATTAACAGGTGGATTGCTATATAAGAATTTCTGTGCTGTTGTTCTCTTTGCTTAGAATACTCATTTTCTTCTTTCCTAACTTTTCTAGAGAGTGGAGAATTTATAGAATAATATCTTGTAGGCAAGAAGAGAGTGGAATCTAGTACAAAGGTGAAGTTTGGGGTGTAAGGACAGTTTCCTCCATAGTAGCAGGACTAGAAGTAGAATATAAGTGTACACAACATAGATTGGTGGATAGATGTGGTGAGAGCTTGTGGAAATTCTCTTGCATTGCTTTGGTTTTCTGTGTTGTAGGAAGCTGAGTTTGTCAGCTGATATTTTAGATCCATTTAATTAGAATATTTGCATATTTATTAAATATCTATATGCCAGCTAGGCACTAGGAACACCAAGATAAGTGACATAATCTTGTACTTAAAGAACATATTACAATTTGAGACACATTGCTGCTAATTATAATGTGTCACCAAATGCCCTATAAAATGTATCAAGAGAATTTAATATACATGCCTTTTGACTCCACTTAGAGAAATCCACAAAATCTATCCTAAAGAAAAGATCCACAGTGCATAAAATATTATGCACAAAGATATTTATAGCAACATTTTTCACAGTAGTATGAAATTTGAAAAAAAATTTTTTAGCATCTTTAACAGTTTGGGGGTGGTTACATAAATTATAGTAGCAAATTGACAAATTGTCCAGTAATAAAAAATTATATGAAGTTTTTAATCATAAGACTAAATGCTTATGATCTAATATTAAGAGAAAATAGCAGGCTATTAAGATTTTAAAAATAAAAAAATTACAGGATGAGGTCAGCCAAATAAAAGCAAATCATTAAAAAATGCCTTTTTAAAAAATTTTGGTTAGGTATAACATACACACAGAAGTACCCAAATTTTAAGTGTACTGCAGCTTGATGAATTTTCAAACTATTCTTACCTGTATAACCAGCACACATACGAGGAAAGTTATTTTCATAGGCATCTTGGTGGTTCAGTTGGTTAAGCATCCAGCTGTTGATTTCAGCTCAAGTCATGACCTTGCAGTTTCATGGGTTCGAGCCCTACATCAGGCTCCATGCTGATGGCATGGAGTCTGCTCGTGATTCTCTGTCTCGCTCTCTCTCTGTCCGTCCCCCACTCGTGCTGTCTCTCTCAAATAAATAAACTTAACAAAAAGAAAAGTTATTTTCAGAATCTTGTTTATACTCTTTACAATACCATCTTGCAAAAAGAGGAATTTATTTTTTGAATTTGTTTTACAGGCAAGTATCAATTGAGGAAGGAGAGAGGAAAGCCAAAGAGCTGAATGTTATGTTTATTGAAACAAGTGCAAAAGCAGGATACAATGTAAAACAGGTGAGTGTCCTTAGAGTATGGATAGAGGTTATCAAATTGAAAAGAGATGTTATAAAATAATTGTGGGAGTATTCTCTAGTGTAAGATTTTCTTTTGGTTGGTAACAGCAGACCTCATGAACTAGTAACATGATAAACAGTGAAAAAAAGTTAAATGTGACACAGTTTTTGGAAAAAGAGAAAAGGCTTGCCAAACTTCTCAGATTGTGCACAGGACAACTATTTCATTATGATCGCAAGGTTGTAAACTTAACCATACCCTGCCTCCTATTGCATTGTTTCAAGGTAAAACTTTTTTTTTTTTAAATTTTAGAGTTTAATGACAAAAGAAAGTACCATGAGAAAATGCCATGAGAATGGTATTTTGCTTGTGGTTGTGAAAGTATATTCTGGTTACTTTATCCTTAATAACTGCTGCTGTTTTAACAGTGTTTATAACAGCAGTGTTTTGGGGGAGCTGGAAAATATGAAGAGACCTCACATTATCAAACTTCTCTAAAAGATGAAGTAGCCAAAAACTGAACTGCTTAATTTTCTAGGGCTGCATATCATATAGAGTAGTGGTCCCAGATTTATAGGATTTTCAAACCAATAAATTATTTTTTTTATTTCTAGGTGATCAGTAGGTTAAAATAAAATCCTATAAACTGAATAAGTTGAGCTTTAAGAAAAATTTTATATATTATTTTCAGTTTTGACACTTTCTTTCCCATCTCTCCTTGTCTTGAGATGTATTTAAGTAATTTTGAACTGTTACTAATTCCCTCCTTGTAGCATACTCTTCCATGGCTCTAAATCTTTGTTCATGGTGTTCTCTTTGATTAGAATGTTCAGTTTCTTTCTTGACTGATAACGTATTCATCCTTTTAAGTTTCATTTTAGATGTCAGCTCTTCAAAGACATTTTTTTTCCTGACATTCTTTACCATACTGTATCTACATGCTATTCTGTTTAGCAGTAAATGAGTTTTCTGTGTTTTCTCAGGCCCCTGACCTTTGTGAAACCACTGTCATAGAAGTTACCATGTTATACTGGAAATATTTCTCCCATCAAAATTATGTACTCCCAGAGCCTACCAATGTCTATGGAATTTAGAAAATGATATGTAGGGGCACCTGGGTGGTTCAGTTGGTTAAGTGTCTGACTTCAGCTCAGGTCATGATCTCGTGGTTCATGGATTCCATTACCATGTTGGGCTCTGTGCTGACAGCTCAGAGCCTGGAGCCTGCTTCAGATTGTGTCTCCCTTTCTCTCTGTCCCCCTCCCCCACTCATGCTTTGTCTCTGTTTCTCTCTCTCTCACACAAATAAACATTAAAAAATGTTTAAAAAAAAAAAAAGAAAGAAAATGATAAGTAAATGAACCCATTGGAACCACAGATAATTTAACATTTTGAGTAATATTTGGGTGCCTGGTTGGCTCAGTCAGTTACGCATCCAACTTCGACTCAGGTCATGATCTCGCAGTCTGTGGGTTTGAGCCCTGCATCAGGCTCTGTGCTGACAGCGCAGAACCTGGAGCCTGCTTGAGATTCTGTCTCCCTCTCTGTCTCTGCCCCTCCCCCACTCATGCTCTTTCTTTCTCAAAAATAAATAAAACTTCAAAAAATTTTTTGAGTAATAGAAGTAATTAGCACAATTATTATCATCTGTCACTGTTCTAGGACAAAGCAGTAGGTAGCCTCATCTAGCTTTTTCTATTACAGACATTTTGATAAGGATATGAGCTAGTTGCTTATATGTCAAAGTATGGCCTTTGGGACATCTTTCAGGCTGGGTTAATGTCTAAAGGGATTGCTGTGGCCCTCTAGTCCTGACCCTGAGAAGTCTCATAGGTATGGAGGTCTAAAGTCCTCAGCATACAGTGGTCACTAGTGACAGCTAGCATCTTGATGATATTTAATTGCTTCTAAGTTTAGATAACTTTCAGGATGTTGAGAAAATGAGGTATGTCATTCATTTGCTATTTTATAAGCACATTATTTCTTAATAGTTGTATTGAAGCATAATTTCCATACCACAAAATTACTTGTTTTAAATGAATAACTCAGGGTTTTCTTGCTTTTTTTTTCTTCTAATTTTTAAAATTTTATTTAAATCCAAGTTAGTTAACATATAGTGTAATAATGATTTCAGGAGTAGTATTTAGTGATTCATCATTTACTTACCCAGTGCTCATCTCAACAAGTGCCCTTCTTAATGCCCACCACTCATTTAGCCCATCCCTCCACCCAGCAACCCTCCAGCAACCCTGTTTGTTCTCTGTATTTAAGAGTCTCTTATGGTTTGCCTCCCTCTCTTTATCTTATTTTCCTTTCCCTTCCCCTGTGTTCATCTGTTTTATTTCTTAAATTCCACATATGAGTGAAACCATATATTTATCTTTCTCTGACTGACTTATTTTACTTAGCATAATACATTCTGGTTCCATCCGTGTTGTTGCAAATGGCAAGATTTCATTCTTTTTGATTGCCGAGTAATATTCCTGTGTATGTGTGCGCATGTGCGCACGCGTGCGCATACACCACATCTTCTTTATCCATTTATCAATTGATGGACATTTGGGCTCTTTGTATAATTTGGCTATTGTTGATAGTGCTGCTATAAACATTGAGGTGCATGTGCCCCTTCAAATTAGCATTGTTGTATCCTTTGAATAAATACCTAGTAGTGCAGTTGCTGGGTTGTAGAATAGTTAATTTTAATAGGTGTGAGGTGGTATCTCATTGTGGTTTTGATTTGTATTTCCTTGATGATGAACGATGTTGAACATCTAGGGGTTTTTTTAGGGAATTTATAGAATTGTGCAACCGTTACCTCAATTTGATTTTAGAACTTTTTCAGCATTTGGCACATAATTTTTTCTAAAAGCCTGACCCATACAAACACTAGATATAGCTAGCCAGTGATAACGAAGGGAGAATTCTTTTACAAAACAATCTTACTCTGAATTCAAAACCTATTTGCTACTTTATTATTTCTCCTTATTTATTTGTTTTATTTTAATGTTTATTTACTTATTTTGAGAAAGAGAGAAAGAATGCGCAAGCATGAACAGGGAAGGGGCAGAGAGAAAGAGAGGGAGAGAGAGAATTCCAAGAAGGCTCCATACTGTCAGTAAGGAGCCTGACCTGGGGATCGATTCCACAAACCGCAAGGTCATGACCTGAGCCAAAATCAGGAGTCAGATGCTCAACTGACGGAGCCACGCAGGTGCCCCTATTTCTCCTTATTTAGATATACCTGAATATGTGATCTTGCTGAAGTGCCTAATTCTACTGGGACTTGATTTTATTGTCTTTAAATACAAATATGATTAAATTAATGTTTTCAAATTTGGAAGAGAGCTAGCTGCCTTCGGTTTTGGTTTTTGGTTTTTTTTTTTTTTTTTTTTGTAGCTTCTTTCTTAACTCATGAAAACCATTACTTTGCATTTTATAGGGACTACCATAGTAATAGAATTTTATTTCAATATTTATAGACCTTTGCTTTGTAATCTTGCATAATTTAAGACAAAAATCCTGGAACCACTCTCCCTCTCCCCCACCAATTAAGACAATGAAAACAAAAAATGAATTTGAATCTTACGTTAATAAGCACATTTAAATAATAGGTTCAGATCTTCCCCTTTGTCAGTGATTAATCATATGGAGTATATTTCTGTCATGTGGGAAAATTACTGGTTGATTTTAAATTTTAGCTAAAAAATACATCTCATTATAATGGGTTGTCTTTTCCTTGAATTCGTTTTTATAAAGGACCTTAAAACTAAACAAATTAGGGTATCATTTAAAGTGTTAATTATTTAAATGACTAGAAATGGAAGAAATGTGTTTTTTTTCTTGTGGTTGCCCTCACAAACTACCCCGAAGTTTAAAAGTCAAAAAACATATCCTTTGATATCACTTAATATATTGGCCATATGGAAATATTTGAAAAAAATTTTTTTTTAATTTTATTTATTTTGAGAGAGAGAGAGAGTGAAGGCAGGGGAGGGCCAGAGGGAGAAGTAAAGAGAGAATCCCAAGGAGGCTCCACACTGTCAGCACAGAGCACTATGTGGGGTTCAAACTCACAAACCATGAGATCATGACCTGAGCCAAATTCAAGAGTGAGTGAGATGCTTAACCAACTGAGCCACCCAGGCAGCCCTGAAATATTCAGATTTTTTAAAAATAAAGCCTAAGTCAAATCTACTTACTCCTGACTTTGGGCAGTAAACTTTGTGTGGCTGGAGTTCAGTGCCTATTTTGCAAATCTAATGTTTATCATGCCTTTGGAAATGTTGGCAGTAGGGGAAAAAACCTTAGTGACGTTTTCCCTAAGACAGATATATAGCATACTATTGAGATTAGGAATGTGTTTTTCCTCCATCCTATTATCTTTGGTAGAGAGTAGAATACCTGATATCCAAACAAAGGTAAGAAAGTACAGAGGTTTTTAGAATGGCACATTGTCCCCAGGAAGATCTCCTACCATTAAAGAATTGCTTAATGGTTTTAAACTTTAATGTGGATAGTAGTTTCCTGGAAACCTATATAAAATAACAGGTTCCTGGGGCACAACTTCTGGGTATTGATTCAGTAAGTCTAGGATAGTGCCCTAAAAATCTACATTTTTAACACGAATTTCAAGAAGTTTCTCATGCAAACTATACTTTGTAAGAAGATCTATTAAGCCATGGAGATGGTTCAACAAGTATGTCAAATGTATTCATTTTGATAGGACAAATATTGATTCTCTAACCCTTGCTAGATACAAAAGACAGATTTCCTACACTTAAAAGGCCCTGTCTTGTGTACAGCCAAAATAAGGAATTAAATACATATCCCAGTGCCAAAATGTGTCTCCATGCAGTAGGAGAACAAACCTGTGAAACTCATTTCTTTTGACTCATTTGTATTCAAGTCTTACAAGCAGTCATTTAGATACCTACTCTTATTGATTCTCCTGTATTAAGGCCCTGTTGTCTATTGCCTTGCCCGCTGCCATAGCTTATTAACTGACATCTGCCTTCAGTCTTGCCCTACTTGAGATTACTCTCCATCCTGCTATCACGGTCTTCGTTTTTAAATACACATTTGAGGGGTGCCTGGGTGGCTCAGTCGGTTGAGCAACCGACTTTGGCTCCGGTCATGATCTCACGGTTTGTGAGTTTGAGCCCCGTGTCAGGCTCTGTGCTGACAGCTCAGAGCTTGGAGCCTGCTTCTGATTCTGTGTCTCCCTCTCTCTCTGCCCCTCCCCCACTCATGCTCTGTCTCTCTCTGTCTCAGAAATAAATAAACCTAAAAATTAAAAAAAAAATACACATTTGAACAGGTTACTTATGAATTTTATCCTGAATTTTAAGCAAAGTCCTTAGTATGCTATGCCCTGCTATTCAAAATCTTGGCCCCCGTATACATTGCTATCTTGATCTTTGGCCACTATATAGCCATACTACACTGCTCAAAGTCTCCTGGGTTTACTGTGTTCCCATATTGCCATTGTATGTTACTGTCCCTCTGTAAAATACTATTTCTTCTCTATCTGCTATTTGTAATTTAAAAAGTCAGTTCAGACATAATCAAATTTAGATTAAATGCCTTTCCTAATAATTGAAGTAGCACTCCTTTTAATATAGAAGTTTTTTTGTCAATTCTGTCTCCCACCATAATGAACTCAATAAATGTTCATTGAGTAAGAGAATAATATGCTGTATTTTTTTAACAGATGCTTAGAGCTGCCATGTTATGCCATAAGAAAAAGATCTACTTAATGAGCTTGACTCTGTCTTAAGAATTTTCATAGACTGAACAAGTGTAGAGAATCTAGGTTACATGAGAAATTGTCCTTCATTCATTATTTTGACTGCAACTTAGATGTAGATACTCTTACATCTTGAGTTTCTTTGAATTCAGGTAAACATATATTGAACTTTTTTCCCATTAATTTTTTTATTGAGCTAAACACTTGTATACAGTGAAATACACATATCTTAAGTTTACAATTAGATGAATTTTGATAAGTGTATATGTGGATGTAATGACTACATCAATGAAGATACAGAAATATGTTATTTAATTTGCAAAAATTTGAAGCATTTCTAGATACCTATACTATTCCAGCTTCTGATTTAATTCTGTTGTGGTCAGAGAATATACTATGTAACATTTCAGTCATTCATAATTTATTGATATTTGTATTATGGCCTACCATATGGCCTGTCTTGGTGAAGGTTCCATGTATACTGGAAAATAATGTTTCTGTACAGTTGTCAGGTATAATGTTTTTAGATCTCAGTTATATCAAGATGGTTGATAGCATTGTTCAAATCTTGAAGAGTTTACTAATTTTTGTCTGTAGTTCTATCAGTTACTGAAGGGGGAGGTATTAAATGTACAACATTTGTATTTGCCTGTTTTGCCACTTAGTTCTGTCAGCTTTTATTTCATGTATTTTGAAGTTCTGTTATTTGGTGCATACATATTTAGGATTATTATTGTCTTCCTAATGCTTTGACTTTTTAAGTCTTCACAAATGTTCCTCTTTATCTCTGATAATACTCCCTTGTCTCCAATTTTTTATCTGATCTTAATATAGCCACAGTAGCTCTCTTATTCCTATTGTTTGCTTGGTATATCTTTTTCCTTGTAAAGTGGATTTCTTTTAAATGGCATATAGTTGCATCTCACTTTTTTAAAAAATCCAGTCTGAAAAATCTCTACTTTTTAATTGGAGTATTTGGTTTATTTAGATTTAATAAATAGTTGGGTTTATGTCTGTCATTTGCTCTTTGTTATCTGCTTGCCCCTCTGTCATTTTTAGTTTAATCAAATATTTTTATATTGTAATTTAATTCCTCTTTATTTTTAGCTAAACCTTTCATAACTTTTTTTTAGTGGTTGCATTAGGGATTATACTAGAGTGTATATACCATTACATCCTTTGCACCTATGCACCTATCCTTTGTGTTATTCTTGCCACACATTTTAATTTTTTTTTTTAACGTTTATTTATTTTTGAGACAGAGACAGAGCATGAACGGGGGAGGGGCAGAGAGAGAGGGAGACACAGAATCAGAAGCAGGCTCCAGGCTCTGAGCCATCAACCCAGAGCCCGTCGCGGGGCTCGAACTCACGGACCGCGAGATCGTGACCTGAGCTGAAGTCGGACGCTTAACCAACTGAGCCACCCAGGCACCCCACCACACATTTTATATTTACATACATCATGGCCCCCATAATAAATGTCTTAATTTTTGTTTTAAACGATAATTAAGAGGGGCATCTAGGTGGCTCTGTTGGTTAAGTGTCTGACTTCAGCTCAGGTCATGATCTCACAGTTTGTAGGTTCCAGCCACGCATCAGGCTCTGTGGTAACCACTCAGAGCATGGAGCCTGCTTGGGATTCTGTGTCTCCCTCTCTCTCTCTGCCCCTCCCCCTCTTGAACTCTGTGTCTCTCTGTCTCTCAAAAATAAATAAAAACGCTAAAAATTTTTTAATTTTTTTAATGTTTATTTATTTTTGAGATAGAGACAGAGCATGAGTAGGGGAGGGGCAGAGAGTGAGGGAGACAGAATCTGAAGCAAGCTCCAGGCTCTGAGCTGTCAGCACAGAGCCTGACGAGGGGCTCGAACTCACAGGCTGTGAGATCATGACCTGAGCTGAAGTCGGACGCTCAACTGACTGAGCCACCCAGGCGCCCCTAAAAAATTTTTAAGTAAATAAACAGTAATTAAGAGAAGAAAAGGACAGCTTTTTCTGTTTACCCATATATTTACCATTTCTAGTGCTCCTCATTCCTTCTTACAGATAGAAATTTCACCTGGTATCACTTCCCTTTAGCATATATAACTGTCTTTACTGTTTTTTCTTTTAATGTTTATTTATTTATTTTGAGAGAGTGTGAGTGGAGGGGCAGAGAGAGAGGGAGAGAGAATCCCATGCAGGCTCTACACTGCCATTTCAGAGCCCAACATGGGGATTGATGTCATAATCCATGAGTTCATACCTGAGCCAAAATCAAGGAAACTTAACCTTATGGTTTTTGTGGGTTTTCTTTTTTTTAACACTTATTTATTTTTGAGAGACAGAGCACAAGCAGGGGAGGGGCAAAGAGAGAGAAGGAGATACAGAATTCAAAGGAGGCTCTAAGCTCTGAGCTGTCAGCACAGAGCCCAACATGGGACTCAAACCCATGAACCATGAGATCATGACCTGAGCCGAAGTCAGATGGTTAACCAACTCAGGCACCCCAACCTTACTGTTTTTTGTTAAGGTCTCCTGGTGATGAATTTGCTCAGCTTTCACTTAGTCTAAAAGGCCATTTTAAGAATAATTCTATAGGTAATGTGTCACTTTTAAGTATTTTTCCTCCATTTTCTTCTTTCCTCTTCTTCTGGAATTCCAATGGCACATCTGTTAAATGGCTTGATATTATCCCACTGGTCACTGAGGCTTTTGCTCATTGTTTTTATCCTGTTTTTACTCTTTCAGCTTGGATAATATTCTTGATGTGTCTTCAAGTTCACCAATCCTTTTCTTCCGTATCCAAACTGCTATTGAGTCCACCCAGTGAATTTATCGTTTCAGATTCCGTACTCAGTCATAGATTTGTCCTTTATTTCTTTACGTTTCTATATCTCTTTTGGAATACCCCAATGTTTGATAATTGTGGCATTGTTACCTTCAAGTCCTTGAACATACCTATAGTAGTTGCTTTGAAATTATTGTCTAATCCAACATATGAGTTATCTCTGAGTCTGTTTCTACTGGCAGTTTTCCTCTTGCCTTTAGGTTAAATTGTCCTGTTTCTTTATGTGTCTAGTAAGTTTTGGTCGTATGCTCAGCATTGTGTATAATACATAGAGACTCTGCTTTCTGTTACTTTTCTCTGCAAAATGCTGAGTTTTATTATGGCAGTGTTTTAATTGCTGACTGATCACCTTGAACTTGTGGGATCTTAATGTTATGTTTTGCTTTGATGGATCTGTAGAAAGCCTGTAGTATTTATCAAGCTTTTTCTGTTTTTGTGGGATTCAGACTCTAAACTTTATCCCTGAAGCAGGCAGTAACTAAAGTCTGCTCATTTCTTCCTGCCTTCTAGCTGTTGTTTTCAGATGGACTCCTTGTAGTCTCTCCTACATATGTACCATTAAAGAGTCAACTGAGATCTGCAGGAAATTTATATGTAGACTTTAGGGTTCCTCCTCTTGGCTTGTTCCTTTTTGTTATTTCTTTTCTCAGTCCAGCCACACTAGCAGTCCACTGGCACCTCAAACCTTTAAAATTCTAGTTTTCTGCATGAGCTCTCACCACCCCATTTTGTACATGCCCAGTAGGAATAGCTCTTGGGAAAACCTGTATAAACATGGATCCTACCCAGTGAATGTGAGTTCCCTTCTTCCCAGGGTTGAATTCCCCCTAATTTGTATCTGCTTTTTGTTGCTCTTAAGAACCTTTAAATAGTTGGGTTTTTTTTTATAGTTTCTCCAGAGTTAATAATTGCTATCTGCAAGAGTGTTAGTCCTATACAAGCTAGACTGCTATTGCCAAAACTGGAGTTAATATTAAATTTATGGGGGTAAAACTTAATATATCTGATCACTGTAACAACTATTTAGCATGTACATGCTTAGTTTTGTTTTGTTTTTTTAACATGGAAAGCTAGTTTATTCCTGAATTCTGTATGTTATCTAATAACAAAATAAATAGATTTATTACTTAAATTATATATTCAATAAGTAACACATATTGGCAGAAATTACTAGAAGAATTAATCTCAGACTCCTGAGTTTTTGTTGTAGGTCAGTCACAACTCAGAATTGGTCCTGGTGGTCAGAAATTCACCAGGTAAATTTCACAGTTCAGTCACTATCTTGGAAAACACTGGGGATCACAGTCTTACATGCCTGTTGAGTAAGCATTGTGTGTGTTTGTTCAGCTGTATATGTTTTCAAAAGCACAGTTACTTTTGATGATTGTGCATTGTACTGATTTTGACAAAATCATCATGTGTTTTCACTGGAAGGTACGTAGTAGTCTTACCATATAGAGGATATGTTTATCAGTATTAAAGGTACCATCTGGTTGTATTTTCCATGCACAGAGATGTTTTCTAGCTTTCTGCTCATCTGCTAATTGGATTCCTTCTCCCTACTCCCTTATATACTGGGTTATAATATACATAATAAAAGCTGAAAATGGGCTTTCTCTGTTGCTCCATTTACTTTTTAAATAATTTGGGCACCTGGGTAGTTCATTTGGTTAAGTGTCCAACTTCAGCTCAGCTCACAATCTCATGGTTTGTGAGTTCGAGCCCTGTGTCAGGCTCTGTGCTGACAGCTCAGAGCCTGGAGCCTGCTTTAGATTCTGTTTCTCTCTCTCTCTCTTTCTCTGCCTTTCTCCCTCCCTCCCTACCCCTCCCCCACTTGTGCTCTGTCTCTCTCTCTCATAAATGTAAAAAATTTATAAATAATTCTGGGAGAGATTTTATTAATGCATCATTAGTGTCTGACCATGGTTCAAGTGATTGGGCCTTAATGCCTGTGAATTCTGGCTTAAAATAAAGCAAATTTATTCCTGCACAGTACTGCTCTTCTGTGCATAAGCCTTTACTCTTTTTTTTTTTTTTTATGTTTATTTTTGACAGAGAGAGCACGTGAGTGGCAGAAGGGCAGAGAGAGGGATACACAGAATCCGGAGCAGGCTTGAGGCTCTGAGCTGCCAGCACAGAGCCCGATGTGGGGTTCAAACTTAGGAACTGTGAGATCATGCTCTGGGCCAGAGTCGGCCACTTAACCGACTTGAGTCACCCAGGTGCCCCAGCCCTTTGCTCTTTAATCTGGTTTAAGCATTCAACTCTAAGATCCTGTTTATGTCTTAAAGAATATTGTCATAGTTGTTTTTTTTTTTTTTTTTAATAAAAATACTATCAGGGCTAGAACTATAATAACTAATAATACCTCATACAATCATTTGTATTATATAAGATATTTAAGTAATATTTTTCATTGCATTCAATATTTCATAAAAAGATAGTCTATGAAAAAAATTTTATCCCTCTTTTTTCTGTTTTTTAAAATGCAGTAATATTGCTTTCTTTTATGAAAGTGGTATGGTGTTTAAATTGCTGAAGGAAATGGTAATGAGAAAGTAATTATTTAAGGCTTCACCTGACTTTTCATCTGAGAATTAGTACAATTCTTTTAGTGGAGTATTAAGTGTGTGGGTGTCACCTTTCTTATTATATTCTATAATTTTGCAGTACTGGGAAATGGGAAAAGAACAGAAATACTTCTTGATCTTTAACTTCTAAACTCATCAGTGCTTGTCAGAAGAAAAACATCTTATATGAAAGAAAGTAAGGACTTCATGAAAAATTAGTGGTAGCTGATGTGCATCAGTGCTAACAGATCAATGAAAGCTTGCATGTGTACAGGGGGGTTGCGCACATGCACGTGTGTGTGTAAATTATATTTACCTTACTTTAAGCATTGGTAGGGATAGTGTATTTTCTATACCAGTCTATTCCATGTCTGCCTTAGTTCTTGATCAGAACTTTTATCTTCTACTTTTATCATGTACCTTAAGCCACAAGTATCAATTACCTACAGTATGTAAGACCATCGTAGGTTCCTTGGAGAACTTAAAGTTATGTAAAATATGATTCTTGATTTCTAAAAAACTTATGATACAGTTGAGAAGAGTCACATTCTCATGAAAACTATATAGTGAAGGGTAAGTAGTACATGATAAATGCCTAGCCAATGCTACAGAGACAGTAAGATCCACAGTAATTATTGAGATGTAAAATCAGTTCTGGCACAAGGAGGTGTATTTGTTGAAGAAATGAATAAGATCACATACAGATAGGATGATCAAGGAAGGCCCCACGCTTAGTCATCTGTGATTCCTAATAAAGCAAGAGCTCTGTTAGCATATCATTGACATTTAAAAAATGGATTTTCCTTTAATGATTATTTAAGACAACTTAATCCTCTAAGGTTTTTTTCCTTCCTGTCTTACATATGTTTCTGTAAGGATAGAACTTTGCTTTTGTAAAAAGCTTTTTCTTGGCTCATTTTAAGGATGTCCTGAGTTGAGTTTAGGTTAATGGCATCAATTCTTTTAATCTAATTGAAATATTTTGAGGGAACACTAAAATTTTCAAATACACTGGTTAAAACTATAGATAAATTAAAAGAAATTTTTTTTACTGTTTATTTATTTTTGAGCAAGAGTGAGCAGGGGAGGGGCAGAGAGAGAGGGAGACACAGAATCTGAAGCAGGCTCCAGGCTCTGAGCTGTCAGCACAGAGCCTGATATGGGGCTCAAACTCACAGACTGCGAGATCATGACCTGAGCCTAAGTCAGATGCTTAACTGACTGAGCCATCTGGGCACCCCTAAAAATTTTAAGTCCTTGAAAATGGATTAAGTTTTTATGTCTGTGATTTGTGTGTAATAATAGTATTTCACAAAGCAAACTCCTCTTACTCAGGATTGTTAGCTGTTTCTTCACACAGGCCTTTCCACAATGCTTTTCCATATAGAAGAGACTTCTATTTATACTAGGCAACATAAGGTAGTAGAAAAAAATATGAATTTCGGAGTCTTGGCTCTGCTATTTTATTTGGTGTATTGTAAATTCTCTCTTCAGCCTTAGATTTCTATAAAATGAGGACACTAATATGTTCCTCATAGGAAGATATTAAAATGAGAAAACATGAAGATTCTACAAAGTAGCCACTCAGTATTAGCTTCTTTCTTGCTTTATTTGATGATTACTTCACACTCCTTACAAATTAGTATTACAGCATTGGTCTTTAACCATGGCTGCACATTAGAATCATCCAGAGATCTTTTAATGAATGGTAAGGGCCCAGTCCAACCCCAAATTAGTTAAATCTATTTTTGGCGGTAGGACCCAAACATCTGGTTTTGTTTTTAGTTTCCCAGGTAATTCTGATGCATGGTAGGTATCAAGAACCACTGGTCTAGAGGGAATGATTTCACACATAACCTTTCAAGGAAATTCCTAACATAACTTTTTTCTAATTATTTTCAAAGGTAGTATAATAATAAGTTGAACTTCACAACTGTAGCCCCGTTTTTATTAGAAAGAATCTAAGGATTAGAGAAATTAATATCCTTGAGGTCACAAAGCTATAATAACGGGGAAGTTAGTATAGTTTCTTGGCTCAAATTTTATACTCTTTCTAGAAACACATTAAAAACTGTGTTATATTATGAGAATAGGTAGACAGGTAAGAATATAATAATACCCTCTCTGAAAGACCTCATTAGATAAGTACTTTTAAGCATCAAAACTTAAAAACCATTTTATTCCATTTTCACAGAAAGTAAATAAACCTTCCCAATGTCTCCTCCACACACAAAAAAAATCCATTTTTTAAATGATTTTTTTTTAATGTTTGTTTATTTTTGAGAGAGAACATGTACACAAGTTGGGGAGGGGCAGAGAGAAGGAGTACAGAGGATCCAAAGCAGGCTCCACACTGACAGTCGAGAGCTTGATGCAGGACTCGAATTTGCAAACTCCAAGATCATGACCTGAGCTGAAGTCGGACCCTTAACTGACTGAGCCACCCAGGCATCCCCCACAAAAAATCCATTTTTAAGCTAGCCGGTAATAAACTGACATCTTTAAGAGCTGAAAAGGTTGTACATTTTGAACACATAAACAGTTTAATAAATATTTCATGTCAGAAGCGAACTATGAGATCTTAGGAAAGATTTCTAGATATTCCTAAGTAAGAACATTTCATTTCTGCCCTGATATTTTCAGAAGGTCTTTCCCAACTCCCACACCTTTCCCACCAGTTTTAAATAGCTTCTTAAAGCAGAATTTTACACCTGTTAGTGTTTTGCTGTAGTCCTAGAATTCACTGCCAGATTTCATAATGTGGAAACATTTTTTTTCCCTAGCCCACAGGGCTAGGCTAGTCTCTAGTAGAAATAGAGCTACTGTTTATTATAGATTTTCTGTATAACATATTGGTTCTCAGCAATTTACCTAATGATTTCCCTTAATTTCCACAATAATCTATTCAGTTAAGTATACTATTATTTTAAGCCCGTTTTACGGATGAGAAAACTGAGGAACAGAAAAAAGACCTGTCCCCTAAGTGGCCTGCCCACAATAGAAACTTTGCACTTCACCTTTTAGCTTTTAGGGTTTTGCCATTCCTCCCTTTCACTTTCAACATGTGCTTTGTAGATCTTTGTAGCCATAGTAAAATAAATAGAACCCCTGATAAAATTCCTTATGCAAACTGCAGTTTTTAGTGCCTACTTTTACCTGCAGGACAAAGTTAATATGCTTGCCAGAACATTCTTAGTCTGGTCTTTAATATATACAGCTTCTTTCTAATTCTTTTATATATTCTGTGCTGTAGCCAGTCTGGACTACCTAAATACTCTTGAATATACCTTGTGCTTTTCTCTGAACATGGTTCAGGGATTTGATTGTCTAGCAGCAGACAATTGTGGTGCTAGATCAAACTGTGCATCCTGGAAATTCATTCTATAATGGTGATATTCAGTCTTGGCCTCAGTGATTTTCACACTTAGCTGTGTAGCCATAATGTATAGTCCCCACATTTCTGATTTCAGTAGATTCAGGCACAAGGGGGAATATTGAGGCTAGCCCTTACTTTAGTACATCTCTAAAATGCCACTAAACCTTACAGAACCAAAACAATTATACTTTTTCTCAAGTCTTCCCTAATCCTATCCCACCAGACTGTTGCCTACAGATGAAAATTTTGTCCTTTTCTGTATTCCTTTCCCTAAACAGATTAGAGTTCCAGTCTTTCATCCCTTTGCTGGCCTTCTATTGTTTCTGTTCCTTCTCACTTTAATTCAGCAACATTTGTGGAACACTTAAACTCTGAGTACTTGGCATAGTGAAATACAACCAAGTGTTTTTTTTGTTTGTTTGTTTTTTTTTTTTTTTTTTTTTTAAGAGAGAGCAAGGGAGAGGGGCAGAGGGAGAGAGAATCTTAAGCAGGCTGCATGCTTAGCATGGAGCCCCATGCAGGGGCAAGTGCCACAGCCCTGGGATCATGACCTGAATCAAAATCAAGAGTCAGACACTCAACCAACTGAGCCACCTAGGCACTCTGGCCAATAAAAACTTTTAACTGCCTTTAAATCCCAACCGAAATGTTACCACCTAAAGATTTTTCCCAGTATCCTGAGACGGGCCTTCTTTTTTTTTTTTTTTTTTTTTTAATGTTTTTTAATATTTTTATTCATTTTTGAGAGACAGAGAGATACAGAGCACTAACAGAGGAGGAGCAGAGAGAGAGGTAGACACAGAACCTGAAGCAGGCTCCAGGCTCTGAGCTATCAGCACAGAGCCCGATGCAGGGCCCAAACCCACAAACCGTGAGATCATGACCCAGGCGGAAGTCGAATGCTCAACCGACTGAGCAACCCAGGCGCCCCAGAGCCTTCTTTTCTTATATCTGTGTTCTCATATCATTTTGTACTTCCTTGGTTTTGTTTTTTGTTTTTTGTTTTTTGTTTTTCTTTTTGAGAGAGAGAGCATGCGCATGCGCACCCACAAATGGGGGAGGGGCAGAAAATGAGGAAGAGAGCAAGAATCTCAAGCGGGCTTCATACTCTCAGTGTGGATCCCAATGTGGGCTTGTGAACCATGAGATCATGACCCGAGCTGAAATCAAGAGTCAGACGCTTGGAGCGCCTAGGTAGTTTAGTCAGTTTTAAGCATCAGACTTCAGGTCATGATCTCGGGGTTCTTGAGTTCGAGCCCCACATCGGGCTCTCTCTGCTATCTGCTGTCAGCACAGAGCTCCCTTGGATCCTTTGTTCCCCTCTCTGTACGCACATGCTCTCTCCCCAAAATAAATAAACATTAAAAAAAAAAAAAAAGTCAGACGCACTGACTGAGCCACCCAGGTTTCCCTGTACTTTATTGGTTTGTAGCACTTACCACATTGTGACATAAAGAATTGTTTGCATCTATCTCTTTCACTAGACTGTGAGCTCCTTGAATTAAAAAACTACATTTTGTTCATTTCTATGTCCTCAAAGAACCTGAGACAATGACTCAAACAAGCAGGTATTTTGTACAAGGGAGTTATATCACATGCGTATTTAACTTCTAGGAATTTTACACTGCGTACCAAAAAAAACCCCAAAAAGAATGAAATAATCAGGCAGTTTCACCTGCCATTCTACCCAATGAGTTGATGCCTAGTATTGGGCATATGATAGGAGGTATGAATCTGTTGTTCCCACATGTCTCTCAAAGTGACCACCTCATTGGCTTGAGTGTGATTGTTTTGAAGAGATTTTTCATAACATCATACCTCAGACACAAGCCAACCACTTCCACTGGTGCTTTTTCTAGTGATGGAAGAAAAGCCATCTGTGTTGGATATGAGAAGTGGTATGTTAGTCTCTAACATAGTGCTTTCCTAAGGAATTATCCAGGGTAATTTTGACTAGACTTTTACTATATATTCACTGGCTTTAGAAGCTAACCCTTTATAAAAGACAGGAATACCACTATCCAGTTTTCCTAAATGAGCAATCTATCCTTTCTCGGAGTTGTTATAGAAGTTTGTTTTTATGACTCAAATGGCATTTTTGCTGCTTGCTTCTTAGCTCTTTGTTCATGTCTGATATCACCAGTTGGAAAGTAAGGATCATATCTTTGTATCTCTTTGTATGTGGCATACCGCACATAGTACTCATTTATAGAATAAATAGACATTTTTATATGTTTTCATTATGCTAAGGTCTAAATGAGAAATAACCCAGAAGCCATATCTTTTAATTCACCATCCAGTGGTCATCCACTTTCACTTGATACCATTTGCTAAATTTTCCCTTCCAATTATCACATTTCTTTCTTCCACAGCTCTTCCGACGTGTTGCAGCAGCTTTGCCTGGAATGGAAAGCACACAGGACAGAAGCAGAGAAGACAGTATCCTTTTTGTTTCATCAGAAAATTGTATTGTTAACATCAGTCTTTAGAGCTCCACTTGGTTGGCTAAGGAATATGCCATCACCGTTTACAACCAGGAATTGATGACTTAGGAATGTAGAAGCTCCAAGATTTTCTTTTTTTTTTTCTTTTTAACATTTTTTTAACATTTTATTATTTTTTGAGAGAGAGAGCAAGCGAGCAAAGGAGGGGCAGAGAGGGAGACACAGAATCTGAAGGAGGCTTCAGGCTGTGAACTGTCAGCCTAGAGCCTGATGCAGGGCTCAAACCCACGAACTGTGAGATCATGACCTGAGTCGAAGTCAAGATGCCTAAGTGACTGAGCCACCTAGGGACCCTGAAGCTCCAAGGTTTTCTGTAGCACATGAGATCTGGTGGTTCAAGGGCATCCTTTGTAGCCTGCTTCTCACTGCAATTAATCAGTGAGAGGGTTTGTGTTTACTTGCTTTTTAATGAGCAGGAAACTTAGAATCACCGCCCTCTGCCTCTTAATTTTGAGTCCCATTGGCTCTGGGCCTTTTCCCTACAGTATATATCATATTTTCCTCCCTTGCTTTTTCTTGAGCTTTCTGCTTGGCACAGGCAAGAAATAATTCAGTCTTGAGTGTTATTGTGGCCTCTGCTTTCAGAAACAGGACATAATGAAGTACATGTAATAATAGTTATTTCAAAGGATTTTGAATCTTAATATTTTAATTGTTTTATATTTAGCGTTTTTCCATATGCATTTTTATTAAGCCATAGAATTCATAGCACTTTGTGTTCAGCTTTTCCCACTGCTAGATGTTTTATGTTTTCTAAGCCTTTATTTTTTTAAGGTTGTTTTTTTTTTTAAGTTTATTTATTTTGAGAAAGAGTATGCACAAGTGGGGAAGGGACAGAGAGAGAGAGGGAGAGAGAGAGAATCCCAAGCAGGCTCTACTATCAGCAATGGAGCCTGGCATGGGAATTGATCTCATGAACCGTGAGATCATGACCTGAGCTAAAATCAAGAGTCGGATGCTTAACTGACTGAGCCATCCAGGTGCCCCTAAGCCTTTATTACTTCTAATAGCATAATGTGTTCTATGGAGTTGAAGTCCCATTATTTATTAAATTCTCTCCCTGAACTCTTTTGTAAGCTATTTTCAGAGTTTCAGATAATCTCATAAGGAACATAATCTTTACATGGTTTCTTGCTCCTATAATATCCTTAAAACAAATTCTTATGAATAGGGCTTAACTTTATTCTGACCCTTGTTGCATATAGTAGATATAAACAAGTTTATTCCCTTTGAGCATCTCGTTATAGTGAGCTAGCTATACTAGAAAATAATGGCTGTATCAGTTCTGAAGCCAGTAGGAATAGAAGGAGCTTGCAAGAGATGTCAATGTTCAGCAGAATTGGAATTGTACTTTCCCATTTATAGCTCCTTAACTTTTGTTTCAGTGATTGACATAAAACTGGAAAAGCCTCAGGAGCAACCAGTCAGTGAAGGAGGCTGTTCCTGCTAATCTTCCATGGCATCTTCAACTTTTCTTCAGAAGCTCACTGCTTTGGCCCCCTTACTCTTTCATTGACTGCAGTGTGAATATTGGCTTGAACCTTTTCCCTTCAGTAATAACGTATTGCAATTCATCATTGCTGCCTGTCTCGTGGAGATGATCTATTAGCTTCACAAGCACAAAAAAGTCAGTGTCTTCATTATTTATATTTTACAAAAAGCCAAATGATTCCAATATATTCCAGTGATAACTTTAAAAATTAGATACGTTTTCTCAATTTTTTTTTCCTTTTCAATGTTAGGATAACGTACTTCAAAATGATGGAAATTCCAACAGTCTGTGGCTAGGTTAAGGAGCAATTGTTCACAGCAGCACTTGCCTACCTACTTGATCTCTCTCTGCTTTTCTCACCTCTCCCTTATTGCATTCCCTATTCTTACCATCTCTCCCTCAAAACAAATGAGGTATGACAAAGCAGGAGTCAGACCAAGCCCAATGGAGTTATCCTTCAAATTTAGTGATACCACTTGATCTAGGCCTTGGGCCAAGATGTCCAAAATTATTCTTGAGCGCTGATATAAATTATTTAGACTTTATTTGAGGTCAAAACTCAACTATCATGGTAGGCAGTGCTTGAATAAGAAAAGGGTTCTGATGCATCTTCAAAATGAGTCCTAATGAACACAGTGAGTACTTACAAATTAAATGAGCATAAAATGTATTTCAGACCAAAACAAATGACCCTTTCACATGTTAGTCCCTGGGAGAGAAGAGTTAACAGTGCTTCAGAACATGTTTTTAATACTGAATTCTCCCAGTGAACTATTTCTCCCAGGATTTTAAAATTCTCAACATAGAGTTATTCTGTTTGTTTAAAAAAAGAAGAAAACTTTTGTAAGCAATAGATTTCTCTTGGGTTTTTCTTTCTTGTTTCAAAAAATGCTATGCAGGCAAGGCACTACAGAAATCAAATTCTTTTAAGAAGAACCAGCGGAAGAATTTAAACTTGGTACCGTGATCAAAACTACAATAAACAAGATATCTAAAGCTATCATTGTAGAAACAATGATATCTAAAGCTTAACAACAAAAGAATCCTCAACAGAATAGCAAATACTTTGCTCAGGACATTTGAGGTCAAATTGAAAATGGAAACAGGTTTCTTATAAGCCCCTAGCGGCAGATCTGGAAAAGCATACATAGAAGAGGGAAAGGAGAGAATGGAAGTAAAACTTAATATTATGCAGATTTATGCCTTATTTTTTAGCATTTTTTTTTTAATGTTGGGTCTTTCAGGCTGGTTTTGCTTTTTATTAGATCTGTATAGTTTGGTTAATTAACTAGTGATTTAGTTTTATATTTAAGCTACAATTAATCTTTTTTCTTTGTTGATATTTATTTCTTTGCCTTTTTTTTTAAACTACTTTCAGTTTTTAGATGTTTTGTCTGATCTATTTAGAGCTTCATCACCATGGCAATATATATTTCCCTTAAAACACTGTAAACAAATATACTAGGAGTGCACCATTTTAATCTTTACTAGTTATTGTGAGATTGCTGTGTAAGTTAATAAACACATTTGTAAATACATTATTTGCAGGACGAAAATTTCTGAGTTACAGCTCAGGAAAAGCCTGCTGAATTTACGTTGTAAGCATTACTTAACACAGTATAAAGATGAAAAGACAACAAAAAATATCTTCATACTTCCTCATCCCCTCATTGCAACAAAACCCTTAACTGGGAACCTTATTCCCCTCTCTTTCCTCTTCCTTCTCCAGTTCCCACTTATTGTCACCTTGTAATATTCCGAGAGCACTTGGATTATGGGTCTGAATAGAGAAATGCTTTCAGATAATCATTAGCCCACATACCAGTAACTTATACTCAAAGATGGGATGGAGTTGTAAAGTGCTTTTATAATACAATATTATTGTTAAAGGCAAGGGTTGACTCTTTTGTTTTTATTTTGACATGGCATGTCCTGAAATAAATATCAATTCAATATGGCAGATGGGTCATATTCTTTATTTAGAAGAAGTTGTGATTTCTGACATGGGGGTGATTGTCTTCCTACACTGTAGTGTATGATTCTTTTTATGTATCTTTAAAACAGTAATCAGTTATGCTGCTTTTTAATATCGGTCTTTTTATTTGGCCTGGGGTTCTTCAACTGAAGCAGTGAAGTGTGTTCATAGTCTAGATTTTTTTTTTAATAAACAATTTTGCTGCCAAAAATATATAAATAAAACACAAACAAAAACAACTATTGACTTGGTTTCTATTCCTGCCAAGGTAGTAAGTTAGTATGAATTTCTTACTTCCTCCTTAGAATTATAAAGGGAACTTGAAATCCAGAAAAATAAAAAAACAGCACTAAGAAACCCCTAGGGAGTCAGAAGACTTTTCAGCTGTTACAAGTGGGGGTGAGTGGCTACAACTTGAAAGACAGGGCCACTGGTAGAGGCAATAATATATTAAGAAAAGTAATTTACATTCTGCTTTTGCCTCCTCCTTACCCCATCTTTGCCTAGGGACAGGGACAGCAAACTCCTGCCCTCCCACCACATGCAGCCTGCTACCTGTTTTTAAATTAAATTTTTTTTGGAATTCACTGCAAAGGTGTGGTTGAGTAGTTGTGGCAGAATGGCCCCAAAAGCCAAAAATATTTACTGTCTGGCCCTTTACAGAAAAAAGAGCTGGCCCTTGCCTTGGCACAAATGATAGCTATTTCCCTTACTACAGAAAGGGAGGCTACAGGCCAGACTACGGGTACAGGTGTCCACAGGGGTAATATCAGGGCAGTGTAAACTAAGTGAGGAGTTGATGAAAATAGGTGGAGAATGACCTGCCTGCCTTAGGCCTTTCACTCACTCTCTAGCCTTTCCCTTTCAAAACTTGCATTAATGAGCTGTAATCTAGGTGACTGCCTCCTGCAAAGCTGCTTCTTCCTAAACTAGTTTAAAGGTAAGACTCTGAAATAATGTGTGGTTTAGTGGGATGTTACTGAATGGGAGCAGCTACATGTATGGTCTTGTGGTTCCTGGAACTCTGTCCCACAGTTTGTCTCCTCCCCTTCTTAAACACGACATTCTGGTCTTTGTCCCTTGCCCAGTATACCTTCCCAGACTTGTAACACATACCCCCAGGAGAATTTGGAGCCACAAGCCAGAGTAGTTGGATACCTGAAACTGCCTCAAAAGAAAAAGTGAATACTGGGGCGCCTGGGTGAATCAAGACGGTGAAGCATCTGCCTTCAGCTCAGGTCATGATCTCACGGTTTGTGAGTTTGAGCCCCATGTCAGGCTCTCTGCTGTCAGTGCAGAGCCTGCTTCAGATCCTCTGTCCCCTCTCTCTGCCCCTACCCCATTCACACTCTCACTCTCTGTCTTAAAAATAAATAAATAAATAGATAGATAGATAGATAAATAAATAAATAAATAAGTTTAGAAAAAGTGAATACCATCTGGAGTAGAAATACTCAAAAAGACTAAAATGGTGTGATAAATATTGAAGAGTGGAGATACTAGCAATATGGAACAAGAATCATAAAATAACCAAATACAACTATTAAGTGTGAAAAATAGTTGAAGTAAGGAACACATTAGATAAATGGTACATACACTGCATTCCACTGATTAGTGAGAACATTGAATTGAGGAACTCCTTCACTAGAAAGCAAAGAAATAGAAAAGATTAAGAGGATAATAGTACACATAGCAACTTCTAGTAGCAATTCCAGAAAGCTAAAAAAGCAAGAACTAAAGTACTGAAAATGAAGACAGTATTTATGATAAGCATCTGCATAGAATGCAGCTTCTAAAATAGTTCCTGATCCCTGCCTCCTGGTATTCATGCCTTTGTAGGATCCTTTTCCTCTAAGTATAGACTGGACCTGGTAAGTTGCTTCTAAGGAACAGAATACAGCAAAAGTGATAAGATACCACTTTGAAGATTAGATTATGAAAAATACTTTTGCCAATCTCTCTGACTCCTCTCATTTGCCTCTGTGCAGCAGTCTGTTTGTTATGAGCTCCTATGGAGAGGCCCACTTTGTAAGGAGCTGACAGCAGCCTCCAACCAGCAGCCAGTGAGGAACCGAGGTCCTCAGTAAAACAGACTGCAAGGAATTGAATAAAAAACAAGCCACAGACAGAATATACTTGTGAATTTCATTCATGCTTCATAAAGGACCAGTATTCAGAATATATGAAGAACTCTCTTAATAGGAAAGCAAGCCAATAAAAAGGTGAAAGATTTGACCAGACGCTTCACCAAAGAAGATCTATAAAGGGCAAAAAAAAAAAAAAAAAGACATGAAAAATGCTTGACATCATTAGTCACTGGGGAAATGCAAATTAAAACCACAGCGAGACACCACTACACACATATTAGAAAGGCTAAAACTTTAAAAGACACCATATCAAGTGTAGGTGGAGATGAGCAATTGGAACTCTCATACACTGTAGTCTGAGATTTTGGAAAAACTGGCAGTTTCTAAAGAAGTTAAACATTTATTTAACTTAGCCATTTCATGCTCAAGTATTTACTCACAAGAAATGAAAGCCATGTGTCTATATGAAGGCTTGCACACAAATATTCATAGCTTTACATGTCCAAGAACTGGAAACAACCCAAATGTCCATCAAGAGGTGAATATACTGTATAAATAAATTATGAAACATGCATACTATGTAATATAGTATGCAGTGAAGCAGAATAAACTTGATACCCACAATATAGATAAATCTCAATATAGCCTAAGTGAAAAAAGTTGAAAAAAAAAGTACATATTTTATGTTTTCTTTTATGCAAAATGTTAGTAAAAAAATTTTTAATGTTTATTTTTGAGAGAGAGAGAGAGAGAATGTCAGCAAGGGAGGGGCAAAGAGAGAGGGAGACACAGAACCTGAAGCAGGCTCTAGGCTCTGAGCTGTCAGCACAGAGCCTGACACAGAACTTGAACCCAGGAACCGTGAGATCATTACCTGAGCTGAAGTCAGACACTTAACCGACTGAGCCACCCAGGGGCCCCTAGAATGCAAACTATTTTAACAACTCTCAGTTTTTCCATTCTGCTTTCTGTCTCTAAATTTGCCTATTCTAGATAACTGTGTAAGTGGAATTATACAATATTTGTCCTAGTGTCCACCCATGTTGTAGCTTGTATCAGACTTTTATTCCTTTTCATGGCTGAATAAAAGCCCAAGTTATGTATATACCACATTTTGTTTACTCATTCATCTGTTGGTGGACACTTGGATTGTTCCCACCTTTTGGCTATTTTATTTTTTTAATGTTTGTTTATTTTTGAGAGAGACAGGGTAAATGGGGGAGGGGCAGAGGAAGAGGGAGACACAGAATCCAAAGCAGGCTCCAGGCTTTGAAGTGTCAGCACAGAGCCCTACATGGGGCTTGAACTCATGAACCGTGAGATCCTGACTGAAGTTGGATGCTTAACGGACTGAGCCACCCAGGCGCCCCTGGCTATTTTACGTTTTATTTTTTTATAAGCCTAGCATTTTCAATTTTTATTTTATTTTTTGAGAGAAAGAGTGTGTGAGCAGGGGAGAAGGGGGGAGAGAGAGGGAGAGAAAATCTTAAGCAGGCTCTATGCATAGCATGGAGCCTGACAGAGGACTCGATCCCAGACCCTGGGATTATGACCTGAGCCAAAATCAAGAGTTGGATGTTTAACCCAACTGAGCCACCAAGGTGCCCCATGGCTATTTAAAATAATGCTGCCAAGAAAATTGGTGTATAAGTACCTGTTTGAATCCCTGTTTTCAGTTCTTTTTAGTGTATACCTGGGAGTAGAATTGGTGGGTCTTACAATTCTGTTTAACTATATTAACGTTTTGGGGAAATACCAAACTGCTTTCCACAGCAGCCGCACCATTTTACATTCCCAGCAGCAATGACTATATGAGGGTTCCAATTTTTACACATCTTCATCAACACTTTTTATGTTCTGATGTTTCTGATAATAGCCATCCTTGTGGGTGTATAGTGGTACCTATCTCATGGTGATTTTGATCTGCATTTCCCTAATGACTAGTAATGTTAAACATCTTGCTTACTGGCTGTTTATATAATTTATTTAGAGAAATGTCTATTTAAGTCCTTTGCCCATTTTTAAATGTAGTTGTTTATTGTGTTGTTGAATTACAGGAGTTCTTTATATATTCTAGATATTAATCCTGTAATAGATACATGGATTTACAACTATTTCCTCTCATTCTGTGGGTTGCGTGTTCACTTATTGTGTCCTTTGATGCCCAAAAGTTTTAAATTTTGATGAAGTTCAATTACCTTTTTTTTTTGGCCTGTGCTTTTGGCGTCGTATGTAAGAAATCATTGCCAAATCCAATATCACAAAGATTTTCTCCTATGTTTTTATTCAATGAGTTTTATAGTTTTAGCTCTGATGTTTAAGTCTTTGATCCATTTTGAGTTAATTTTGTATACTGTGTATGATAAGGGCCAAGCTTCATTCTTTTGCATGTGGACATATTTTCCCCAGCAGCATTTGTCAAAAAGACTGTCCTTCCCCCATTGAATGAATGGTCTTCGCACCCTTGTTGAAAATCAGTTCTCCATATGTAAGAGTTTATTTCTGGGTTGTTTATTCTATTCCATTGGTCTGTATGTCTCTCCTTAATGCTAGTACTCTACTGTGTTTATTACTGTAGCTTTGTAGTAAGTTTTGAAGCACATTGCATTTATTTACGCCTTTAATTTCTGTCAGCAATGTCTTAGTTTTCAGCATACAAGTCTTTCACCTCCTTGGTTGTTAGGTTTATTCCTTAGTATTTTATTCTTTTTGATGCTATGGAAAGTGGAATCTTTTTTCTTAATTTCTTTTTTGGATTGTTCAGTGCTAGTTTATAAAATGCAACTGATTTTTACATTGATTTTGTATCCTGCAACTTTGCTAAATTTATTAGATCTAACGATTTTTGTATGAAATGTTTAGGGTTTTTAACATATAATTGACCCTTGAATAATGCTGGGGTTAGGAGCACTGACCCTGTGCAGTCAAAAATCTGCATATAAGATACAATAAGGGTTGGCAAGGATGTGGAGGAAAAGGAGCCCTTTTGTGGAGGATGCAAATTGATGCAGCCACTGTGGAAAACAGTAAAAGGTTTCTTCAAAAAGTTAAAAATAAAACTACCCTACAATCCAGTAATCACAATACTAGCTATTTAGCCAAAGAATACAAAAACACTAATTCAAAGGGATATATGCACCCCTATGTTTATTGCAGTATTATTTACAATAGCCAAACTATGGAAGCAGTTCAAGTGTCCATCAACAGATGAATGGATAAAGATGTGGTACATATACACAATGGAATATTAGTCCGCTATAAAAAAAGAATGAAACCTTGCCATTTGCAACAACATGGATGGAGCTAGAGAGAGTATACTGCTAAGTGAAATAAGTCGGTCAGAGAAAGACAAATAACATATGATTTCATTCATATGTGGAATTTAAGAAACAAAACTAACAAAGAGGAAAAAAATGAGACAAAACAAAAATAGACTATAGAGAACAAACTGATGGTTACCAGAGGGGAGGTGGGTGAGGGAATGGGTGAAATAGATGATGGGGATTAAGGAGTGCATTTGTGATGAGCACTGGGTGATGTATGGAATTGTTGAATCACTATATCGTACATCTGAAACTAATATTACACTGTATGTTAACTATACCAGAATTAAAATGAAAACAAATGTATAACTGGTTTTTGGTTTTTTTAATGTTTAATTTTTTAGAGAGAGTGCATGAGAGGGAGGGGCATAAAGAGAGAGAGAGAATCCCAAGCAGGCTCTGGCACTGCCAGCGTGCAGCCTAACACAGGGCTTGATCCCATGAACCATGAGATCATGACCTAAGCCAAAATAATAGAGCCTGCCATTCAAGTGACTGAACACCATCCTGGTGCCCCTGCATATAACTGTTTAGTCCCCCAAACCTTTACAAATACTATTGACCAGAAGCCATACCAATAACATAAACAGTCAATTAACACATATTTTGTATGTTATTTGTATTATATACTGTATTCTTACAATAAAGTAAGCAAGAGAAAAGATTTAAAATCATAAAGAAGAGAACGTATCTTTACAGTACCATACTGTATTTCTTGAAAAAAAAAAAAAAAATCTGCATATAAGTGGACCCAGTTCAAACCTGTGTTGTTCAGGGTCAACTGTAATAAGATATGATCTGTAAACAGCTGATTTTACTTCCATTCCAATATGGATGCCTTTTATTTTTTTCTAAACTAATTCCTCTGGCTACAACTTCCAGTATATGTTGAATATAAGTGACAAAAGTGGGCATTCTGTCTTCTTTCAGATCTTAAGGGAAACCTTTGAGTCTTTTACCATTGAGTATATTTACCATAGATTTTTAAATGTAGTATTTATCATGTTAAGGAAATTCTGTTCCTAGTTTATTGAGTGTTTTTATCATAAAAACATGTTAAATTTTGTCAAATGCTTTTTCTGCATCGATTAGGAAGATCATGGGTTTTTTCCCCTTTTATTCTACTAATTAGTATAGTATATTGATCAGTTTTCATGTGTAGAACCATTCTTGCATTCTGAGAATAAATCATTGTGTGTATTTTCTGGTCATTGTGTATATTCTTCTCAATATGCTGCTGAATTCAGTTTGCTAGTGGTTTTTTGAGGATTTTAAAATCAATATTGGTCTGTAGTTTTCTTGTATTATCTTTGGCTTTGGTATCAGTGTAATGCTGCTGTCATGGAATGAGTTAGGAAGTGCTTCCTCTTAATTTTTTTTTTTTTTTTTGAGAAAAGTTTGAGAAGGACTGATTGTTAATTCTTCAAGTGTTTTGTTTTTTTTTTTTTTAATCTGGTATAGTTAATACAGTGTTATATCAGTGTCAGGTGTACAATATAGTGATTCAGCAATTCCATACCTCACCCGGTGCTCATCTTGATAAGTGTCCTCTTGAATCCCTTACCTATTTCACCCATCTTCCTACCCACCTCCCCTCTGGTAAGCATCAGTTTGTTCTCTGTAATTAAAGAGTCTGCTTCTTGGTTTGTCTTTTTTCTTTGTTCATTTGTTTTGTTTCTTGAATTCCACATATGAGTGAAATCATGTTATTTGTCTTTCTCTGGCCAACTTATTTCACTTAGCAGTATACTCTCTAGCTCCATTCATGTTGTTGCAAATGGCAAGATTTCATTCTTTTTTTATAGCTGAGTAATATTCCATCGTGTGTATGTACCACATCTTTATCCATTCATCTGTCGATGGACACTTGAGCTGCGTCCATAGTTTGGCTATTGTAAATAGTGCTGCAACAAACATAGGGGTGGGTGCATCTATTCCTTTGAATTAGTGTTTTTGTATTCTTTGGGTAAATAGCCAATAGTGGGCCTACTGGGTCATAGGGTATTTCTATTTTTAACTTTTTGAAGAACCTCATAACTATTTTCCACAGTGGCTGCACCAGTTTGCATTCCCACCAGCAGTGCACAGGGGTTCCTTTTTCTCCACAACCTCGCCAACACTTATTTCTTCCCTTGTGCATCTTTGACTTATCAGCATACACTTAAGTCAATATTGTACTACTTCCCATAAAGTACAGAAAACTTTGCATAGTATAACTCTATTTTCCCACTTTCCCTTCACTCCTTATTTTTTTTATTCACTCTCAATTTTACATATACTTATGGGTAATTTTCAATGAACAGTATTCCATTTTGTGAGTGGAATATACCATAGATCCACCTATTCTAGAATTTAAGTTTTTTCCACTACTGTGATACTTTTATACCTATTATTTTTTGGTAAACATATGTACGCATTTCTCCTTGGTGTACCCTAGGAGTATAATTGATGGGTTCTAAGGTATGCATATATTTGTCTTTACGAATTAGTTTCCAAAGCAGTTGTCCCAATTTACAGTCATGTGAGATTTCCATTTGCTTAATGTTGTCAGTCTTTTTCACCTTTAGCCTTTTAGGTGGTGTGTAGTGGTATCACATTTTAATTCAAAACTTTTTAATTTTATTTTAAATGTTTATTTATTTTTGAGAGCGAGAGAGCACAAGCGGGGAAGGGGGCAGAGAGAGAGAGGGGGACGGAGGATCTGAAGCGGGCTCTGCGCTGACATCAGGGAGCCGGATGCAGGGCTTGAACTCATGAACCGCGAGATCACAACCTGAGCCGAGACTCAACCAACTGAGCCATCCAGGTACCCCTTAATTGAAAACTTTTTAAAACCACTGTACTGACCAAACAAAAGAATGTGTGAGCCAGATATGGTCCATAAGTCAACTCCAGGTCAGACTGTTTTCTGAGAATGTTTGTTTTAATGTATATGTGAACAATTGTCTACTGGACAGCTGGAAGATAAAAAATTCATGCCACAATCCTATTAGTGGAGAGATTTTGAAGCAAACTACATCTGAAACATCCATTTGTCTTGCCCTGTTCAATGGGGTGAGTGGAAAGAACCAGGTCTCATCAGGGTGATAAATGGTAGTCCTGAGGCTGTAGGGGCACAGAGAAGAGCACTTAACCCAGCTGTGGGAGGTTCTCTATAATATTGCCTCATCTACCATCCCTCCTCACCATGAAATAGACTGTGACATCAGGCTGAACTTCATTGTGCTCTCGAGACCAAAGTCCTCTGAGGCCATTGCTCATGCCATTTCTTCCATGTGTTCTTTGTGTGGAAAGCTCTCCCTCCCTTCCCTGCTTGGCCTTCAAGGTTCATCCCTGCCCCAGATCTTTCCCCACTTCCTTTGGCAGAGTTGAATACCTCTTCTCAGAGCTCGCACTGTACCATGTTCCTCACTTACCTCATCTCATTGAATCACTGGTGTTTGTTTATGTCTCCCTCTAAGTTGGTGTCTCTGGGAATGTGGCTGGGGCAGACACCTGATGTTTTTGCCACTTATCCATCCTACTTCTGGGCAACAGTGCCCAAAACGTTCTTTGGGACACCACTCCACCCCTGTTGTAAGCCCTGTTGTTTTAGATCATCTTTTCCAGATCACCATGGACTCATGGATGACCACAGGACCCAATTTGGGATAATGCTCTTCAGTCCCAGGACTTTTATTCATACTATGAGGAGAAGAAAAGCTCTCTTGGCTAGACTTGAACCCAGAAGGGCATTTGGTCTGGAGCTGCTGAGTATCACTGAAGCCTCTGAAAGGGCAAGCCCAGTGGCTATAAAGATGAAAACAAAGTCTAAGGGACACTGAATTTCTGCACCAAGCAGTTTCTGGACTTCTCAGTTATATGACCCAGTGCTTTCCCTTCTTTAGCTTGAATCAGTTTGAGCAGGGGTCTCTGTCACTTGCAGCCTCAAAAGGTCTGATGCAAAATGGTTGTTTCCTTCCCTGACCACCTGCTTTCTGAGACCAACTCATTGATTCAACTCTAGAAGGATAAGAACCTACTGGAAAAGACCTCAACACCACTGGACTCTCAGCAGACAGGGCACAGCCTGGATCACTCATTAGTTCAGATGACAGACACCCTGAGGCAGCATCTCTCTTTTTTTTATTTTTTTATAGTTATTTTTTTAATTTTTTTTAAATATGAAATTTATTGTCAAATTGGTTTCTATACAACACCCAGTGCTCATCCCAACAGGTGCCCTCCTCAATACCCATCACCCACCCTCCCTCCAACCCCCCCCCCATCCTCCCTCCCACCCCCTATCAACCCTCAGTTTATTCCCAGTTTTTAAGAGTCTCTTACGTTTTGGCTCCCTCCCTCTCTAACCTTTTTTTTTTTCTTCTTCTCCTTCCCCTCCCCCATGGTCTTCTGTTAAGTTTCCTAGGATCCACATAACAGTGAAAACATATGGTATCTGTCTTTCTCTGTATGACTTATTTCACTTAGCATAACACTCTCCAGTCCCATTCACGTTGCTACAAAAGGCCATACTTCATTCTTTCTCATTGCCATGTAGTATTCCATTGTGTATATAAACCACAATTTCTTTATCCATTCATCAGTTGATGGACATTTAGGCTCTTTCCATAATTTGGCTATTGTTGAGAGTGCTGCTATAAACATTGGGGTACATGTGTCCCTATGCATCAGTGCTCCTGTATCCCTTGGGTAAATTCCTAGCAGTGCTATTGCTAGGTCACAGGGTAGGTCTATTTCTAATTTTTTGAGGAACCTCCACACTGTTTTCCAGAGTGGCTGCACCAATTTGCATTCCCACCAACAGTGCAAGAGGGTCCTGTTTCTCCACATCCTCGCCAGCATCTATAGTCTCCTGATTTGTTCATTTTGGCCACTCTGGCCTGAGGTGATATCTGAGTGTAGTTTTGATTTGTATTTCCCTGATGAGGAGCAATGTTGACCATCTTTTTATGCTGAGGCAGCCTCTCCTTATGAGCCCTCAGGCATGGCCAACTTCAACCTACCACCTTATGGATGGGAAAAGCAAGATCCAGACAGGTTAAGTGAATTGCCCCAAATTGCTCAGCTAAGATGCTGTCTCCAGTTCTACTTGCCCTCAGAATCCACACACTCTTCTTACTATACCAAAGAAGGCACAAGTCGGTGCTGAGTCCCAGGGAGACAAGTACCGTGGCGGGGAGGGGGAGGTGGACAAAAGAGCCAGAGCCAGAGCCAGGGCTAGAGCCAACCATATCTTTATTAGTCTCTGCAGCAGGGCCACTAGAGCCCATACCTACAAGGGAACTTTAGCAGGCTACTCTGGCTACTGGGTAGGAATGTTAGCTCTTCTGTTAGGACAGGGTGGGAGAGGAAATTGTAAACGAGCCAAATGGAGAGATTGCTGGGCCACATACAGGGAGGCACACATGGGGCTTCCCACTGGATCAGGCCCTAGAGGTGAACACTGCCATCTCCCCCAGAGTGAAGGAAGAGACAAAGCCTAAGATGGTGACAGCCACAGTTATGGACAGAGGGCCAAGTTCCTGGGGACCAGGAATGCATTTCCTGATGGAAGCACCATCCTAGGGCTGGAGGTCCTGAACACAGCTTATCTGCCCCCCAGCAAGGGGACCCCAGGTTCAACTCAATTGCTGCCCCAGGCACCCCTAACATGGGAACAAGTGTTTTCTGAGCACTGAAGGAACAGGGGACCCTGGAAGCTGATAGTGGGAAGGATGGGGCTAACCTCAGAGAGTGTTTTGGATTTCAGTATGTGTCAGTATTAACAGGCAATATATTCATTATAGGCGCAATCATGAAACTTCCCTCCAAAAAGCTCACATCTCCCCTTTACCCAGCAAGCTCTTTAGCCTGGAGGGCCATCATGATCTTATCCCAGTCCCCACCCCAGCCTAAATGAACTTTTAATTCCTTGGACATGTCCATGATAATCATTGCTCTGCACTCTTGCAACAACCCTACTCCTAGCCTACCTTCTGTTCTTTACCCTCATGTGTCAAAGGATTGATAACTGTCCTGTCAAGTGTTTGTTTACTTCTGTTTTTCCCAGCAACCATGGAGGTGCTGGAGGAAAAAACCTGACTCCTCGGTCTCCAGTACCTGGGAACTTTAAGTCACATGAGTCGTTTTCTGTGTCCTGGTGTATTGGAGGGAACCATGTCTATATGTGTCTATAACAAAAGTCTGGGGTGTCTGGCAATAGATACAAGGATTTTGAGCTATGTTTGTGCCTGGGATGATAGCTTCTTGCAACGCAAGGGGTGAGAGTGGGGGAGTGGGATATGGATGATCCAAGTCCAGGGGGACTAGTGGAGAAGAAGGAGCCGAAGTACAGCAGGACTTAAATCGTGGAGGGTGGGGTCAAGGAGGAAAAGGGGTCTGTTGGTCTAGGCGCAGGGTCCACACTCCCAGTCCCAGGGCTCAGAACCAACAGGGAGACCACATGAGCGAGCCGAGCGCGGCACCTGTGGCGGCCCCCGCGAGCATGCCCATGGCCAGCGGAGCGCCCGCACTGTAGCAGGGATCCTCCCGCACTACTACGTGCGTCACGCCGGGGCCTGTGGAGAGAACGGTGAGGGACGGGGACTTCAGAGTAGGGAGCAGAGAGATCTTCACTCCTCTCCTCCCACTAGACTCATGCCCAACCCAGGGTAAAGAGCTGAGCCCACTCTTCTGCACCTCAATCGGAGAAACTGAGGCCTTGATGCGGAAAGGACTTGCACTCCTTCTCCAGGGCTTACAGGCCTTGGATCTGCTGAGACCATGGGGCTAGAGTGGAACAGCGAGGAAACTCAGTATCTCTAAGAACCTCCAGGCCACATCAGAGGATGGGCGTTCCCAACCGCCAGCCCCTGGGGCGGAAGGAGGCGGCCGCTCCCGCGTTAGCCACCAGGGGTCGCCAGCAGCTCAGAAACGGGTATTGCTGGTCAGACAGCCTAGAGAAGTGAGGTCAGTTCTGGAGTGTGGAGGTACACTGGTTCAAGAGATATTACGAGTCTCGGGATGGGGAGGGCCCAGTGGTGGGTACCGCCCGGAAAAATCCGTGGTCCCCACAAGAGTGGTTTCTGTCCCAGCTGCAGGGGCCTGGGGCTGGATCTGGGCAGGGGGCAGGCCAGGCTGGAGACTTACCTGCATAGGGCGGTCCGTAGTAGCTGCGTACGTATGTGGCTTCATGAGCATTGGGAGTTACCACCTCATAGTAGTCCTGGTACGGGCTGTAGACACGCACCTGGGGAGCCCCACTGGGTTACTGCCCAGAAACTCCCTGGCCCAGGTTTGGGCCCCTACCCACCACACCCTGCTTAGGTTCTTCTGGGCCTACAAAACCACTTCTTCAAGGTTAGAAATGGATCCCCAGGAACCAGCAAGCTCCTGGAGAAAGGCCCTGCCTCCCCACATGGTCCATGGTCCTTGTCCTCTAAAACTGTAGCCCTTACATCCAGATCCCATTTTCTCACCCTACCCTCCTACCTATCACTCCCCTGGTCAAAAATCCTCCACAGCGGGGCACCTTGGTGGCACAGTTGTTTAAGTGTGGGACCCTTGATTTCCATACAGGTCATGATCTCATAATTTGTGAGCTTGAGCCCCGAGCCTGAGTCAGGATCTGTGCTGTCAGCCTGGGATTCTCTCTCTCTCTGTCTCTGTCTCTGTCTCTCTCTCTCTCTCTCTCTCTGCCCCTCCCCTGCTCATGCGCTCTCTCCACATAAACATTAAAAATACATAGATTTTTAAATTCCCCATGGCTCCCAACTTCCCTATGTAATCTAATATTTGCTAGCTGCTCTCCAATGGTCCCATTTGGAGAAAGCCAATGGATTTTTCTACTCTCCTAGTCACTGGGTAGGGCACCTGGCCAGCCCCCAGGCCCGGAAGTAAAAGCAGGTTGGGGAGGAAGGAAAAGAAAGGAGGGGATGGATGGAAAGTAACTAAAGTATTATCAAGCATCCACCATGTACCAGGTTCTGAGGGAGGTATTCATATGTATTACTTCCTCTAATCCTTACTGCAGGCATTATTATCTCCACATTACCACAGAACTGGGGGTGGGAGGCTCAGAGAAGAATGGTCATTTTTCTCTCTCTGAGGGAGGAAAGCAGTCTCTCCATTAGAATCAACCCCTCAAAGCCTAACTCAGAAATCATCCACTCCAGGAAGCCCTTTTGGTTTCAGAAAGAATTCTTTCTTCCTAAGTTCTCTATGGGCTATCTTTCCTCCTGGACTTTCCTGCCTATACCCCAAATGTGAGCTATTTATAGACATGGACTCTGATTAATTTCTGTTACATACGGGATCTAGTGAATAGCAAGAACCAATAAATATACGCTGAATTAAATAGAAACTCCTAATCCATGCCCCTCATTTTACCCATGAGGGAGTAGACCTAGAGAGGGAGCAAGATCCCCTAGTCTCCTGGCTCCTTCTTCTTAGCCCCCTTCTACTCTATATCTCTCTCAAACTAGGTGTCACCCCTGAATGGTCCAACTCCTCTTAGAAGTCAGGTGTCTTAAACTCCACCTATCTCGAAGGGATTTCATCACCTTTCTATCTCCTGAACCTGCTCTTCCACAAACGCTTTTCTCTAAATGCCACTACCACATACTCAAACCAAGGCATCAGGTTGGCACTCTCATCTTCACATGCTTGTCTTCCATATCACACCAGCCACCAAGTCTCATGATTTTATCCTCTAACTATGCTCTTCTGTCCATCCTTTTGGCCAGTGCCAAGAGAATAATAAGCCATTGATTTGGCAACTTGGAAGTTGTGGATGACCTTGAAAAAACATTTTTCAGAGGAGTGGTTGGGGGGAGAATCCAGACTATGGAGAGTTGAAGAATGGTTGAGAAATAAGGCATGGAATCAACATGTCATGACATCCCTTTCAAGAAATTTGGTTGTAAAGGGGGTTTCTCTAAATACATACCTGTGATTTCAAATCCCCATGCCATTTTTTTTTTTAATGTTTATTTATTTTTGAGAGAGGGAGGCAGAGCATAAGCAGGGGAGGGGCAGAGAAAGAGGGAGACAGAATCCAGAGCAGGCTCCAGGCTCTGAGCTGTCAGCACAGAACCTGACACGGGGCTTGAACTCACAAACCATGAGATCACGACCTGAGTCAAAGCCTGACCCTGAACCTCCTGAGCCACCCAGGCACCCCTCCATGCCATTTCTCTTTGATGAGGATGCCTTTCTTCATTTTTCATTCAATTACCTAACTTATCTTTCAGACTGAACCCAAGTATTACTCTCCCTGAACCTCAGGTTCTGTTGGGAGAACAGACTTAGCCCTTAGACTCTCCTTATCACAGCACCAGTCACTCTGCAGTGTCATTGTTTGTATCCCTGTGAGTGTGTCTCTCCCATCAGACTTGAGACCCACAAGGGGGTCTAATTAGGCCTCATTGGAACATGATAGCTGCCTAATGTACTGAATTTATCTCAAGTGAGTCAAATACAGAGCCAGACTGAACTAAGGTCACCCAGCTCTAAGTCCAGCCTCAATTTAGGGACAATGACCAGTTCCAGGGTAACACAGTAGGCTCAAACAATGCTCAGTCTCAAGTGACTTCCCTCACTGTGCTCTTCCCTAAAAGTGATCCAATAGAGCTTTCTGGTGGTGGGTAGCCAGGATCTAAGCTCCATGCCTGGAAGGGTCTAGAGAGATCCAAGCACTCAGATCCCCATTTTTATTTGTAGAGACTTTAGGATCTAGAGCCTGTATCTGCACGGCAGCTGCACAGTGAGCCTGTGGCCTCATCTGGCCTCAGAGAGAATGGAAAACACCAACTCATGCCCCTTGGCGGCACCTGTTTCTACCCTCTAGGTCTGGGAGGCCCAGAGGTAAACTCATATGGGTCACCTGGCAACGAGGCAGGGGATCCTCCAGGGACCTTAGGGGCAGAACGTAAGGGCTTGATCCCTGATCCTCTCCCTTTCTGCAAGCCCAGCCCCTTTTGCAAGTGCAGGGTCAGCCAATCAGGAGGCCACATACAAATAAGTTCCCTTCCCTCAGAAAAGCTGTTGTTATAAGGTTTACAGCTTTTTAAACCCCATTTTTAGGCATCCCCACTTTAAACAAACTTACATCTTTGGGGTGCCTGGGCGGCTCAGTCGGTTAAGCGTCTGGCTTCAGCTCAGGTCATGATCCCACTGTTTGTGTGTTTGAACCCCGCATCTGGGTCTGTGCCGACAGCTCAGAGCCTGGAGTCTGCTTTGGATTCTGTGTCTCCCTCTCTTTCTGCCCCTCCCCCACTTGTGTTTTCTCTCTCTCTCTCTCTCTCTCTCTCTCTCTCTCTCTCTCTCTTTCTCTCTCTCTCAAATAAACATTAAAAAAAAAATCTTTAAACAAACTTACATCCTCATTTGGGTAGGGGGGATGTCTCAGAATGCTGGGATGGGAATCCTAGTCCTGCCACTGAAGAATCAAGTGTCCCGGTCAAGTTATGTAGCCTCTCAGAGCTTCAGTTTTTACATCTGTTAATAGGGATAGTCTTTCCTACAATGTCTTTCCTACAATGCCCACTCCCAAGGCACAGTGAGAATCCAACTGAGCCACGTCTATGCACCTGAACCTAGGTAGACCTAGCCTTCTGGGTTCAGTGGTTCTGGACATCAGAATTACCTGAATAACTTTTTTAAACCACAGATTTCCAAGGCCCCACTCCAGACCTACAAAATTAGAGCATCCAGAGGTAGGATATGAACGTTTAGATTTTTTTTTTTTAAGTCCTGAAGTGATTCTAACTCACAGCCACATCAAACACCACTGTACTAGAAAAGGAGTTCACAGTTGACTATAAGACCACCAGCACTCGAAGATAGGCCCCCACTGTACACACCCCATGCCCTGCTGAGCACTGGGGACAGAGATAGGATTCATCCCCCAATCCTGCTTTCCAGAAATTCTGGGGTAGGAGGAAGGGAGACAGATGTGGACTAAATTATGATATGTGATAGTGATGCCATTAACAGAGGTTTTTCACTCCTCCTTCCTCCCTTTAGTCATTCACTCATTTGCTCATTCGGTGAACACTGCCTGAGGCTCACTTGTGCCCCAGCTCCATGCACCGGGAAGAAGGAGGGTCAAAACAGACTGTCCCTTGGGGCGCCTGGGTGGCTCAGTCGGTTGAGCGTCCGACTTCAGCTCAGGTCACGATCTCACGGTCCGTGAGTTCGAGCCCCGCGTCGGGCTCTGGGCTGATGGCTCAGAGCCCGGAGCCTGTTTCCGATTCTGTGTCTCCCTCTCTCTCTGCCCCTCCCCCATTCATGCTCTGTCTCTCTCTGTCTCAAAAATAAAATAAATGTTAAAAAAAAATTAAAAAAACAAAACAGACTGTCCCTATCACCGAGTACTCATTGAGCACCTGCTGTATACCCAGCACTGAGCCAGACTCCATAGGGGCAGAGCTGATCAGACCCAGTCTTTGCCTTGGAGGAAGTCCCAGGTCTCATGGGAGAATAGAGACCGAAATAAAGGGACTTGAAACGAGGCCTAATAAGATGATACTAAGCATTAATCCAGCAGGCTGTGAAGGGAGTGACAATACCTGGAGGTCTGGGAAGTCCTCCCTGAGGAGGTGGTAGCCTTTGAAGTGGCTCTTAGAGGCTAAGCATCAGTTTGTCAGAGGAATAAGGAAACTAAGAGTCTTCACGGCAGAGAGAACGGCATGTGCAAAGCCTGGGAAGAGGCAAGAGGTCTGGTGCAGCTGGGAAGCTGGAGGAGCAGCTACAGCACAGGGGATGAGGGGATGTGGTAGGTGAGATTGGCTCAGGCTGGATCCTGAGAGAATGGGACTTGAGATCCTTGAGATCTCAGGCTGGATCCTTGAGAATGGGACTGTGGTTGGTGTTCTGTGAGTGATAGGTAGCCATGGAATGTTTGTGAGCAGAGAAGGGATGTGACTAGGCCCAGTTTTGGAGGCACATCTTTGTGGCCAGAATGGAGGCAGGGAGGGCTGAGCCAGCACTTACCCAGATCCGCCTCTCAACCTTACAGGGGCTCCACGAGCGGGTCACACACCTGACCTTGGGGCAAACCCGGCGGCTCCTGGGAGGGACGGTGGCTCCGGTTGGGGCCTGCTCAAGCCACAGAAACCCAAGAAGGGGGAGGGAGGGAGGTGTCAGTGGCCCTCTATATCTGGAGAAACTCAGTTTTTAACAGGCCCAACCTGAGCCCTCTGCCAGCTGGGCAGGGGAAAGAGTGGTCCTCTTCCTCCTCAGCCCATGGTAATGGAGGGAGGCTCAGAAGGGGACACTTTGCCAAAGTTACCCAGAGAAGGATCAGTAGTGTCCCTCCATAATTAGCCCACCTTCACCGGTTTTAGGCTGCTGAGGCTCTCAGTCTCCAGAAAGGACAGAACAACTCTGATCTGCCCTCCCACCCACCTGTCCTCCCCTTCACTGGCCTCCCAGCCTTGTCCTTGGCTGTGACCCTGGCCCTATATTCCCTGGAAGAGCCTCTGTCCAGAGTGGGGTATAAATCTGCAGGACATGGAGGGACAAAGCGCAGGTCACTCCTACATAGGCACAGAACAGAGAGAAGTCACGGACACAGGCATGAACACTCAGAGACAGGCAGACACTGGTACAAAGACTGAGGCACAAACACATTCCACTCAAGCAAGCCCTGGGATCAGACAGGTGTGTGTGACGGCGGACAGTGGGAGGGGGAGTAGAGGGTCAGAGCAGAGACTATGGTAAACAGAGCAGCAGGAAGGTGCACAGGCAGAGGAGGGACAAGGCAGCTTCATAGAGTCACAGAGTGCAGAACAGAACGGTCAGCCCTCACCTCCTTCTGCCTCTTTTGGGTGGGACTCGTTTGCTCTGCATATGGGGAATTTGGAGCTCAGAGCCAGGTTAGCCAACAGGGGTGTCTCTGCCTTGTAGACTACTGTTCCAGCCTCCTCACTTCCAGCTTTTTCTAATCCAGTCTCCACCCAGAAGCCTGAATCTGCTCCCCAAAGTCTGGCCAAGTCCCCCCTTCTTAATGCCCTTTGTCATTTCCCACAACGCTCCTCAGAGGTCATTTCCCCCATTTCTTTCCCTCCATGTATTATTGTCCAGCCAGGACAGACTCCTGGCACTTACACACACATACACACACACACACGTGCACATCTCACCCGTCACCTCTGCTCATGCAGTTCTTTCTACCAGTAATGCCCTTCCCTCCAAATCTCACTGACCTAGGCTCCAATACAGGCTCTTCCGCTGACTTAAGACTATGAGGCTTTGGACAAGTCACTTCCTCTCTGAACCTCAACTTCCCTATCTGTAAAATGGAACTAAAAGTACAGCCCTACCGGAGCTGTTGGAAGATTAAATGATATAACTGATGGCAGGTACTGAGCACAATGCTCAGCCCTCAGCAGGTGCATGTCTAAGAAGGGTTCTAAATACAATCCAGTCTTCTCTGCTACTTTCCAGCAGAGTCTCTCTGAGTGAGATTGGGCTCCACTGCACCACACATAGAAGGAGCAAGCACACAATGTGGAGTCAGGCAGATGGGGTCAAGGCCAAGCTGGGCTATCATTGAGCTGGGGGCCTAGGGCAGCTCCTCAAACCCACACCTCCATCAATCACTAGGCTCTATTGACTCTACCTCCTAAATATGTCTTATCCTCATTAGCAAGGCCTTAGACCAGACCTCCAGCCAGTCACCAGGACTCTGTCCCAGCCTTCTAACTGGTCTCCTAGCATCCACTCTTACCCTCTACAGGCCATTCCCTACTGACCAGCCAGACTATATTTTTAAAACACAAATCTGGTCTGATCTGTTCATATCATCCCACTGCTTAAAAGCTTTCAATGACTTCCTGGTGTTCTTAGCAGAAACCAACATCTTAACACATCCCATAATGCCTGGCCCTGCCAACCCTCCTACTCCCTTTGCTCTCCCTTCCTAAGCTCCAGCTGCCCCAGCCTTCATTCTGTTCTTAAACTTACTGAAGTCTTACCCTTTCTCAGGGCCTTTGCACATGCAGTTCCTCTGCCTGGAAAGCTGTTCCCTTTACCCCACCCCACCCCTTCTACACAGTCAATTTCTGTTTATCCTTCAGGGTCTCATCTTTAGCCTTGTCTGAACTCCCATCTGGACCAGGCCACCAAGGTGGTCACACATTGAATGCACAGTGCATATCTCTGTCAAAGCAGTTACCACCGTTGCAATAGAATCATTAACTGTGTGAGTAGTTGCTTCCTCACACCCGGCTGCCCACTAGATTGAACCCAGGAGAACAGGGCCAACATCTCTTTACTTAGTTCACCTCTGATCCCTGCCCTTTTTCAGAGTGCCTGAATATAGTAGGAACTCAGTAAATAATTGTTGTGTGGATGAATGAAGCTCAATCTTATCCTTCTCAGAGAGGTAATAATAATCCCAGCCTCACAGGACTGTTGTCAGGAGTAGGTGGAACTGCACCTGTGTCACACCTAGCACATAATAGTTGCTCAATAAAAGATAGTTCCTTTGCCCCAGCTTACATGCCACCCCCTACAGTCTCTCTCTCTTCTCCAAGCACCAGTTGTCTGTCTTCTGTCCTTTTACACTTGGACTCACAGTCTCTGAGTCCACACAAGCCTATTCACTCACATTTATGGGAATTGAGAATTCCTGGCAGGTGGAGACCGAGTCTGAGTCACCCATGATTCCATGGCAGGAAGGGGTGGGGAGGGGAAAAGGAGGGAATGGGGGGCTCACCGGGGTAGAATTCGCCTCCAGTAACGCCGTCTTCCACGCTCTGCAAAGCAAACCCATCAGACCTTGAGGAGGGAGTTTGGGAGATTGGGCCCCTAGCTGTTAAGACTTTCGTCCTCAACACAGCCTCAGCCCCAGTCTCCTGTAAAGGGGGGAGGTCCCCTTGACCCCCTTGGGTAGACAAAACCCCTCTCCCACCCCAGTCACACAGACAGAGCCCTCGTTTGAGCTGGAGCCTCCTAATTCATTCTTAGTCCACAGTCTTCCCCTCTTCCAGTTTCCCCGTCTAGACACTAGACAGCTGGGTTTGGGTGGTCTCTTCGGGGCCTTCGGATTCTGGCATGCTTGGGCTGGTTCTCTAGCTGCAGCTCACCTCCACACCCCAAACCTACACACACACAGTTCCCCAACGCTCTGACCCCAGAGCCCCGTGAGGGCCGAGTGGACACAGGACAATCAGGCCTTTGTTGGTTGCCATGGCACCTGGCTAGTGTGGACAAGGCGGCTCTGTGCTTTGTCGGGCCAGAGCTCAGCTTCCCCCACTCCCACACACCCCATCTCTTTCACTCTCCTACAATGCAAAGGCCTACTGACCCCTCAGCCCAAGGGTAGGAAGGGAAAGAATGTAAGCAGACACACCCGGCCTCACAGTGTGGATCTGCATCGGACACTGGCATGTCTCTGCAACACAGTGGGCTGCCTCTGTGAGGCGGGGCAGGGTCTCCACCTCAGATCAAAGGCCACCCACTAAGGCATCTCCTCAGGAGGCAGTGGGAAGGGAGGTCCTTTACGGATGCCACAGAGTTGTCTGTTCCTTTGTATCACCCCCAAGTGAGGGCTCATCTCAGAGCCTGCTAAATACACAACCCTGTATGATCAAGGACCACACACCTGAGGAGAGGCCAGTGTGCCCACTCCTCCCTCCATAGTCCCAGGTTCCATCACAGGGTGATGTGAGGACTTTTCTGGGTACCACACCAATCACCACGAGCCATTCAAATCCACTCTGCCCAACCTCTTCCCTGTTGACTGATCTTTGTCCCCTCTTCCTACACTTTGGGAATCAGAAGGCCCAGTGAGGAGGAGGCATCCGGTTACGTTCCCCAAGATCTCTCCCTATCCTCTCCTGAGAGGACTTACACGGCATCGTCCTTGGTCTCTGCGCACAGATACAGGCGGGAGCCCTCCCGGAGGTTCACAATCAGCAGGCCATCTCGGCTCCGGCCCTCTGGGGGCTGCACATCTAGAGACAGACACACACATATGGGGTTTCCACGGGGCACAGGCCCCAGTAAACCAGAAACAAGAATAGGGACGGACCTCCAGGTCCTGTTTATTGGCCATTGCCAACCTCCTCTGATCTCACACACTTTCTCTGGGATTCTGCTTTACTCTTCAGAGCCTTTCAACCTTTCCACGTTGCCTATTGCCATAGTTAGACATCTATCAGTTACCCTGTTATGACTGTGGCCTGAGCCCTGGTTGAGGAGATTTGCTCTGTGACTCTAGGCCAGTCACTTAACCTCTCTGATCCTCCTTATCTCTTTTCATCTTTATCCAGTTTCTAGCACCCAGAGGGCAGGAACCTTGTCTGACTTACCTCTGTGACCCCAGCACAGGACCCAGGCCCAGCACAGGGTAGGAACTCAATAAGGAACCGCTATCTTAATTCAAACCCACATGAGTTGGAGTTGAGAGACCCAGAAGCAATGTCTATGGAAGCCCTCTGAAGCTGGCAAGAGCCTCATGCAGATGTTATCAGACAGACACAATGGGAGGGCCATGGACATAGTCACAGTGCCAGAGGGAAAAGGGCTTCTCACCGTGGCACTCTTGGCCGATCTTTATGCTGCGGACATTGAACTGGATGAGCACACGATCCTCCTCGTCCTGTGCAGTCTCATCACGGTAGTAGCCCAGGGTCCCATCCAGCCACAAGGCAAACCAGTTTCGCTTCCAGCGGCGGAGGATGGAGCCTGTGCAAAAGTTCACATTTGCTAGGCAGGCTGATTTCAGAGCCTGCTAGGGGCAGGAGCCCTGGACAGGCTCCCAGAATCCCCTCACCCGCAGCCCCCAGTGTTATAACCATGCCTTTCTTGTCTATCTACCCCCTGAAATGATGGCAGAACCTCTTTCTGCCTTGCTTACCCAGTGCCTCCCTATGTGCCTATGGGCCTAACACATAGCAGAAGCTCCATAAATGTGTTGAATGGTAAATGAATGACCAGATTCCTTCCTTGGGGGCTTCCAAGGCCAAGCCCCAAGTTTCAAGGGCAAAGGCCTCTTCCTACCCTGAGCCTCCATCTAATCCCTTATCTTGCACTTGTATGACAGTTGTTTCTGTAGTGTCAGCCTCTTCTACCGGACTGGGGTGTCCACAGCTCCCCACCCTGGACTTGGCACCCAGCAGGACCTGGGTTCAGTGTTTGCTGAATTGAATGAACTGAGAATGGGTCATGGGGTGTTGGAGAACCCCTAACCCAGGAGAGCTCTTCTTCAGATCATGATTCTGGTCAGAGGTGGGTCTGGAAGCCTGAGCCCTACCTTTGGACATTTTACGACTGAAAATCTTAACAGAAAAGGCAAAGTCATAAAGAAGCTTCTTAAGGCTTTACAGATCCCAAAGCATAGAGGCATTTTCATATTATTCTGAGCCTCGTTCCATGGCCAGCCCTGGGCTAGTGCTGTGGATATGCAGAGCATCAAACCCAGTCCATGCCCTCGAGGAGCTCACAGTCTGGGGTCAGTATGGAGTGGGGGAGTGGTAAGACCCATAGATGAAGGCAGTTACATTATAGGGGGATCCGTGCTATAACAGAGGTATGCATAACGCACTGGGAACAGTGTAGGGAGCCTCTAACCCAGCTTAGTGCTACAGCAGAGGCGGAGTGGAGGTTAGAGGAAAAGTCAGAGAAGGCTTCTCCCAGAAGGGGACATTTTCCAAGCAGTCAGGAATAGGAAGGACACTCCAAGCAGAGGAAAGAGTATAAACAAAGGAGAAAGGGTAAAAAGGGTCTTGTTTCTTGGGAGAAGGGTTCACTGTGGCACACCTAACAAGCCACTTCCTTGACCCCTGTCCCTGGACGAGGTACACAATGGACGAGGATTTGGCCCAAGGTTACTTACTCTGTCTCCACAGCCAGCCGCCCCTCACCAGGGCCATTTCTTCAAAAGGACTTTCCAGGGTGGAGTCAGGTGGAACCTGTCGGACGGAGGATTCACAGGACACACAAGCCTCATCAGCAGCTCCGGGGCAGCTCCCCAAAGAGAAGCCCCCAGCCCTGCCCTCCCTGGGGAAGCCACCAAGGAAACGAGGAAACGTGGAAACGTTTAAGAGAGTGTTAGTAAACAAACAAGGGCAAGCCTGCCGGTCTCCTTCTCCTTCTCTGCTCTAGAAAGATAATGGGAGCACTGTCCTCGTGGGGTCAGCAGGGCAGCCACCCATTGTGCGGGGGTGGGGGTCAGGAGCCTGGATTCCAATCTCAGCTCCAAAACCTTTGCCATGTCCCTTCTCTCTGACTTCTGTTTCTAGATTTGTGTCTATGAGGCAAGTAGAGGCTGGAGTGGGGAACAGTTAACAATGTTGGAAACCCTGGGAATTTGAAATGCTGTCGGCACAGAATATTAGAATCATGACAATGAATGAGGGACTTTCATGATAAAAAAAAAAAGCTTCCCTCCCATTTGAATCTCACCTGAGCCGTTTACAAAGTGTGTAAAATAATAGTTCAATAGCTTCTATTATTGACTGAGCATTATATGCTGGATATGCTTCTCAGTGCTTTTGTCTATTATCTCATTGAAACCTCATGAAAATCCTTGTTACTCCCAGAAAACAGGCCTGGAGAAGTTCAACCACTTACGCAGATCCCCTCGATTAGTAAACAGAGGAGCCAGCATTCACACCCAGCAGTCCCAACTTCTAACCATTACAACAGTAGGAGCTTTTAAAACTCTCAATACCCAGGTCATATCCCATAACAATTAAATCAGAAGGTCTGGGGCTGGGAGGCAAGCACTGATAGTTTTTAAAGATCCCAGGTGATTCTAATGTGCAGCCAAGTTCTGAAACCACTGCATGTACTATACCACGTCACCTTGTCCCCACTGTAACTCTGTTGGATGGGTAGAATCTTGACTCCTATTTTACAGATGGACAAACTGAGGGACAGCAAACGACTTGTCCGTGTATGTGATGGAGCTTGGACTGGAATCCAGGTTCCCTCTGTTCCTGAGGGCGACTTACTTGCGAATAGGTGGCTCTGCCCCTCCCCCACCTGCTTACACCTGTTGCTGCGTAGCAAGAGCTGGAACACCTGAGCTGGAACGCCTGGCTTTGTCCCTACTTCTCCTGCCACTCCCTCCCCTCTCCAAGCCCTACACTGGTCAGACAAAGAGGGTCAGGTGCAAACTCCCTCTCCAGCCTCCCCTTGATGCACCCACCTGTCTACACCTGTGGCGGATGCTGCTGCCAAAACGGCCGCTACTTGATGCTTGCTGTTACCCAACCTGCTGCGCCTGCGCTTTGTGTGCCCCAGAGAGCCTGGGGCATTTCAATACCCGGGCTGCGCCCCGGGCCTGGCTGCCCCTGGGCCCCGCCCCCAGGTCCCGCCCCATCTCCTGGGAGGGGACGGGGCGGGGAGAGATGCGCGATCACGAGGCATTCTGGGACTTGTAGTCTGAAGCCCTAGAGCTGGATTGCACAAGGCCTGTCCTGGGTGGAAACCCTGTGTTGACCTGGAGCACAGGTGAGCAGATGCACCTGCAATTTTATTTTGCCAAGACATCTGTGCGCTCATTTATCATGAAATATATTTCCTAAGAATCATTAACTCATTCTGTAGAAAAAAGTAAGGTAGTAAGTAAGTAAGCCAGGCTCCTAGTCTTGTCACGTTTTTTCAATACTCGGTTTGTGCCTGGCACTATTCTGGATGCTAGTGGAGGGCACAAAGGAGCACCTGACAAGGCCTTCCCTCCTTCCTTCCCCAGCTTCCAGTCTGGTGGGATAGACTAAATCAAAACACAAGTAGAGCACAGGGTATGATTTAACAATGGGAGAAAAGAGTCTGACTTTGCCCAGGAGGTTCAGGAAGGCCTCCCAAGGAGGCTAAAAAGGGTTCTTGAGGGATGAGTAGTTTCCCAGGGGGTAGACCTAAGAGAATCATATGAGCACTGATCAGAAAGTTCAAAAGATGGGGCAGCTGGGTGCCTCAGGCAGTTAAATGTCTAACTTCAGCTCAGGTCACGATCTCACGGTTCATGGGTTCAAGCCTTGTGTCGGGTTCTCCTGACAGCTCAGAGCCTGGAGCCTGCTTTGGATTCTGTGTCTCCCTCTCTCTTTGCCCCTCCTCAGCTCGTTATCTGTCTCTCTCTCTGTCTCTCAAAAATGAATAAACATTAAAAAAATTTTTTTAAAAAGGAAAGGTCAAAAGAATATGCAGTATTTCAGTGTGTTTGGAAAGTACAGTGCAGGGGTGGGGAGGACATGGGGAGTGGAAAGGGATGAAGCTACAGGTTTTGCAAGGACATAACATGAAGCCTGGGATGACAGGCTCAAGACTTACTTGGGTATTATGACATAGTGACTGGAGCTTTGGGGGTGGGGGTTTCAAGATGGAGAGTTAGGTGGTTTGATTTGTGGGTAGAAAAGATCTCTCTAGGGCATAGTCAAAAATGAAGGAGGCCCAACTGGAGAAAGAATATTGTTTCTGTATCTACAACCTGGGCTCCTCTTCCAGGATCATTTCCTAAATAGCTTAACCCCACCAAACCCCAACTAAGAGCAGATCCAGGATGTCATTCAGAGAACAGGGATGTCAGGGCCTGAAGGGCTCTTGGTCCTAAACCCTGTCTGAGAGGGGCACCCACCCTGCCCTGGACCCTTCTTCCTGTCCCAGAGACCTGTTCCTTACCGGGGCTGCAGGACTCATGGTTCCTGGGCGGCCAGGGCAGCATTTCCCAGAAGGTTCCTGCAGGGGGTCATTTTCCTGAGCGCCTTAAGAGATAAAGGGATCAGGAAGATGCTACCAAGTGGGAGCCGGAAGGGGGAGGTAAGAGGAGGCATACAGATCCTAGAGAAAAATCGTCCTCCCTCTCCAGTCACTCCCCAACCTCCCGGACTGATCTCAGCTGCTGACCTTCATTCAGTTCATTGGGTAACAAATCATCGGTAATTTGGTTGTGGTCTTGGCCTAGTATCTCTAAGATTCCCGAAGCAGGGGCGGGCCGGGCCTCCTCCCACGGTCGGGGCGTGGCTAAATCTGCTTTCTCCAGCCTGGCCGGACAGTGCCATCACCCCAGCCCTGGCTGCACAGCCTGGCTCTTTAAGCTTTCTCTCGCTTCTGAATTTCTGTAATCCTGACCTTGAGCCACCCCGGCGCTTCGCCCCTTCGTGCTGTGCGCGCCTTGCTGAAGGATTCGCCATGACCAATCCTATTAGCCGCTGAGCTCCTACGTCTCCGTGCATCCCCAGGAACCAGCTTTACCAAACCACAGTGCCTTTCTGACCCTGAAACGTCCCACCCCTGCCTTCTCCTAATTAAATATCCGCCTCACAGTGCAAGGAAGGAAGGGAGAGAGTAAGGGAGGGAATACAGACGGTAAGGAGGGGAAGGAAGAGAAGGAAGTGGAGGAAGAAAGGAAGGCAGGAAGAACGTAGGAAGAGAGGGAAGGAAGGTAGAAAGGTGGTAGAGAAGGGAAGGAGAAGCAGAAAGGAAGGATGAACGGAAGGAAGGAAGGAAAGGGTGGAGCTGGCCTCAGGAAATCTAGACCTGGATTCTGCCCCTCTCCCCAACTCTCCTTGCTCCCCTCTGTGAGGGGCTGTTTGGTGTCCTTCATAGAGGAGTGGGGGAACAGGGCAGACAGCTCCTAGATTACATACTCTGGATTTAGCAACTATATGAAAAGGGAAGATTCTCCTGCAACAGTGTGTAATTCAGGGGGATGAGTCCTCCACCACCCTCCCAAAGAGGGGATGCTATGACAAGAAAAAGGAGAATGGTGAGTGGCAAACTAAAACCACGGGTACCTGTACAGAATCTAAATGCAGCCTCATCTGGCATATGTGTCTAAAATGTTGGTCAATGACCCTCTTTGAGAAGCTGATAAAGGGTGTAGATTCTGCTCGCGGGAAAAAATGCACACACATATCACATTTTGCATGTAATTCCTGGGAGTTCATAACCCTGAAGCCATGACGATTACCGCTGAGATTGTCTTTAATTTCCAGAGCTGTGTAGACTGTTGGAAAGAGTGTGGGTCAACAGGTGAGAGATGCTGAAAGCATAGCAGGAGTCCCAGCTCAAAAGTCTTGGCTTTGAGAGACTGTTTAATCAACTGAAATGTATTGAGACCAACAAGCTAACAAGTAACTTTCAGGTTTCTCTTGTAACTGTGGTGCATAGAACCATTGGCAGAGAACAAGTATTTGGCTATTTAAAATGTCTCTAGTGGGTGAACAGTTCATATAATATATTGTTTAGAGAATAGTGAACTAGCTCATCAAGTTAAAATTTACCACTCATATTTTCAAGACAGTATGATATAATGCGAATAACACACTAGCTCTGTTTTAAAATTCTGAAATTTATTTTAAGGTGCAATTTGATCGAAAGTAAAAAGTTATGTGAAAGGTTTTTCATAATAATCTAGTGACATATATACCATAAAATTCAGTCTTTTAAAGTGTACAATTCAGAGGCATCTGGGTAGCTCAGTCAGTTAAGTGTCAGACTTCAGCTCAGGCCATGATCTCACGGCTTGTAGTTTCGAGCCCCATGTCGGGCTCTGTGCGGACAGCTGAGAGCCTGGATTCTGCTTCGGATTCTGTGTTTCCCTCTCTCTCTGCCCCTCCCCTGTTCATTCTCTGTCACTCTCTGTCTCTCAAAAGTAAATAAACATTAAAAAAAAAAAGTGTACAATTCAGTGTTCTAATATATGCAGACTTGTGCAACCACCATCGCTAAATAATTTCAGGACATTTTCATCACCCCAAAGAGAAACTCTATACCCTCTAGTGGTCATTCCTTTCCCCCAACCCCTGGCAACAACCACTACCTACTTGGTCTCTATGGATTTGCCTCTTCTGGACATTTTGTTTGAGTGGAATCATGCAACATGTGGCCTTTTGTGATGGAATTCTTTCACTTAACATGATGTTTTCAAGGTTTGTCCACGTTGTGGCATGTATCTGTATGTGTATTTCATCCCTTTTTTTTTTTTTTAAGTTTATTTACTTATTTTAAGAGAGAGAGAGCATGCACACAGGGAAGGGGCAGAGAGAGAGAGAGGGAGAGAGAGAATCCCAAGCAGAATCCGTGCTGTCAGCACAGAGCCCTATGTGGGGCTCAGCCTCATGAACTGAGAGATTATGACCTGAGCTGAAATCAAGAGTCAGACACTTAACTGACTGAGCCACCCAGGCATCCCAGGGTACTTCATTCCTTTTTACTGACAAATACTATTCCACTGTATGGATATACCATATTTTATTTATCCATCAGTTGATAGACATTTGGGTGGTTTCCACTCTTTAGCTATTGTAAACAGTGCTGCTATGAACATGTGTGTGAGAACTTTTGTGTGGATATATGTTTTTATTTCTTTTGGGTGTGATATTGCTGGATCATATGGTAACTCTATGTTTAACATTTCATGCTATCAACCTGTTTTTCAAAGGGGCTACACCGCTTTACATTCCCACCAACAGTGTATGAGAGTTCCAATTTTTCCATATCCTCATCAACTTTGTCATTGTCCATCTTTTTTATTATAGCTGTCCTAAGTAGGTGAAAAGTATTATCTTGTTATGGTTTTGATTTGCATTTCCTTAAATAGCCAATGATGTTGAGCATCTTTTCATGTGCTTATTAGCCATTTGTACATCTTCTTTGGAGAAATGCCTATTCTAATCTTTTGTCCATTTTTAATTGGGTTATTTGTTTTTATTGTTGGGTTGTGAAAAGCTTTTAAGCTAAAAAGTTATAGATAATTCAAAAATAATTTTGAAGAAAATTAAGTGAAATGGTATAGGGCCCTTCTTGTGTTTCAGGAGTTTGAGTAGAAGGGTTATGTGGAGGCTCAATGGACCCGGAAGGTGATATACTTCCATTTCCTGGTTGGGCGTGTCCAGAGAAAAACCCAGCCCATGAGGGAGTATAAAGAGCACAACTTCTTGGTGGAAAGCCGTGGGTTTGGGATGGGGTGAGGGATGACCAGTATCCAGGCTTCCTGGGGCATAGGGAATCAATTTTCTGTGTCAACCTGGCTAGGTTATAGTACCCAGCTTTTCCATCGAAAGCTAATCTAGGTGTTGCTGTGAAGGTATTTTGTAGATGTGGTTAACCTCTACAACCAGCTGAATTTAAGTAAAGGAGGTTATTCTCAATAATCATCCAATTAATTGAAGGGCCTTAAGAACAAAACCGAGATTTCCCTGAGGAAGAAGACTAGTCAGTCTATAGACTATAGTCTCAGCCCCTGCCTGAGAGTTTTCAGCCTGCTGGCCTGCCTTACTGATGTCAGACTGGCCAGTCTGCACTGTCACATAAGCCAATTCCTTGAGATAACTCTTTATATATGAATATGTAGCCTACTGGTTCTGTTTCTCCGGAGAACCCTTACCGATACAGGGGGGAGGTAGATGTCTTGTCATGAACTTCCCATTTGAATCTATTGAAAACACCAGATGTGTCTGACAGAAGGGGAACTGAGACCCTCCTATCTCAGAAGAAACAGCACCCCATACCAGAGATGGGGGGCAGTGCAACTGCTCCCTGAAAACTGCTCCATCTGGATCATCATCTAGAAGCTCAAGTTTAATTATGGCTCCCGTTGTTCTTTGTTTCATGTTTACAATCTCTTTTCTTGAGATAAAAAGGTTCCTTTCAGCCTCCTGTGCTCTTGTCCAATGGTCATGATCTTTTAGTTCAAGGCAATAAAAGGATAAATGATGCTTTCCAGATTTTCTTCAAGGTCTTTTTTTAATGTTTATTTCTTTCTGAGAGAGAGACAGAGCATGAGCAGGGGAGGGGCAGAGAGAGAGGGAGACACAGAATTTGAAGCAGGCTCCAAGCTGTCAGCACAGAGCCCGACGCGGGGCTTGAACTCACAGGCCGTGAGGTCATGACCTGAGCCAAAGTCGGACGCTCAACCGACTGAGCCACCCAGGCGCCCCTTCAAGGTCTTTGACTTGCACTCTGAAGGTCTTCAGCTCTTCATTTGCATGCTCATCTTGTCATTTGCTTCAGAACTTTCCTTTTCTTTTTTTTTTTTTAATTTTTTTTTCAACGTTTTTTATTTATTTTTGGGACAGAGAGAGACAGAGCATGAACGGGGGAGGGTCAGAGAGAGAGGGAGACACAGAATCGGAAACAGGCTCCAGGCTCCGAGCCATCAGCCCAGAGCCTGACGCGGGGCTCGAACTCACAGACCGCGAGATCGTGACCTGGCTGAAGTCGGACGCTTAACCGACTGCGCCACCCAGGCGCCCCAGAACTTTCCTTTTCTTGATCCAAGTGATAATCTTTCTGGACAGATAATTTCGCAAGAGACTCCATTTCTTTCTCTTGATAAAGTTTATCACTTCACATCCTCTCCCCTGGAGATTTTGGTCTGTACTTTTTCAGTGGAGGTTTGTTCAACCTGAAGACGTTTTAATTTTTACTTAAAAATATTATTTTTAATGTTTATTTATTTTTGAGAGAGAGAGAGAGGCAGAGTGCGAACAGGGGAGGGGCAAAGAGAGAGGGAGACACAGAATCCAAAGCAGGCTCCAGGCTCTGAGCTGTCAGCACAGAGCCCGACATGGGACTCCAACCCACAAACTGGGAGATCATGACCTGAGCCAAAGCTGGACGCTCAACCCACTGAACCACCCAGATGCCCCTCAACCTGAAGGCTTTTAAGATGATCTGTCCTGTTGGCTTTTCTGTTCCCTTTTTTAGCAGTGTTGATGTAGAATTGATGTCTCTCTCCATCTTGGATTTTTAAATGCGCACTCGACTTTTCAATATCAGCCAGTGTCCTCCTGGCTCTTCTTGTCTGGTCATAAATACTGTCTCCACCTCCTGATTCCAACTTATTATGTATGTTGCCTTCCCCAGGGGAAGCTGTTAGGTCTTTCATCTTTAGCCAACATTCCTCCAGAGACTTGATCTGACTCTTCACACAGGCCATGGAGTTCTGTATGAAGCCCCTAAACAAAAGGTGCTTTTGTTACCCGTATGGTTTTAAATTTGCTTTTGCTTTTTCCACTTGTACTTTTATAGATTTGGTTTCTTTTTACGGATTTGTGGGTTTTTTTATTTATTTGAGAGAGAGACAGAGAGCATGAGCAGGGGAGAAGGGCAGAGAGAGCGAGAATGCCAAGCAGGCTCCACACTCAGTGTGGAGCCCCACGTGGGGCTCGATCCCATGACCCTGGGACCGTGACCTGAGCCGAAATCAAGAGTCAGACACTCAACCAACCGAGCCACCCAGGCACCCCACAGATTTGGTTTTTTTATGGATTTTGGATCTTTCTCATGAAAAAAGAGATGGGCTTATCTTGATCTAAATATTGAGGATTTTCTTTTCCTGGCTGGTTTGCTGTTAAGCAGAAGATGATCCAAATCATGGGGTTTGATGTATCAGGTCATCAGTCACTTCTGGGCTTTTATCTTCTTTTACCTCAGGGTGAAACTGATGGGAACTTTCATTTTATGAGAACTATGCTGAATTGTTAATGGTATGCCCCTTGACTCTTGGTATAGAAAAAAATTTTTTTCATTGACTGAAAAATTCTGCCTAAAACCAAGAGAACTGTTAACATACCTACCATCACTGGACACACGACTCTCTCCCTTGACTCTGGGAGAGTGACACTGGTCTCGTTCTGCATAGAACTCTACGGCATCTCCCAGTTTGCCAACAGCGCAGATTCAAGGCAGGATGAAACCCCTCCATGGCACCCAGGCTGCACAGAGCCCCCTGCTGTCACCGAGTCCTGCTGTGCCACATTGTGGAGAACACTGAGCAAGGTTCCTTCCAGAACCAAACCTGTCTGGCAACTGGGCAGACCAGAGTGAGAGGGTCAAGGGGGCACAGCCCTGTGTCAAATACCCTGATACCCTCAACCTTATGCAGGGCTCCTTCTTTTCTCCTGCTTCCTTTTCCACTGTGGCCCCCAGGAGGACTCATTCTATTCTCTGTGCACACTGCTCCCTCCGCCTGAAAGCACTTTCTCTTGCTGCCTATCCTGTAGTCACTGGGCCTAATCATCCCTGTGTCCCCAGTGCCCAGTGCAGGGCCTGGCACAGAATAAGTGCTCAGTGCTCCACACATGTTCATGAAGAGAATGAATGGGTAAACGGTTGAAAGAGGGACAAAGCCATCATTTGCTCTCCCTGCAGATTTACACATAACACTCACTGTGTTGCCTCAGCAGATGGTTCCCTTAGGAGAGCTTAAAACTCCTTTCAGAACCGAGTGCCAGATGGTGGAGAGAAGGGGAGGAGGTGGCAGCCCTGCCCTGGCTCCCCATTCCCCCTGCCACCCCCAGTAAGAGACTTTGAACAGGTTAGCTAACCTCTCTGAGTGTCCTTTCCTCATCTGTAAGCGGGGAGAGCAAAGCCTGCCTCCTGCCATGTTATGAGGATTAACACAAGGGCCGATAGAAAGCCCTGCAAGTAAGGAGTTCAAAACATTTTAGTGAACTTTTTGATTCCATTATCAAGGTATTTAGCAACTCTTTCCATTCTTCAAGTATTCAGTTATTCCATGCAGGTTTAGCAAGAGCCTCATGGTAAAATAGCTTATAAACTTAAGAAAAAAAGAGATAAAATTCTCTTTACTGTTAAGATTATATACCGAGTAAACATAAGAGACTCTAGTAAAAACTACTAGAAGTAATGAGAGAATTGGAAAAAGTGACAGCATATAAGATAAACATAGAAAGCAAAAAGAAAAAAATTTTTTAAGAACATTTTATGTTGAGGGGCACCTGGCTGACTCAGAAGAGCATGACTCCTGATCTTGGAGTTGTGAATTCGAGCCCCGCGTTAGGTGTAGAGATTACTTTAAAAAATAAAACCCTGGGGTGCCTGGATGGCTCAGTCAGTTAAGTGTCTGACTTTAGCTCAGGTCATGATCTCATGGCTCTTGAGTTCAAGTCCCGCATCAGGCTGTGTGCTGACAGCTCAGAGCCTGGAGCCTGCTTTGGATTCTGTGTCTCCCTCTCTCTCTGTTCTTCCCCCGCTCATGCTCTCTTTCTCTCTCTCTCAAAAATAAATAAATATTAAAAAATAAAAATAAAAAATAAAACCTTAAAACAAAAAAGAACAAAAAAACCTTTATGTTGAGGTGTAAAAAACAGCAGCAGATTTTTGGCTCCCCTTTCCGCTGGTCCCTCCTCCTCCGGAAGCTTAGTGCCCAGGCCTGGTTGGTTGAGAAGTTCTTCACCCCCTTTACACATTCGTTCTTGAGTGGACAGGGAGGCTATTTCATCTAGATTTTCCAGTTGTTCTCTGCGGGAGCACCCACTGCTAAAAGCTGCTGTCTCGTACTTGGACGCAAAGGTGTTAGTCTTTTCTTCTACTCTTCGAGTGAGGACTCAGAAACAAAATTGGGAGGAAAACTACCTCTAGAGCAACCAAAACTATGAAATACTTCAGAATACACTTAAGAAAAGTATAGAATCTATAAAGAGAAAACCATAAAATTGTATTAAAAATATAAAATGAGATTTGAATGAATGAAAAGACATGCCATGTTCTTGGACAGGAAGATAGAAATTCATAAAATTGTCAATTCTCCAAAATTACTATGTAAATTTAATTTAATTCCAACTGTAACACTAACAAATTTCTTTCTTTCCCCCTTCTCATCCTCTTTCTCTTTCTTTGTTCTCCTTCTCCTCCTTCCCCCTGCTCCTGCCGCTCCCCTCCCCTGTCCCTTTCCCCTCCCTTCCCCTTCACCTCCCCCTTTTCTTTCTCCATTTTATTCTTCTTTCAGAGTTGACAAAAGGAAGTATGAAAAATGAGAACAGAGGAGGAGCCTTGCTCTCTAGAAAACAGAATTGACTAGAAAGCCAGTGTAATCAGAGCACTGATTACTAGTTTATCCCCCAAATTCACTCTTCTCCTTCCTTAGTAGAATCCTAGATTTACAATGGGACACATAGCCACTTGGAATTAGGACCACCTCTCTCAGCATATCTTCCAACTTATTTGGCCATGTGAGTAAGTTCTGGCAAATGAGATATAAGAGGTGTCCTGTGCAACTTCAGGAAATGGCCTTTGAGGGAGAGACATATCTTTCTTCGTCCCTTTCACCTTCTGTTGATTGAAAGGCAGCCATATGGCTAAAGCTTGAGTGGCCATCTTGGACCATGAGAGAAAAGTCATGTGTTGAGGATGGTGGAACAGGAGAAAAAGAGCCTGGGTCCCTGAAATTGTGGAGGGTCAAGCCAGCTCTAGATTACTTATCTCTGGACTAAATCTATGTGAGAGAGAAATAGATTTTTATTTAGTTTAAGCCACCATCACGTTAATTTTTCCGTCATAGGTAAACCTATTTCTAATTAATGTTGAATTTGTATCTAGAAATAGATCACTGCAAGTAACAAAACTGAGGTGCTTAATTGATGAGTGCATTGGGTTGCAGATGGCAAGGACTCAGGCACTGCAGACTGGAAAGCTTGTGACTCTTGTTATACAGTAGTAAAACATTTGATCCAAAAATTGCGTTAGTTGCCTATTACTGTGTGGCAAACCATCCCCGAACTTAAAGGGTTAAGACAATGAACATTTTACTACCTCTCACAATTCTGTGCATTGAAGGGTGATGGTTCCAACTGGGTGGCTCTTCTGCCGGTCTCACAAGGGTCTTTGATGAGTCAGATGGTGGCTGGGGAGGGAATATCCAAGATGCCTTCACTTATGTGTGTGGGTGGGATGGCTGGAAGGGCTGTGACCTCTTTCTCCACCCATGTGACTTAGCTTGGGCTTCTTTACATGGCAGCTGGATCCCAAGTAGACAAAAGTGAAAGCTGCCAGACCTTCTTAAGGCCTTAAAGTTAGTCACAGGACCAGCCCAGATTTCAAGGGAGGGTACTACACAGGTTGTGAATACTGGAAGGGATGATTCATTGAGTGGTAAGCTTCAAATTCTAGCTCCCCATCTTGAAAGGCAGATCATAGGCTACCTGAGGTTGTGGCAATGCAGTGTAATAATGTTGAAAGGTAGGGAAATTTAGAATGTTGATGTTTTCCAGCTCTTTCTTGCTACTTCTAGCAAAATCCTGCTGGAGAGAAAGAAATAACGAAACTCAAACTAGAGCTAGCCACTCTGTACAGCTTTACTAAGGGAGGAACACTTTGCTATTACCTATAATCTGGGTGGACCAAGAATCCTTTAATTTTGAGTATTGTAGAGTTTAAAAAGCCAATTGCTTCTGCACTGAAGCACTTCAGTTTGTTAACTGCACAGTGGCAGCTTTAGGAGGAGATAAGACAAGTACCCTCTTCAGAAAAGCAGTGAGCCTGTTGGCAAGGAAGGATGGTGCTTTCCCACCCATGCGTATTGTTTCAAACGGTCTGAAGAGAGCCATCATCCAGCTGGAGGAATGAGTGATAAGGAAAAGATCAGAGTCTTCAGGCTCGAAAACCGTGCCTAGATGAGGTCTTTGGCTGTGGTTACTCACACTGAAACTGACCAGAACCAAATAGACCTATTTGGTCTGTTTAGTAGACCAAAGGTCTACTAAATTTTTTAAGGAATTGTGCTATCAAGGAAACTCCAAACCCAGCCTGCAGAAGCCTCTGGTTGCTCACCCCTCACAATACTCCTTGGACCCTTGAACCTGCACCAGCAGGAAGTGGACTTGGATGACTGAATTTTTCAAAAAAGGTGTGTTGTCTTATGTTCTTCATGGATATGGCTCTCCAGCCTTGCGCTTGTATGCTACTTCTCAGAAATGTGGCCTATCTAGGAATTAAAGGAGGGCTACTGATTTACCTATTGGTTTAACCAAGTTTTACCAAATGCTTCTTTGTGTCAGATATTGGGTTAGTGCTGGGATGCAGTTGTGAGGGAAAGGAGAGGCAGCTGAGAATCTAGAAGGCCTGGTAGGACCTGTACTCACTCAGACTCATCATCCACAGCTATGTCTCCTCAGTGAGGGCCTTTTGAAGGACTCCAGAAATTTCCACATCTGTCCCTGTTGCTGATTCCAGTGATGTGTATCTTGGCTGCACCAACTTCCTTGGTCAGTCTGGTTGGATTTTTCCCTGCCATCGACATTTCCAATACACTGGTTAGACAGTGTGCAGAGGTTAGGACTCATGGACCTGGTGCCGTCAGACTGAATATCCCTAAGACCTGACTGTGCAAGGCAGTGGCTTACAATGCATTGTACCATGGCCCTTTTACACACATATCCTGTCTAGGCAACCCATTCCACTTCCAAAGGGGAAGAAAGCCTGATGATAACAGAAAGTATTTTGGGGATTACATTTTAGTGTTATGCTTTAGCAGTAGGGGTACGGGTACTTTCAATATGAACTCTAACACATTTGTCTTCTGGTCATAAAAAATGGCATACATCCCAGTCCTTTACAGATAAGTGTGCCTGGTCAGGAGGAACTTTCAGAAATGGCCTGTATTAGGCAGTTTCTGGTTGTACACGCAGAAAGCTGACTCTAGCTTAAGCAAAAAGTATGTTCTCACTCTTTGCTCCAGGCTCTGTGTCTATTGCATTCTTTCCTACCCGCCAGCTCCAGGAGGAAAAAATCCCAGGGAAGGATTCTGACTGGCCCAGCTTCTGTCATGTGCCCATATAGGGCAAGTTCTGTTTCCAAAATGAAGGGGTAGGAGGGGAGGAAGGGCTGCTGGGAACAATAGCCAATACATTTGGGTTTAGACAACAAGACTCCTGGGAACAGAACTTTATTTAGGAAGAAGTCGCTTGAATGGCTCCTTTGATGAGGTAAATGTAGGGTAAATAGATACCAATATTCTAAGTAAAGGATGACACTGGACTCTGGTGTCTTGAAAAAGACATCCCATCTTCACACCCCTTGATCTGGTTTCTGGGGAGGAAGTGGGAAAATTTGCTAGACCCTCCCAGAAGCAGTGAGGTCACACTGTTACAACATTCTTGGTTGGTGGAATCTTACTGAGTGAACTCTGCCTGCAGGAAAAGACACCAAGGCCCCAGTTCCCTCACACGAGCAATACCAGAACACAGGGCGCGGTTCAGCCACGGCTCGTGGCTGGAGTTAGAGCTCTGTACTCCACCTCTCCATATAGAAAATATTTATGTTTCGAGAACAGTAACTGAACACAAGGAGGGAATGCAAAGAACTCAGTGCCCATCAAGTTCAGAATGACGCCCACAGGAGGAGGGCCTGACCCCTTGGAAGGTCCCTGTGGCCTGTGCAAGGATCTGAATCAGCATGAGTGTCATGCGAGCAACAATCAAGGGTGCTTTCACAAGCACTAGAACAAGATGGCGAGAGGTGGATAAATTTTACATGCACTTTGGAGTTTTTAATTAGCTGGTTGATGGACTGGGTGTAGATCCTGAGGGAAAGGGAGAATTTAGGAAAGGCTCTTAGGTGTCTAACTTGAAGTGGAGGCATTTGCATATATATGAATTTTACATAAATATTAAACACATATACTTATGTACATATGCATTTGTTTAAACACAGACAAAATATTTCTAGAGGGCTATGTAAGAATTTCCATGGGAGATGTGGTAGATTGCAAAAAAAATGGTCACAAATTCCTCCCAGTCCTTGTGTGTGTGGCCTTTTGCAATGTGACTGTGCTGTTCTCCCATCAAGAGGTGGAGTCTGTTTTTGCCCACTCTCAAAGCTGTCTGGCCGGTTACCTGCTTTAACCAATAGAATGCCACTGAAGTGATGTCAGAGCTCTGGGCCTAGGAAGCCTTGCAGTTTCCATTCTTACCACCACGCAAAGAAGCTTCCTTGAAGATGAGAGCGATCACAGGGAAAGAGAGGCCCCCAGACAGCCAGCCTGAACAGTCACACCTGTGAGTGAGGCCATCTTAGGCCTGTAGCCTCAATCCATCAGCCAAAAAACTGAAGCAACGTGATTCACCCCAGGCAAGGCCAGCAGAAGCCCTGCCCAGCTGGGTCCAACCCAAATCACTGACCCACAGAGTCGTGAGCAAATACAGTGGTTGTTGCTTTAAGCCACTGAGTTTGGACCAATTTATTGCACAATAATAGATAAGTGTTATAGCCGGGAACTGAGTGCCTAAAGAACAGGAGTAGGGGAGATTTTCATTCACCCTTTGGTATCATTTGAATTTTGAAACTTGTGAATAGATTACCTATTAATTCTCAAAAACTTTTTGTCATTTTTGCATAAGCCTCTTATTTTGAACATAAAGAGTATAGTTTTTAATTGATCATTGATTTTTTAAAAATGTTTATTTATTTTTGAGAGAGAGAGAGATGGAAACAGAGCGAGCTGAGGAGGGCAGAGAGAGAGAGAGGGAGACACAGAATCCAAAGCAGGCTCCAGGCTTTGAGCTGTCACCAGAGAGCCTGACTCAAGGCTTAAACCGGACTATGAGATCATGACCTGAGCTGAAGTTGGATGCTTAACCGATGGAGTCACCCAGATGCCCCTGACCATTGATTTTTTAATAAACTTTTCTTGAGGCACAGCATACTTACAGATAAGTACGCAAATCATAGTACAGTTTGATGGACTTTCACAAAATGAACCCTACCTGTGTAACTGGCACGCAGATCAAGAAACACCACCAGTCTCCTTTATGACCCTCCTAGTTGCTACCCACAAGGAGTATGTGTATATATGTTTATTTATATTGTATTTACATACTGGGGGTACCTGGTGGCTCAGTAAGTTGAGCGTCTGACTTTGGCTCAGGTCATGATCTCACAGTTTGTGAGCTCGAGCCCTGCACTGGGCTCTGTGCTGACATTCAGAGCCTGGAGCCTGCTTCAGATTCTGTGTCTCCCTCTCTCTCTGCCCCTCCCCGGCTCACACTCTGTCTCTCTCAAAAGTAAATAAATAAACATTAAAAAAACTATATTGTATTTACATACTTACATATGTATTTACATATATAATTTTTTAGTTTTTAATTTATTTAGAAAAGCAGTTTCTTTTCTTCCCCATGAAATACATTTGAGCAAGTATTTAAAGAATGTCATTTTAAAGGCACATCAGGTTATCTGCCTTCACAGGAACACCCGCAGATCTCCATCTGGCCCTTCTGCTTTAGCAGGGTGAACACATCTGAGCTGTTCCTGGTGGAAGCCAAACCCCTGCAGTTGGGAAGATGCATTACTTCCCTCTTGTGGCCATATTTGGTTACTGCACCGAAGTGGGGCATGGGTTGGGGGTGTGGGGGGAAGTCAGTGCAGGACTTTTCCAAAGCTTAAGCCAAGGTGCAGAACCTGATAAACTGGCCTCTGTTCTGGGCTGGCATTTTTAGAGCACTCCTTATAGCCAACGTGACCTGACCGTCCCCAGCATGGGTAGTACCTGTAAAGTTAGCCCTGTGGTTGGTAGATGATTTCCACTAGCAGTCTGTCCTTCATGGGGAGGAGATAGTTAGGATGGGGAGTGGGGAGGGGCAACTGAAGGTTCCTCCTAAAGAACAACCGGTGTTAAAGATTGTGGCCTTGGAATTCTCAGAACACAGTATTTGGGAGGACACTAGACGTGTCTACGTGGCTGAAGCCATGAAGCCCCATTTCTTTGGAGCTTCTCCCTCCTCTCAGGTCCTGTGGGAGAAGGCGAGGTGTGTAGGAGGCTTCAATAAAAACTTGGGGCTCGTCCCGGATCCTCAGATTTCTGGGGTACCTCCCACCCAGGTGAACAGACAGGAACGAACACATACCAAGTCCCATGGAAAGCTGTGGAGAGCTTCTGACAAGGAAATGGTGTGATGTGATTTCTGTTTTTAAAAGTTCACTCTTGGGGCACCTGGGTGATTCAGTCGGTTAAACTTCCGACTCTTGGTTCTGGCTCAGGTCATGGTCTCATGGTTGATGGGATGGAGCCCCACATCTGGCTCTGGCTCCTGGCTCCAAGCCTGCTTGGGATCCTCTCTTCCTCTCTCTGCCCCTCCCCCACTTGTATGTACCCTCTCTCTCTCAAAATAAATAAAATTTAAAAAAAAAAAGGTTCACTCTTTGGGGAGATGGAAGGAACTGGTGATTTCTTGAAAGAAGACCTGGTAAAGGAAGGGCCATGAGGAGTGGGCCCACTGGGGAGGTCTCCATAAGTAGACCTGGCCACTGCTCTAAAGACCTTGACTCTCACCTCTCACACCTGGCACTTAATCAACATGCAAGTTGAGGAGCAGGCTGGTCCAGAGGACAGAACCGGTTGCAATCTGTAAATAGTGACATCGGTCAATTTTAGGTTATGTCTATCTTTCCGTTTCCTCCTTGTGTGATATTTTGTCATGCAAAAAGGTTATGGGACACTTACCACTAGCCCTACTCAGCAGGGCAGATATTAAATAGGACATGAAAAGGGGAACCATACAGGCAGAGAGTAGGGGACAAGCAGCCCCTGGAACGCACTTCTCACTGCCCTGTCGCCAGAGTCGCAGTAGAAAGGGCCCTGTTCCAGTAATGTTGAGATGGAGGAGGAACACACTTGGCTGGCATGAGTGATTAAAAAAGAAGGGATTTTTTTAAATGTTTATTTATTTGTTTTGACTAAGACTTAATATTTTAATTTTTTAAAAATGTATTTGTCAAAATGTCACATGCGATTTATGGAACAAACCATAAAATGCTGTGCAATGAAATCAATGATGAAAGAGCCGAAGATTCGTATGTGCAAGAATGATTCCCAGTTCATCACAAGCCTCAATCACAACTTTGTCAGCAGCGGAGCCGGAAGGAGCAGCTATGCCACAGCACTCCTGTTAGCTCTGTCTACGTTACCCCTGAAAGGAAAGAAGGCATCGGAGCTGATAGAAACTTCATTAGGTTTCTCAACCCATTCCTTCTTCTCTGCTTCAGTTAGTAGTAGTTCAGGGACTTCCTCAAACAGTACCTTCCACTTTACCAAATCTTCATCCTCGCCTATGGTTCTGGTAACACACTGATCAATGACATTGGAGATTTCTGCTCTCTTCACTCCAGTTTTAAACTTCATTGAAAACACTTGTGGATAATGTCTAAGCCACCAATAGTTTGCCTTATCCACTGCAAGGTCGTGCAGTGTATTCAGGACTGCTGTCCTGCTCCAATACCGATAACCTGACCATTCCTGGCATAGCACACGGAGTTAGACTGTGTGTACTTCACAGCATTGGTGGCTACAATGAAGTCTCTGAGCGCAGACGCTGGCAAATCTTTATTCTTGATCACAACATTGCTAAACAATGACCTGTCGATGACGCCATTATTTCTCTTCTGACTTAAACGAAAACCCAAGAGAGTTGGAACTTCGTTTTCATCTGGACTGTGAGACGGGTCCAGCTGAAGAACACAGTAGTTCCCACTTTTCTTTTCGGAAAGTATTTTTCAGAGCTTCATCTTCATATCCTAGGGCAACAATACCATCCGATACCTCTCCGGAGATAATTTTGGCAGTAGGGACATTGCAAATATCAGATAATGCAACAAAGTCACCAAATGAAGACATCCCGTCAGCCCCTCTTGCTCTTGCATATGCAGTTGATATGAGCGTAAGGGTTGTTGTTGTTTTTTAAAATATTTTTGAGAGAGAGAGAGACCGAGAGAGAGAGAGAATCCCATGCAGGCTCTGCACTGTCAGCACAGAGCCCAACACGGGGCTTGAACCCACAAACTGTGAGATCATGACCTGAGCTGAAGTCGGATGCTTAACCAACTGAGCCACCCAGGCGCCCCAGAGTGTAAGGGTTTTATACAGATCGTAGACCATGCAGACTTTGGCCTCATCTTCACTTGGTGGAATTTCCAACAGCAGTACCTGATGGGCTGACATGTTTGAAAGAGGCAGCAGCAGGAATGTCTAAAGCTTCTTTGAGTTCCTTCACTAGCTGCCAGGCATTCAAAGCATCATACAAGTTTATAAATCCAGGGGCTCCATTTAGAACTGTGATGGGAATATTGGGCTTCAGCGCTTTTGATGAGAAGGAGTTTGGTGAGCATTCATTCCATACCTCAAGGGTATCTGAGATATTCCTTTACTATACTGTGTCCTGAAGTAATCTGAAATTGCTTCCTCATATTGTGCCGTACGAGTGAAAGCCTTCAAGGCTCAATGGCGTCTAGTCTCCAAGCAGGTGTCAACTGTCGGAGTTCTGCATCTCTGTGGACGTGGCCACATAGTCCTCGGGTTCACATACTACTGTCACTCGAGCATGGTTTTCGGCTGCTGCTCTCAGGAGGGTTACTCCACCAATATCAATCTGCTCAACAGTTACATCTGGAGAAGCCACTGTCTTCACAAAGGGATACAGATTACAGACGGCAACCCTGATAAGATTGAAGTCAAGTCTGGCCATGTCAGCATTATCTTCTGGGATATTATGAGCCAAGATACTGGCACGGACTGCAGGATGCAAGGTTTTCACACGGCCCCCTAACATTTCAGGAAATCCCGTCAGCTCAGAGACATCTCTGACTGCCAGACCAGCATCCCTGAGAGCTTTTGCAGTCCCTCCAGAAGCGATCAGATTCACACCAACAGAAGCTAGGTTTCTGGCAAATTCCACGAGGCCCGTTTTGTCAGAGACACTAAACTAGGAGAGCTGGCCTGGTGCCATGGCTGCGGGTGGCAGGGTGGGGAGTGAATGAGGGCAGCTGTGGCGATGCCAAATGCAGAAGGGCACAGAGTGGCCAGAACACGCACGATCAGGCAGGCTAATGTTTATTTATTTTTGAAGAGACAGAAAAAGAGAGAGAGCACGAGCAGGAAAGGGATTGAGAGAGAGGGGACAGAGGATCCTAATCAGGCTCTATACTGACACCAGTGAGCCCGATGCAGGGCTCACACTCATCATGAGGTCATGACTTGAGCCAAAGTCCTCTGCTTAACCGACTGAGCCACCCAGGTGCCCAGGAACTTTTAAAAAGAATGGGTATGGGGAGAGAACAGCTATGTGACTATGTCACGTTGGAAGTACCTCTGTCAAGGAAATAGCCTAGTTAGAAAAGGGGAACTCCTATGGGGCACCTGGCTGGCTCGGTTGGTAGAGCATGTGACTCTTGATCTCAGGGTTGTGAGTTCCAGCCCCATGTTGGGTGTAGAGATTACTTAAATAAAATCCTTTAAAAAAAGAAAGAAAGAAAGAAAGGGGGAACCCCTAAAATCCTGTAGCTGAGATCATGAGGCTAGCTATCTAGGGAGATGAATGAATCTCTAAGGCCATCAGATGTATCTCACCTTACACTTGAAAAAACATTCTGTGTCAATTAGGATGTTGTCATTGTAATTGAGGCTTCCTAACCAAAAGTGACTTAAGGGGTACCTGGCTGGCTCAGTTGGAAGAGCATGTGACTCTTGATCTCCAGGTCATGGGCTTGAGCCCCATGTTGTGTGTAGAGATTACTAAAAACAAAACAAAACAAAACAAAACAAAACAAAACTTTAAGCCAAAAGCAACTTAAGCTGTAGAATTTTCATAATCTCATTTAACAAGAAGTCAGCAGAAAAGTCCCTGAATTGACTCAGTGCGTAACCTGTCCCACAGGACCTTGCCATCTCTCCCCTCAGCCACCCACCTTGGCAACATCTCCCCTCAAGGTTGCAAGATGGCTGCTACAGATCCAAATATCACGCCATTATGCAACAACATCCAAAATCTTCCCTCCTTGTCTATCCTCTTTTTTATCACAGAGAGAAAGCTTTCTCAAAACTCTGCCCCCACCTCCCACCAGGGGAAATCCCCTTTCATTTCACTGGTCAGAACTGGGGCATCCAGGCTCCACTGACCCAGCCACAGGGAACAGGGAAATGTGACCATGGCTGACTTGGACCATGATTCATGCTATCAACAGGGAAGGAGAGAATGCCTGCTGGGAAGTGACCCCCTGCGTCTCCCATTACATTTTTGTTCTTTTCTCTGATTACAAAAGTCATATATGTCCACGGTAGAAAATTTGGGAAATCCAGAGAAGGATGAAGTAGGAAGTAAAATCTAATATTCTACCATCTGGATCCAAGCACTGTCTTTTCACCACTCTTGCCTATCTCTGCACTCGGCTCCGTGCAGTCCCCACCATCCTCCTCTTGCACCAGCCCTTCATATCTGCCCACCCGCTCCCAAGCCACCTTCCATTCAGCCCAGAAATGCTTGCTATAGGCCTTGGCCCCACACTCCTCCCTCACTTTTTTTTTAAGCTTTGAAAAAAAAAATTGTGAATAACAGAGTATGTATAATAGATGTGTATATTTTAAATAACGACGTGATGGACACTTGTAAGCCCACCACTCAGCCTGAATACTTTGAAGCCCTGATCACATCCCTTCCTCTCCCTTCCCGAAATGGCTGTTGCTCACTGTGTTCATCAGTTGTTGCCACAAAAATGCCACGTATTGCCTCACAGCTTGACAAGCCTTTGCCTCACTCTCATGGTCTGCACGTTGCACTAATCTAGGTTGGGCTTGGTGGGGTGGCTCTACTTCAGGCCATGGGTTGTCTGGGTGGGGCTCCAGACTGCAGAACTGGAGCCAGGTCTGCCCCATGTGTCTCCCACCCTACTAGGATCAGAGTCTACCTGGTGCCTATTCTCCTCCTGGCAGCTCACTGAAGTGGGAGAGCCACGGCAAACAGCAGCACAAGCACGTTTAAGGCACTGCTCATCTCGTGCTTACTAATATTCGGCTGGCCCAAGTAAGTCATATGGCCAAGCTCAACCTCAGTGGGGTGGGGGAGTCCACTCTCTTCACAGCAGCGGGAGGTATCGAGAACACTTGCTAACCCATAACCCAGACTGCACAGTCATGCCTTTGGTTTTCTTTATGGGTTTACCCAAAAGGGGATGTATCCCTGAGGAATGTATGAGTTGTTTTCCTCTGGTTTTGCACTTTATATATCTGAGTGGATAGATTTTGTCTGAGTTACTTTTTTCCTCCCTTCTCCTTACTTTGTTTTCTCCCTGTTTTATCAGCCAGGATGTTTGGTTGTGAACACAGACACCAGTTCTGGCTCACTTAAAGAAAAGGAATTTATCGGAAGGGTGTTGGGTGAAGGTTGGAGAAGCAGGCTCAGGAAGTGGACAGGATACAGATCAGTACTTGCCTTGGGCTGGAGGTGGAGATTCCCTCTACAGGGAACTAACTCTCTGTAAAGGAGCACAGAGAAACTTTTGGGGGTGATGAAAATATCTTGTATCTTGACTGTGATAGTGGTCACATGGGATATATACATTAGTCAGAACTCATCAAACTATACACTTCAAATGAATGCAATTTGTTATATGTAAATTATACATCTCCTCGACATAAAAAAGAGGACCTGCTTCATTTAATAATAATTTTTAAGTCTGTAGTGGCTGATCCTTCAGAAAGCAACTGTGGGTTCTCCCCAGACCAGTTTCATATGATTTGAGGTGATATTTTTGGCTCTATACCTGGTTCCGTTTGACTCTTGTTGATTCTGTGAGCTCCCCAATACCACTTAAAATTTTTTTTAACGCTTATTTATATTAGAGAGAGAGAGAGAGAGAGAGAGAGAATGTGCAAGTTGGGGAGGGGCAAGGGAGATGAAGACAGAATCCAAAGCAGGCTCCAGGCTCTGAGCTGTCAGCACAGAGCCCCTCGCAGGGCCCAAACTCACAAGCCACGAGATCATGACCTGAGCCGAAGTCAGATGCCCAACTGACCGAGCCACCCAGGCACCCTAGCACTGAAGGAAAAAAAAAAAAAATATATATATATATATATATATATACATATATGTAACATATATATGTAACCTATATATGTGTAACAGATATATCTCAATAAACAGTTCAGTGATTTGAGTATATTCACCGAATTGTGCAACCATCACCACAATCAATTTTATTTTGATTTTTTAAAGTTTATTTATTTATTTGGAGAAAGATGGAGTGAGTAGGGGAGGGACAGAGAGAGGGGGAGGGAGAGAGAGAATCTCAAGCAGGCTCTACACTGTCAGAGTAGAGACTGACACAGGGCTCGAACTCATGAGCCATGAGATAATGACCTGAGCTAAAATTGGATGCTTAACCGACTGAGCCACCCAGGTGTCCCACCACAATGAATTTTAGAACATTTCATTTCATCGCCCCCCCAAAAAAGGCCATACACCTTGGAATCACTCCCCATTTCTCCCTAGTCACCTGTACTACTTTGCTAAGGCTGCCATAACACAAAATATCTGGGTGGCCTAAAGCAACAGAAATGTATTCTCTCATAGTTCTGGAGTCTAGTCCAAAATCAAGGTGCTGGTAGGACCAGGCTCTCTCTGCAGGCTCTAGGGGAGAATCTGTTCCAGCCTTTCAGTTAGCTTCTGCTGTTGCCAGCAATCCCCGGTGCTCCTTGGCTTGCAGGTACATCACTGCAATTGCTGCCTCTGTTACCAAGTGACATTCTCCTCTGTGTCTTATGTTTTCATGTGGCATTCATCTCTCTGTGCGTCTCACTGTGTGTCTGTTCTCTTCTTATAAAGACATCACTTATATTAGATTAAGAACATACCCTGGGGGCCTGGATGGCTCATTTGGTAAGCATCTGACTTCAGCTCAGGTCATAATCTCATGGTTTGTGAGTTCGAGCCCCACACTGGGCTCTCTGCTGTCAGTGCAGAGCCTGCTTCAAATCTTCTGTCCCCACCTCTCTGCCCCTACCACACTCACGTGTGCACACCCACTCTCTCTCAAACATAAATAAACATAAAAAAAAGAACATAACCTACTCTATAGTCCTTATCTTAGTTTACATCTTTTTTTTAATGTTTATTTATTTTTGAGAGAGACAGAGACAGAATGTGAGTGGGTTGGGGCAGAGAGAGAGGGAGACACAGAATCTGAGGCAGGCTCCAGGCTCCGAGCTGTCAGCACAGAGTCCGACGCGGGGCTCGAACTCACGAGCTATGAGATCATGACATGAGCCGAAGTCGGAGGCTCAACCAACTGAGCCACCCAGGTGCCCCTCTTAGTTTACATCTTAATTATGTTTTCAAAGACCCTATTTCCAAATAAGGTCACATTCATAGGTACCAGGGGCTAGGACCTTAACATATCTTTTGGGGGGACACAATTCAACCCACAGCACCCTCTAATCCCTAGGCAACCACTAAGCTACTATGTGTACTTATGGATTTACCTACTCTGGGCATTTCATATAAATATAATTATACGATATGTAGTCTTTTGTGACTAGTGTCTTTCATGTAGCATAGTGTTTTCAAGGTTCATCCATGTTGTGGCATGTTGTATTAGTACTCCATTACTTTTTATGTGAAATAACATTCCATTATATAGATATACTGTATTTTGTCTACTCACTCATTAATTGATGGACATTTGGGTTGCTTCTGTTCTTTGACTATTATGAATAGTGCTGCTGTGAACATTCTTGTACACATTCTTGTATGGACATATGTTTTAATTTCTCTTGGATATATACCTAGGAGTGGAATTGCTGGGTCATATGATAACTCCATGTTTAACTATGAGGACCTGCCAGTCTGTTTTCCACAGAAGCTACACCATTTTACATTCCTACCAACAATGTATGGAGTTTCCAATTTCTCCACATCTTTGCCAACACTTGTTATTATCCGTCTTTTAAATTGTTAGTCATTCCAGTGAATTTGAAGGATTTCATTGTGGTTTTGATTTGCATTTCCCTAACAACTAAAGATGTTGAGCATCTTTTTATGTGCTATTCCCATATTCTTTTCTTTAAGTTTATTTATTTTGAGAGAGAGAGACAGATCAGGCAAGGGGCAGAGAGAGAGAGGGAGAGAGAGAATCCTAAGAAGGCTCCACACTGTCAGCACAGAGCCTCATGTGGGGCTTGAACCCATATGAACATGAGATCATGACCTCAGCCTAAATCAAGAGTCGGGTGCTCAACCAATTGAGCTACTCTGCCACCCCTAGTCCCATATTCCTTTAATAAATTCCTTCTCTTAAATCAGCCAGAAATTTTTGTCATGGTTTTGTTCCTTACAACCATGAATCCCTGAGCCTTTCCTGAAAATCTCCTTAAGAGGTGTCTGTCTTTTGAGTTGGTTGTGGGCCTAACAAAGGAGTACAAAGGAGTTCCCCAGGGGTCCACTGAGTCTTCCCTTAAGGTACCTGAAGACCTCAAGAGTACAGGAATTCCACTTCACAGAGGCCCTAAAAATTCACCAAGGCCCCCAGGGGTGAGAAACTGCTTCCAAACTCATTAAATCATTTAGTAAGCACTCACTGACTCTCCCTACTTGTCCCATGCCTGGCCCCGTGCCTAGGGTCCTGCCTTCAAGTTGCTTGACATCTGCTACACAAGGCAGACCTGAACCTAGCCAGTTTCTGCTTAGAGTGACCAGTGCTGCTGCAGAGGAAAATATAGGGTCTCTCTGTCCCTGGGAATAGGAGGCTTCTTAGAGATGGAAATAGTTGAGATAAATCCTGGAGAATGAGTGGGAGATAGCAGGTGAAGGATGGGTGTGCGATGAGGCTCAAGAAATGGTTCGTTCAGAGGGACAGCTTTATATCAGTGATGATGTATTAGTGTATTAGTGATGATGTAAGTTCAATTGCCATAACAATCATCCTCTATGCTGTAAATAGATGTAGTTCTTTAAAGTTCAAGTGTGAGCCGTCCAAGTGGGAGTATAAATTATCTATTTCTGTGTAAGAAATTACACCCAAATGTAGTGGCCTGAAACTATAGATGTGTATTGTCTCACATATTTTCTGTGTCAAGGATTGGAAATGGCTTAACTAACTAGTTCTGGCTCTAGGTTCTCATGAAGTTGCTGTCAAGACATCAGCCAGGGCTGCAGTCATCTGAAGGTTCTATGGGAAGCTTGGTTATTGGCAGGAGGTCTCAGTTCCTCAGAATGTGGATCTGTTCTCATGACATGGCAGCCACCTTCTAAGATCCAAGACAGAGTGAGGCAGAAGCCACAATGCTTTTTATGACCTCATCTTAGAAGTTACCCTCTATCACAGGTAAGAATTATGGAGGCCATCTTCGAGGCTGGATAACATAATCTGCCTTCTTAACCCCAATGACTTGTGTCTCTCCTACATGCAAAATACTCTCACCTTCCTGTAAGGCCCTGAAAGTCTCATCCCATCACAGTATCAACTTGAAATCCTGAATTTTGTCATTTTAGTCAAATTCAGATGAAAACAAGTCTCCTTGGGAGTAGTTCCTCAAGTAGTCTCATCAAGTACAGTTCTGCTTTATCCAAACACCTGCAAATGAGAGACAAGTTGTCTTCTCTCTACCTGCCCAACATCCCAAGCAGGACCAAGGTAACTGCTATCGACCTTCCTGCTCAAATAGAGAGGAAACAGGTACACAGGAGTCACTGGTCCATAGCAATTCTGAAATCAAGCAGGGCACACATTGCTTCTGAAATCAAGCACTTACATGATTCAGACCAAACTTGGGAATACTTCCTTGTGGGTCTTGGTTCTGCCCTCAGAGTCATCCTTCTTTTCTCATGAAAGATTGACCATGTTTGCAGCTAAGTAATTTTTTCAGCCCATTTCCTCAACTATTATACAAGTTTAGAAATCTAAAGTTTTCTTTTCATTTTATATTGTCCCTGTTCCTTTCAAATATAGGCATTTGAGTTTGTGACACGTGGTTTAGACAAAGGTCTTGTAGGGAAAAACAAAATCCATATTTAGGGAGCTTCCATGAGTTCTATATGACCAAAACATTGGGTGTTCCCTGGGTTTCTCTTTGCTAGAATGTTTAAACATATACTCACAATTATTACTTACTTGTGTCAGCCCTCATATCTGACTGTGATAACCTCTAGGGCAGGGCCTATTTCTCGAGGACAAATAGACAAATCCATTATCATGCTGGGATATTTTAATACAACTCTCTCAGTAACTGATAGAATATGCAAATAAAAATATCAATAAAGACAAATGAAATTTGAATGACATGTTTCAGAATTTTGACATAATTGACATAATAGAACATTGGATCCAATAACAATAGAATACATATTCTTTTCAAGTGCACACAAATATTTATTGATATGCTGAGCCATAATGTAAGTCTAACTGAATTTCTAAGAGTTAAGATCATACAGAGTATGTTCAATGACCACAGTTGGATTATGCTAGTAATCAAAAACACAAAGAAAACTAGAAAATCCCCAAATAATGCAAAGGTCAAAAAAGAAATCACAATAGAAATTACAAAGTATTTGATTCAAATGATAATGAAAATATAATATGTCAAAACCTATGGAATGTAGCTAAAGCCATGTTTAGAGGGAAATCTGTGGCTTCAAGTGAGTATATTGAAAAGAAAACAATGGCTGAAAATAAATTATCTAAATATCTATTTCAACTAGTCAGGAAAAACACCCAGAAATTAAATCCAAATGAAGTAGAAAGAAGAAAATAATAAAGTTGACAGAAGAAGTTAATAAAATAGAAAACAAAGATATGAAGGGAGGATTCAAAGAACCAAAAGTTAATTCTCTGATAAGACTAGTAAAGTTGATGAAGTTTTGGCCACATAGGTGAAAGATAAAAAGAGAAGACAAAATTCTCAATTTAGAAATGAAAAGAGTGCCATCCCTACAGATCCTACATGAATCAAAAAGATTGTGGGAGGAAATGGTGAGTAACTATATCCCAACACACTTGAAATTCAGATGACATGAACAGATAACTAGAAAAACACAGCCTACTAAAACTGACACAAGAGGAGACAGGAAAACTGAGTAGTTTCTGTTAAATTTTTGCTATTAAAGAAATTGAATTTTTTATTAAAAAAAAAAATCTTCCCACAAAGAAAACTCCAAGTCCAGATTCTTCCAGAGGACAGAAAAAATAGAAGTACTTCTCAACTTATTTTATGGGATGAGCATTACCTAGGTACAAAAACCTAGCGAGGACATTATCAGGAAGGAAAATTATAGGCTAAACAAAGATGTGAAAATTCTAAGCAAATTATCAGCAAGCCAAACCCAAAGATCAATAAGTAGGATAATACTACACAACCAAATTGTGTTAACTCCAGGGATACAAAGTTGATCTGACATTTGAAAATTAATATAATGCACCAATTTAACAGAATAAAGTTAAGAAAGTCATAGGATCATCTCAAGAGATGTGGAAAATTAATTTGATAAAAGCCACCAATCATTTATAATAAAATCCTTTCAAACTAAGAATAGAAGGGAACTTCCTTCATCTGATAAGGGGCATGCACAAAAAACCTACATCTAACATCATACTTGCTGATAAAATAGAAAAAGCTTTCCTCCTGAAATGGGAATAAGGAAAGGGTGCCCAGTATCATCCCTTCTAGTCAACATTGTACTGGAGGTCCTCTCCTATGAAGTAACAAGAAAGAGTGTAGAATTAGAAAAAAATAATTAAAATTATAATCATTTGAGGGCAGGGGCCTGGCCTGATTCCTTTGCCGGGGCCTGGCACAGAGTAGGTGTTTGTTTGGTTGGTAACTATTAAGTGGACAGATGGAGAAATGGATGGACAAAGAGAATGTTAAGTAGTAGGGCCCCAAGGCAGGGGCCTATCTTGTAGGGCACTGATGACTACATAATCAACAGAAAAAATAAAACAGCAGTGAAATTACACACAGTGAAAATTTTTTTTAATATTTACTGATTTATTTTGAGAGAGAGAGAGACAAAGAGAGAGTGCAAGCAGGGGAGGGACAGAGAGAGAAGAAGAGAGAGAATCCCAAGCAGGCTCTGCACTGTCAGCACAGAGCCCAATGCGGGGCTTGATCTCATGTAGCATGAGATCATGACCTGAGCCGAAATCAAGAGTGGGTCGCCTAACCCATTGAGCCACCCAGGCATCCCTGAAACTTTTTATTGATGAAAAATTGATAAAAGGATCAGGGAAATCTTCTTGATAAAGTGTAGATCAGCAAAGGTTTGGCCACCGTCTTCATTTCTTTTCTCTCTCTAGGAGCTTTAGTAGAGAGTCAAGATATTTGGCCCCCACTTTGACCCTAAAGATTAAAATTTTTTTTTAAGATTTTTATTTTTATTTTTTAAAGTTTATTTGTTTATATTGAGAGAGACAGAGATAGCACATGAGCAGGGGAGGGGCAGAGAGAAGGGGAGAGAGAGAGAATCCCAAGCAGGCTCTGCACCGTCAGCGCAGAGCCCACAAAACTGTGAGACCATGACCTGAGCCAAATTCAAGAGTCGGACGCTTAACCGACTGAGCAACCCATGCACCCTTAAAGATTTTTATTTTTAAGTAATCTCTACACCCAACGTGGGGCTCAAACTCACAACCTTGAGATCATAGGTTGCATGCTCTACCGGCTGAGTCTACCTGACCCTGAGGACGTTTTTGTCTTGTAGTTATGAATACAAATTTTTGATGGAATTATATCATATTGATTACTTTTCACTGAGAAAATATTTCCCAGAACAAATCACATTAAGTCAGTTCAATACCTTTGATTTTTCTATACAGTCATTAAATCTATTTCCAACTTACTCATTTTGGCTTAAATTGAACTATAATTATCTTCATCTGAAAAATAATTTTCGGTATAAATTTCATAATGATGATTTGTGTTACCAGTCAATTTAAAAAATCCATATCACAGTTTAATAATTATAGCTTCTGCCATTGTAAGTTATCTTTTGTGGTCATTATTTCTATTTTCTATGGAGTTCACTTTTCCTGGGATGAATTTTCCAGATCTACATTTTGTCAAGAAGCCTTCCTTGATTTTTCCATCCATTTTAGTCAATGAGTAATTTCACTGTGTGCAATTTAGATGTTGTCAGTTTTATTTTTTTCTGTTGATTATATAGCGGGTATGAATCTTACTCCACAAAGTTAGGGAAGTAAGAAATGACATATTACTTTATTCAATTTAAATCAAATTAAATCCAATTCAGAGCTTACATTATATGGGCTCCTTCCCCTGCAAAGGATCTGGTCTTTTGTAGAGAAAAATATTTTGATTAATGGATACCAATGTCCTTCTATCTACCATGCGCTGTCCCTCCAGACAGCAGGCCACACATATGTCCAAGCCCCAGACCTTCCTACTTCTGGTAATCTCTCACTACCCTCAAAGGCATTGGCTCCTGAATGGCCTTTGCAGAAAACAGCCGCCCAGGCTCTCTTGGGTGAGATGCAGACACATTTCTTTTCCCCTTAATTCATCCAGGTTAGGATTAGAATGTTTCAAGAGAAGTTTAGGAGAAAACAAAAAGCCTACAAGAAAATGTGAGAGCTGGAAAGGATGGGTTTGGTGCATTCTTTGACAAATTTGTGCAAATTTATCCTCTTTGAAATCAGTTTTGACTGTCAAAAGGTGATTGTTCACAATAGATAAAGACTTCCTAAAACTGGGGAAAAAAGGAACAGCCCCCGCCCCCTTAAGACTACAATGAGAGCAAACTAGTGGGTACACAGGTGGTTATTCCATTCTCAGAACTTTTCCATCTCTAGCAGAACAGCAACATGGCAGGCCATAGGTATTTGGACAGAGGCTCTGACTTCTAGGCTTTTCCCTCTGGGGGATTTCCTGCCTCAGTCTTGTTCTGTCTGCACTGTTTTGCTTACCTCAAGTGTATTCTCTGAGACGTAAGATCAGTCCATCCAGAGACAACTTCCCGTCTGCCTGATCTTGTCCGCTTTGCTCTATTCATTCCTGCCATCCCCAAGTGTCTCCTGCCAACCTTTCTAAAGCTTTCCTCTTTCATAAAGAACCAAAACAATACAGTTGTAAACAAATACAACAAAACAAAATGCAAAATCCTTGTCTCTTTACAGAGTTGTAGGGTTGAAGAGAAATTTACATTAGACACTCATAACAGCCCTGGGAGGTATGTGTGAATATCCACATTTTGCAGAAAGATGAAGTGACTTGCCCAAAGGTCACAAGCTTGTGAGGATGGAGATAGGAAGGAGGATTGGAGTTCAATTCTGGCTGGATCCTTAGTCTCTGCCAACTGCATGGCACTACCTTCTCAACCCCACACTCCATTAAAAATTCCTATCACATGGCCAACAGACACATAGAAAGATGCTCAATATCACTCATCATCAGGGAAATACAAATCAAAACCACATTGAGATACCACCTCACACTGGTCAGAGTGGCTAGAATGAACAACTCAGGAAACAACAGATGTTGGCGAGGATGTGGAGAAACAGGAACCCTCTTGCAAACTGGTGCAGCTGCTCTGGAAAACAGTGTGAAGTTTCCTCAAAAAATTAAAAATAGAACTACCCTATGACCTAGCAATAGCACTACTAGGAATTTCTGCAAAGGATACAGGAGTGCTGATTCATAGGGGCACATGTACCCCAGTGTTTATAGCAGCACTTTCAACAATACCCAAATCATGGAAAGAACCCAAATGTCCAACAACTGATGAATGGATAAAGAAGATGTGGTTTATATATACAATGGAATACTACTTGGCAATGAGAAAGAACGAAATCCTGCCATTTGCAATAACGTGGATGGAACTGGAGGGTATTATGCTAAGTGAAATAATTCAGTCAGAGAAAGACAGATATCATATGTTTTCACTCATATGTGGAACTTGAGAAACTTAACAGAAGACGATGGGGGTAGGGAGGGGTAAAAAATAGTTTCAAACAGAGAGAGAAGCAAACCCATAAGAGACTCTTAAATACAGGGAACAAACTGAGCGTTAATAAGGGGGTGGGGGAGAGGGGAAAATGGGTGATGGGCATTGAGGAGGGCACTTGTTGGGATGAGCACTGGGTGTTGTATGTAAACGATGAATCATGGGAATCTACCCCCGAAACCAAGAGTGCACTGTATACACTGTATGTTAACTAACTTGACAATTAATTATATTTAAAAAAAATTCCTTTCCCGGGGCACCTGGGTGGCTCAGTCACTTAAGCATCTGACTTTGGCTCAGGTCATGGTCTCATGATTCGTGGGTTTGAGCCCCACATTGGGCTCTGTGCTGACAGCTCAGAGCCTGGAGTCTGCTTTGGATTCTGTGTCTCCCTCTCTCTCTGCCCCTCCCCCGCTCACACTCTGTGTCTCTCAAAAATGAATAAACATTAAAAAAAATTTTAAAAATTAAAATTCCTGTCACAGACACAAGCCCCCAGGCTCTGTCGTCCCTTCCTACATAATTTTTATGCTCTAGTCCAACTACTTGGAAGAGAGATTCTTAACCTGGGGCCTGAGAGTCCAGAGGGCTGTGCTCTTGGATGGGAGAGCTACATTTTTATATTCATTAATCTTTACAGAAATCTGGTTTTTCTTTCCATTTTGAATATAGGTGACAAGCCACAAGTAGACTTAGCAGTACCTTCCAATTTTGTCACCAACAGAAATCACAGATATTTCCCTATCACATTACAGTTGTTGCAAAATATCTTGAAATATTTTGAAATATCTTGAAAATATGCTGACATATTTTGTGTTCATCACTACTTTGAAACTGTGTAGTTATTAGGTAGTGAGATCTTTAATTTGTGAATGAATATATATTCATATTTGATCACTGTATTTCAGTATAAATGGTTTCTTTGGTAATTCTGGTATTTTATGTTATGCACTTACAATCATTATTTTGAGAGGAGCTTCGTAGGCCTTAGCAGCCTACCTAAAGGGTCCATGGCACGAAAAGGGTTGAGAACCCCTGATCTGAGTTTTCCTGAACTCAGGGACGCTTCCTCTGCCCTCTACAGGTTCCTTCACTGTCTGATGAGTTCCTCCTCATCCTTCAGAGTACACTTCAAGGGTTTCCACTTCAGTAAACTTTCCCAAAGGAGCTCAGTCCAGAATGGAATTTGATAACTAGAGTACCAATGACCTCTCTCTCTTGGCCCCAATTCCACCCAAATCCCAGGCAGCCAATGCAGGAGTTACTGTGCCTGGGGTCAGTACCTTATGCTGAATGAATAATACATAAGTATCCAACGCTGTCCATCTTCTTCTAGGGGGGTTCATAGATCCCACCCAGAGGAACCTCAGCTCTTCTGGAAATAAAAGCACTTGTTCTTGTTCTTTCTCTTTTTCTGGAATGCTTTCCCACCTTCTAGTTGAAATGAAAATTGGTGGCTCCTTCCTTTCCCTTCCTCCACCAGCCAAACATCACCCAAATAAAAAGAGAAGATCTCTATTGCTCTCTGGACAAGGCAAAGTTATGAATCTCCTGGGTCAGGCACTGTACTTGACATGAATTAATTCATTTCACCCTATGAAGCGGATAATATTAGTCACATCTTACAATGGAGGACACGGAGGTTCAATAAGGACAAATGATTTTCTCAATGTGGTAGCCTCTAGGTGGCTGAGCTGCGATATGAACCCAGATCTGGTCTCCTAAGTCTGTGCAATTTGTATGATACCAGAGTTCTTTCTACTCATTCAAAGTATGGGCCACCCCAGGAGACAGGTCAAGAACTACTAGTTAAAAAGAGAAAAGGCATGGATTTGAAGACAATGGATGTTAACACAAATTTTCCATAGCTGCTTTTAGAGATTAAGTGGAACGGATAAACATTTCCCAAAATATACTCTTCTGAATCTTTTTGGGGGGTCTTAAAATATTTGCTAATTAGTTGATTACTTGGGCTTCCAGCTTAATTGGTATATTGGTCTCCTAGGACTGCCTTAACAAATTACTACAAACTCGTGGCTTAAAACAACAGAAATGCGGGGCGCCTGGGTGGCTCAGTCGGTTAAGTGGCCGACTTCGACTCAGGTCATGATCTCGCGGTCCGTGAGTTCGAGCCCCGCGTCCAGCTCTGTGCGGACAGCTCATAGCCTGGAGCCTGTTTCAGATTCTGTGTCTCCCTCTCTCTGACCCTCCCCGTTCATGCTCTGTCTCTCTCTGTCTCAAAAATAAATAAATGTTAAAAAAAAAAAATTAAAAAAAAAAACAAAACAGAAATGTATCCTTGCACAGTTGAGAGGCCAGGTGTCTGAAATCAAGATGTTAGCAGGCCTTGGTTCTTCCTGGAGGCTTCGGGAGAATCCATCTATGCCTCCCTCCCAGCTTCTAGTGGCTTCCAATAGTCCTTGGTGTTCCTTAGCTTGGGGCTGCGTGACTACTCATCTCTGCCTCTATCTTCACATGGCCTTCCCATTTATTGTCTCTGTGTCTCAAATCTCTTCTCTTTTTTCTAATAAAGACACCTCCACTCACTGGATTTAGGGCCCACCTAAATCCAGGATGGATCTCATCCTAAGATTTTTAATAGCCAAGATTCTACTTTCTAATAAGATCGCATTCACGTGCACGAGGGTTAAAACTGGGACTTTCTGGGAGACACAATTTAACCCACTATAATCAGACTGCTTTTTTTTTTTGTTTTCAAGTTTATGAACTGAGCAGCTTTATGTAAAGGATCTTCCTAAACGTAAACTTCCCAGCAAATTCTCTCCTGACCTTCATCAGTAACAGCCCTCACTTCTGTCAGCTTTTCAGAGCATGCAAAACATCTGGTACTTTGATTAATTCTTTTATCTGCCCTGGGGTTCTATATGGTCAGCAATTTTATGGATAAGGATCAGGTGTAGGAGGGGAAGTGACTAAACACGCATTCCTAGTTGAGTTAGGATTTGAACCTGGGATGTCAAGCCTCTTTCCTCCAATTGCCTGCTGCTGCATGGAAGCTTCCATAGCTGTTAATGTTTGTGCAGATTCATTTATGATTTACCTTTGCCCTTAATTTATCTTTCCATTGTCATTTAAAAAAACTCTTCCCCCAAGCTTTATTGTTATTTCCCTTGTTGATTATATGGTCTATATACTTGTCATGTTAATTAAAAAATAAACTTCCTTAGATTTTTTAAAAAAATATTTTATTTTTAAGTGATCTCTATGCCCATTGTTGGCCTTGAACTCTCAAGCCAAAGATCTAGAGTCCCATGCTCCACTGACTGAGCCAGCTAGCAGCCCCTAATGGATTGATTTATTCTTTTTTAACGTTTATTTATTTTTGAAGGAGAGAGTGTGAGTAGGGGAGGGGCAGAGAAAGAGAGAGACACAGAATCTGAAGCAGGCTCTAGGCTCTGAGCTGGCAGCACAGAGCCCGATGCGGGGCTCAAACTCACAAACCCTGAGATCACAACCTGAGCCGAAGTCTGACGCTCAACCAACTGAGCCACCCAGGCGCCCCTGATTTGTTCATTAATTCAACCACTATTTACTGAAGGCTTACGCTGGGAGAAGCCCCCGGCTGAACTGATTTAGGTGGGTCACAGAGATGAACCAGACCACCTTGCTCCTTGTCCTTGAGGACAGTAAATAGACAGTGAACATATAGTGTGAGCAGTCCATGGGAGCACAGTGGGCTTCTAACCTAACCAAAGGTGAGGAGAGGCTTCCTGATGTCGGAATTGGGTCTTAAAGGATAGATATATAGGATGCAATCCTATTCTTTAGTATTGGTTGTTAGAATTAAATATTAGGATGGGCATTTGATACCCATCTACTGAATGTTATTATGTTATTAGTTTTCTAGCACTCTGGGAAAATGGCCTAACAGGTTGATATAACAGCCTTCATCACAAATGGTAGTAACTTCCATTTGTCCAGTGTTTGGTCATTTACAAAACATTTTCATACTCCTTATCTCATTTGCTATCACAAAAAAAAATCTCTTTTTAAAATATATTTAGGGGTGCCTGGGTGGCTCAGTCGGTTGGGCATCCGGCTTCGGCTCAAGTCATGATCTCACGGTCTGTATGTTCGAGCCCCATGTCAGGCTCTGTGCTGACAGCTCGGAGCCTGGAGCCTGCTGCAGATTCTGTGTCTCCCTCTCTCTCTGCCCCTCTCCCACTCATGCTCTCTCTGTCTCAAAAATAAAAATAAACATTAAAAAAATTAAATATATTTAAAACATTTTAATTCAAGGGGTGTCTAGGTGGCTTAGTCGGTGAAGCGGCCGACTTCAGCTCAGGTCATGATCTTGTAGTTCGTGGGTTCGAGCCCTGCTGTGCTGACAGCTCAGAGCCTGGAGCCTGCGTTGGATTCTGTGTCTCCCTCTCTCTCTGTCCCTCCCCAGCTCATGTTCTGTCTGTCTCTCTCTCAAAACTAAATAAACATTTAAAAATTTAATTCCAGGATAATTAGCATACAGTGTTTCAGGTATATGATATAGTGATTCAACAATTCTATACATTACTCAGTGCTCATCACTTAGTACTCTTAATCCCCTTACCTATTTCACTCATGTCTCCACACAACCCCCCCCGCCATAACTATTAATTTGTTCTCTATAGTTAAGAGTCTGGTTTTCTTTTTTGCTTGCCTCTTTTTTTATTTTGTTTCTTAAATTCCACATATGAGTAAAATCATATGGTATTTGTCTTTCTCTGACTGACTTATTTCACTTAGCATAATACTCTCCAGAGCCATGTGGTTGTAAATGGCAAGATTTTATTCTTCTTTTATGACTGAGTAATATTCCATTTTATACACACACACACACACACACACATACACACACACCCCATATCTTCTTTATTTATCTATTGATGGAAACTTGGGCTGCTTCCATTTTGGTTATTATAAATGCTGAAATAAACATAGGGGTGCATATATCTTTTTGAATTAGTGTTTTTGTTTTCTTTGGGTAAATACCCAACAGTGGAATTACTGGATCATATGGTAATTCTATTTTTAATTTACAAAAAGCTCTTTGAGTATGCTTTGTTTATATTCATGCATTTTTCTTGTTTATCTTAGCTAAACTCTAAAATTATAATTTAATTTTCCATTAAGATGATTGCAAAAGTTTAAAAATTAAGTTACATAATTTTTGGAACTTGTAAACATTCAAATTGCACCAAGTGTTAAACCAGGGCTTGGTTTCTGATCCTAATTCGGCCATCTCTTCCTCTCTCTGGGCCTCAATTTTCTCTGCTATAAAATGGGCATGTAAAGGAAGTTTAGGCTGAAGGATTAAATGACATAATGGATCTTAAATGCCAGCCCAGCAGCTGGCTCAATGAAAATTGGTTCTCCTAACATGGTCTGTAATGTCCATTTTCCTGCCATTCTAATGCAATACTTTTTTTTTTTTTTTGCAAGCAATTCTTAAGAGTCCAGCCCACACATGTGTGCCAATGCTCTTAAAGAGATGCTTTGAGAGAAAGAGGAGCTCAAACAAACTCATTAACACAGTAGAGACAAAACCATCTCACAGTCCCAGTTAATCAGATAATAACAGGCAAAGGATAGTGTTTTGACACTGTCATTTTGTCCTTGAGTGTGTTTTGGTTGGGTTGCAGAAAACAAAAAAAAAAAATTAGATGTGGTAGAAATAATCAACACAAAATAAAACTGACAATGGCTAAAACTACATGTGGTAAACATTTATTATGGATGGAAAAGCAAACTGAATGATCCCATCTTTGTTGGTAACATTAAACATTGCAAAGTTGACCCCTGGGAAGATTCCACTTGGTAGACATAATCAACACAAAATAAAACTGACAATGGCTCAAACTGCTTCCAGGAAAAGGTGGAATTGGTGGAAATAATGACTAGAAACTTCATAATAGCTGAAGCAAAAATCAGTAAAAATTGGTAAAGTAAAAGATAACCGAAGAATCTGATCTTTCTTGTAAAATTGACAGAGAAAAGAATATATCTTGATGCAAATTCAATATAGAAAAAGATCTAGAAAAGTTAGAAATTGTTTAACTGTGCTATACAGAAAATTTATCAAGGAATTAAATTGGCTTCATGGAGTTGATTCCTTAAATACTTTAATAAATCCATTAATAATGGTCTAATTCTGAGTAAAAAGTTTACATACCAACAGTTGGTGGGGATTCGGAGAGAGAATTCTCAAATTAGATGAAGGGTTTGCACTGTAAGTGTCACTTAACAGTCTCCAAATACTCTCATACTCATCGCTTTATTGGATTCTCCTAATAACGTTTTGAGGGGACAGGGCAGGAATCATTCCTTCCATTTTACAGATGTAAACACTGAGATTCAGGACAGTTAAGAGACTTACTAAAGGTCACCCAGCATGTTTAAGGCAAGGTCTAATTTAGGATAGTCTGGTAAACTTTCTCATCCCTGTGACCCTAAACCTGATAATGCTTTACTTCCTGGCCAGACCAGATCCCTTCTAATTCTGATCTTCACCTAGCCCCCCTCTTTCTTCCAGTAGGACAAATGGGAAAAAGAAGGAGGAGGGGAGTAAAGAGGGTTTAGAAGAGGGCCTGGGCAATGCAACAATTAGGGAGGGGAAGGGACTTCCCTGTCACATAGCAAACATGTCACAGGCACTTTTCTTACTCAGCTCAGAAAAGAGAGGGGCACTTGGGTGGCTCAGTTGTTTAAGTGTCTGACTTTGGCTCTGGTCATGATCTTGCGATTCATAGGTTAGAGACCCATGTTGGGCTCTGTGCTGACAGCTCAGAGCCTAGAGCCTGCTTTGGATTCTGTGTCTCCCCCTCTCTCTGCCCCTCCCCCACTCGTGCTCTGTCTCTCTCTCTCTCTCAAAAATAAACACTAAAAATTTTTTTAAAAACTTAAAAAAAGGGAGCAGAGGGGCTATGATATTTGGGGAAATGTATGTATGGGACTGGGCTTTTAAGGCTGGGCAAAAAGGATGAAAATGAGATAGGCAGTTTGAAAATGATAGTGCCCGCGGCACCTGGCTGGTTCAGTTGGTGGAATGTGCAACTTTTGATCTCAGGGTTGTGAGTTTGAGCCTTACATTAGGTGTAGAGATTACTGAAAAAAAAAAAAAAAAATCTTAAAAAAAAAAAAAAAAGAAAATGACAGTGCCCGATATATTTGGGCAGAGTGAGTCATAAGGAACAGAAGTGTAACTAGAGTTAGGTGGGGTGAAGCTGAAGAGATTGATTGCAGCAGGGCTGTAGACCACATTAACCTCTGATACAAGGAACCTGGCCTTTCTCACGTAGGCTTGAGGTTCTCCAGTGGGCTGGCTAGTGGAGCTTGAATGTTCTAGTGTTCAGAACATCAAGGAATAACAATATCCTAAATCTAAAATACCATAACAGGACTTATGCTAAATAGGGGATCATCTGATGCCATGTTCCATATGCTAGGAGAGTTGGACACAGAAGAAAAATTATTTTTTTAAGTATAAGACTTATTCAGTCAATAGACAATGTTTTGTTTAAGGAGAGCTTTGCAGACCCTTTACAGTAACTCTGTTCCTCCCTCCTCACTCCCCATCTCCACAGAGATCTCTGGCCCAGAGATTAAAAACCAGTGCTATAAGAATTCAGATAGAAAGAAAATTAATGTGCCTAAAATTCATTCTAGGGAAGGTGGGATTTTGGTTTGAATTTCAAGAATGAGGAGAAAAGGAGGAAATGGCTTTGGAAAGACCGAATTTGAGAATAGGTAATGAGAATAGAAAACATTCTACTAATTTAATGGTCTTTTATTAATTGTAAATAACCACCATTATTTGTTTTAATAGTGGAACTGTTGAGCTCACAGAAAAACCAGACAGGCCTCATCCCAGAGCACCACCGAGGGCAACAGGAAGCCGTGGTAAGCTTTTAGGCAGCAAAGAACTGTTGTTGGATTTTGGAAATTTTTTGAAAATAGTCTTATAACTTAAAAAATTAGATGCTCTTTTTTAAACAGTTCAGGCAATAAGAAAATAAGAATTACTTGAAATCTGACACCCTTTCCTCCAAGATAAACACTGATAGTATTTGGGGGAACCTCTTTGCTTAAGTCTCACTATGCTTTTATAGACTATCGTCTCAAACTTCACGTAAATTGGACCATTTAAAGATGCTGTTCTGTAATCAATGTGTTTCCCTCCAGAATAAATGGTGAATAGCTTTTCGTGTCAATAAATAGATCTACATCATCATTTCAAATAGCTGCTTACTACTGTATTGTTTGTATATACAAATGGAGATTTACAATACCCCGATAATCAAAAACCTCAATGCACCTTGTGCATTCATCTTTTTCAAAATGTTTCATTCTCTTTTTAAGGTAAAAAAAAATTAAAGTAATGGAGCCCGGTCGAAAAGCAACCTCTTTTCACATTTGCATTTAAGTTGCCAAATCGTCCTCTGATTTGCAGGGAGACCAGGAGGGAGCTGCTGAATTAGCTCTGGTGTGACAGTGGCAACGGGGCTGGCGATGAGAGTACAGACTCACAGGTGATCTAGCCCATCTAGGCCTATCCTCAGTGGGTTATTCCTTCCTTTTTTCCTCTCTTTCACTTCTTTTTCTTAACATGGAGGAAGAAACGAGAACTGCATCTCCCAGCATTTCGCAGGCACCACCCCCTGGGAACTCTAGTACCGCCTCTGAGAAGGGTCCGGAAGGAGGGCGGGAGACTGTGGGAGCATGCTGGGAAGTGTAGTCCAGCAGGGGGCGGCGGCGGGTGTATGTGTGTGTAAAGAGGTTGGAGACGTTGCAAACATCGCTACTTTGAGAAGAGGGCTCGGGGAGACCTAACTTTCCTCACAAATGGTTTCTGAGTTTACAAAAGCCGCTAAGGGATGGTTGACTTTACTCCATTGTCCGTAACCAGGGCGGGCGCGGCCACTCTGCATAGGGCGCGCGGCTGCAGGCATAGGCCGCGGAGGCCAGGCGCGGGCCGGAGCAGGGCATGCCGGGAATTGTGGTCCCGGCGCGCTGAGGCTGTGGGACGTGTCGCGGCGCCGCGCAGGCTCCTCCTTCCCCGCCCTTCTTAGCGGTCCCCCGCCCCCTCCCTCCGCCTCCTCCTCCTTCGCCCGCAGCCGAGCGTCCCCTCCCCCCACCCGTCGGGCTCTTCGTCGGCTACTGCAGAGGATTCAGAGCCGAATCTGAGGAGGAGGCTCTCGGTCCCTGCGCGCCATCCGCCACCTTACTGGACACAGGGGAGGGAGTGAGAGCGTCGTCGCTGTAGCCTCCTGAGAAGACAAGGGCATCGCCGCCTCCGCCGCCGTTTTCGCCTGCAGCGGCTCGCCGGTGAGGAGACCTCCCCCCCTCTCCTGGTCCGCTCTCTCGGAGCCTGGGCCGGTGGTACTTACGGAGAACGAGAGTGGGGGCTGCGGAGCCCCCGCGCGGGTTGGGGGAAGGGGGTTGAGATCGCGATGGAACGGCGGGTTGGCAGGGGAGACTTGTCCAGGCGCGGGCTGGGGGTGGGGTGAGGGTGGGACCCAAGCAGGTTGGGGGGGGGGCGGCGACAAGGGAAGGGGACTTTTAATAGCGATTGACCCGATATGGGACAGGAGCGTGAGCTTGGGAGGTCGGGGTGGAATTTGGGATGTTTTTGGGCGACATGGATGATGAGACTGGAGTGGGATGGCTTTTAATGGGGGAGGGGACTGAATGAGGGTGATGGATTTGGGGTTGGCTTGGAGCAGTTGACAGCTTGGGATCCAGCCGGGGTGCAAGGTGGGGAGATGATTTCAATAGACAGTGGGATTGCAGGGTTGGATAGGACCCTGGGGGAGGGGTGTTAATTCAGGAGGGTGGAATTTGGGATGGACCTAAGGCAGACTAAAGTAGGTGGTAGGGGCTGGGAGTAAGGGGCTTGGCATGGGTTGAGACCTGAGCTTGAAGTGGGCGTTTGCCCTCTGGGGGTGGTGTAATTTGTGGAGACTTATGGAATAGTGTGGGTTAGGAGAGCAGAGGAGGTAGAATTGGGGGTTTTTCTGGGGAGTGCTTATGGAGGTTGGAATAGGAGCTTGGTGGGGGTGGGACTTTCAATGAGAGGAGTATGATGGTGAGCTGGCAGGAGGGGGGTAAATTAGAAGTTAGGCCCAAAATGGGCAGGCAGAGATTGAAATTGGAGGGGGACACAGGGGATGGGATTTAGGGTGATTTTAGAGCCACTGGAAAAGGCATGGTGGCTCCCTGGGTGCGGGGTTGAGTCAGAGGGCTCAGAAGATGCTGCTGGGCTAGACACAGTGAAAGAATAGTGGCAGGTGGTGCACAAGGTTGGGGGATGGTATCTTGAAGAAAATGCCCCTTTCCAAGGTGGTGGAGGGAGTTTTGGAAAAGGAGTGTCTGAGATGAACTGGTAGGACTGGAGGGGTGGTTGCTGATGGTGAGGTGGCAAAGAAGCTATTTAAGGAGTGGGAAACCTGGAGTTGCAGGTGCGGATGGGGCAGGGAGGATGGAGTGGGGCGGTGAGCAGGGCTGGGAAGAAGTGGGTTGGATGATTCTAGAGAGGAAAGATTCTTACGTCCTCCAAGAGACACAAGAGGGTAAGGGGTTGTACTTAAATGGACAGCTTTGGAGGCTGTGGTTAGGGGAGGGACAGTAATCAGAGGGGACTTTGCAGGGGACAGAGAAGGTACATTAAAGACTTTCTTTCCTAGAGGATGTCTTAAGCTGTTAGTTCGATCTTTTTGTTTCATTTGTATTAGTATCATATTTGGAAGTAAATCAACCCGAAAGGTGAAGTTAAGAGGGGCTTCAGTTAAAGTAGAATTAAGGGGGGGGGGGGCGATGGGAGGGTGTTTTCTATTCATTTATCATAAAAAGAAACTTTGAGGAAAAAACCTCGCAAACTAAAGATGGAGAAGATAAATCTGAAATGTGATAGATATCTTTCTATATGATGTCTCTGCCTGCTTCTTCCCACCCTCCCCTTGGTGCATTTGAAAATTAGTCCTGGAATTTGGAATTAAATAGATTTGATGAGTTGAGATATTTAAGGGAGCATTTCTTGCTTGAGAACCCATAAATGAGACTGAAAAATATGAGGCTGAATTTATTTCTTAGGCAAAGTGCATGTATGTAGAAAGAGCTTAGGCCTTTTTTTTTTTTTCTCTCTCCTCTTAAAATTGATTGTCTGAAGACTCCATTTATTGGTGTCCTGGTTTGCAAGGCAATTAGGCCCATCATTGTATTGCAGGCTAATAATCCTGAGATGAATCTTGGCACCACTGCTTTATGTAAACAGAGAGAAGACAGGAAATACAGAAATGTCATAAATATTCATTGGTGAAATGGTTTGGTATTGATGGAGTTTTTCATTTGATTCTCTTTTGACATTACTTGATAAGATTTGAAATAATTGGACTATATTTCTATAGATTGAATTTTCTCCTAAAGGAATTCAGATGGTCAGAATTCTGTCTGATGTGGCTAAGTAAAGCATATAGAATCATTTTTGTGTTTTTTTTAGGAGTTGGTGTTGATATAGGAACATTGCATTAACTGCAGAAACAGTGTCTCCATCTATTCATCAGCAATTTTATTTAAAGCTTCATGATATGTTCATTCTTATGGCAGAATAGTGATCCTGGAAGGTAGAGAGGGGTGTGATTGGGGGGAAACAGTTTTAGGGAAACAATTTTTTGCACTTAATTGCATTAACTATGATATGTTAAACATGAAGTAGCTGTTGATTAGAGCTCAGACTGAGAAAACATGAGGAGGGATGTAAAGAGGATAAAATTGGCATCAACAGGATCAAAATGATTTTTTGTTTGCTTGTTCAAGCTTCAGACTTCAGCTCGTAAACAATCCATTTTCCTTGGCTTTCACAGTTGAGCATGTAAAAATGCCCAATACTTAGAATCCTTTTTTTTTGTTGTTCCAAAATAGGTAGAATGATGGAAGATTTGACTTATCCTTGGGATTGAAAGTGTTTTGTTATAAGGAAGCTGTATTACAATAAAAACCAGGTTTGAGCAGTTACCTGTAATTCAGTGAGAGTGTAATCTAATGCAAGCATTTCTTCTCATAACTTTGGGGTGCAGACATTGCTTTTGCGGATCTGCAAGCTTGAGCTAGAGGTGAGATATTTATGTTAAAGCTCTAGCTTTTGAAAGCTCAAAATGAAGAGTAATCACCTGGGAGAAGCGTCTTGGTGGATTTTTCCCCCGTCACAGCTGTGGGCACCTGTGCAGTAGAAATGTATATAAAGTGTGTGTTTAATTCTTCTGATATTCTGGTAAGAAGGAGGGAGCAGATGGAAGTATTGATAGGCCCCTCGGTAGAATGAATAGCCTGTGAATTTAGGGGTGGAGAGTCCTGGGTTCAAATCCCATTCTACCTATTGATAGCTGAGTGATTGATTTCAGCAAAGTCATTAAAAACCTTTCATACTTAGTGGTAATGGTTGCACAACATTGTGAATGTACTTCTCCTGAATTGCACACTTAAAAATGGTTAAAATAGTAAAAACAAACAAACACTTTTATGTTTGGCAAGGCCATCAAGGGAAACAAATCAGTTCATGTCCTGAAATAACGTTATGCATTGAAAACACTGTATGTATATGAACTATTTGTTCAATGTTTATTTACTTATTGCCTGCTAAGTGTCAGGGAAATAAAAATGAACAAAAAACAGTTGTGAAGGAGTCTTTCATTGTTGGGAGAGATAGATGAATTAAATATAGTGAGAGGGGAGCCTAGGTGTCTCAGTCAGTTAATGCCCAACTCCTGGTTTCTACTCAGGTCATAATCTCCTGGTTTGTGGGATTGAGCCCCATGTTGGGCACTGCGTTGACAGCACGGAGTTTGCTTGGGATTCTCTGTCTCCCCTTCTGCCCCTCCCGTTTGTGCTCTCTCTAAATAAATAAATAAATAATCTTAAATTGAGAAAAGTGAGGCATAACTTGGTGTGGTGAAAGGTGTGGCTTCTGAATTGAGTCCACCATATACTGCTAGCTCTGTGACCTTAGGCACAATAGTCTTATCTGTAAAGTGGGCATGAGAGAACTAATTTTAATTTCATAGGGTTGTTTTGAGGATTAAACAAAATAATCCCTGGAAAGTATTTAACATAGTGGGTTGATTACATAGTACATATTAAAAAACATTAATTGTTGCCATTATTATGAGACAAGAAGATATTAGAATGTAAATAGCCTTGTGTGTCCTACCATTGAGTTCTTGGTATAACGATGTTCTATAATTTAATAAAGAGGCATTACTTTGTATTATCATCTCACAGTTTATCTATTTACATGTTTGTACTGTAGTCTAGGAACTTTAATCAGTAAAGTGCTAAACATATGTTAGCTGTAGCTTCCTCGTCTATAAAATAAGAAGAAAAACTGCTCTGAGGGTTTAAATGAATTGTTTAAGGTCACAGTAAATGGAAGAGCCTGGGTTACAGCCCCCAAATTCTGATTTTCCAACCCTGTTTGTATCTTCTTTTTACATTGCAGAATAAATCGTATGTATAAAGGTGCATATAATATACATCTTTATTTTAAAGTATGGTAACAAATTGAAGACCTATCTTTTTCCTACTTAGCTTAAAAAGGAAATTTTTAGTACCTTTAAAGCCTTTTGTTATTCCCTGCCTGATTGAATCTCTCTCCTTCTCTATTCCTCATAAGTAACTGCTTTCCTGAATTTTGTGTGGATCGCTTTCTTGTCTTTATAGTTTTACCAAACAAGTGCATATCTTTAAACAATTTATTTTTTTACTGTTGCAATTTTATGTAAATAGAATCATAGTGTAAGTATTCTCTGGCCATATTCTTATCATTCTTATTTTTTTTCTACCATTAAAATAACATGCATGTGGTAGAAATTGGAAATTACAAAAAGGAAAAGGAAGCAAAATTATTGTCTATAATCCCATTATATGGCTATATTTTTTACTTATATGTATATGTAAGTAAAATTATATGTATACCTCAGTAGATGAGCATGTGTACACACACACAGGGTAGTCTAGATAGCAAGAAGCCAGCTTGCGTTTATGGCTGATGAGATTATCCAGATGTGGATCAATCGTACTTGGAAATAGGAATGGGAGGGGGTAATAGCAGCCTTTGTGAGCTTTGGAACAGCACTTTCTTAGAGCTTTTTCCTCATTGCTAGCTCTGTATTTATTAGATACTAATTCTTTGTTATACCAACGTAGAACTTCATTTCCTGTTTTGATAGGTCACTTCATTCTTTTCATCAGAATTTGTGTGTGTCTTTTTGCAGGTAGTCTGCCTAGTACATTGATCCTTTCCTGGTTGTACAGGAGGGTCTGTCCTCTGATGTACAGAGAGTACCATGGATAGGAAGTCCTCAGTTATACATATCAGAATTTAACAACCTAGACATCAAGAATTTTTTTGTCTAAGAGATGTGAAATCCAGATTCATTAAAATCTGTTGGAGCTTCAGTTTGCTTGTCTGTAAAATGGGTCTCAAATGAGATAATAAATGTGGAAATACTTTTTAAACTGGAAAGTATTATATAAATGTTAGGGTTTTTACCATCCTAGTTTACAAAATTGAAATCCCCACACAGAGGTAAAAAGCTTGTCATATTTGATTTATTGCTTTTCTGAAGAGTTGCTCTTGGAGGAGGGTTATATGGACAGTTCACAATTTCTCCCTTGAAACTTGAAGATTGTTGGATATAGTGGGACAGAGAATGTGCTAGAGGACTTTCTCCTAGTGAATTTATGAGACTTGGTCCCACAGTAACTGTGCTGGCTAGCTCAAAATGAAACGAGGCTATATTGAAGTGGAGAATGCAGTATACAGTGTTTGCTTTTCATTATTCTGACAAAACTCAGTTTTCCACCTGTAACTTATAACCAAGACAGAGAAGTGAGATAAATGATGTGCACATATGTAAAGGGTGATAATACTCCATTGTTGATTTGTTGTATGGGTTAAATGAGATAAAAAGGACAAAGAACCTGGAACACTCACTGGCACATATATAATTGGTGCTTAATATGACAGCCATGACTATTATTTTTCTTTTACTTATGAATTGTTTAGAGCAAATTTTTCCTGTATGCTGTTCTTTTGTTCAGTATTTTTCTGAGCTGTATCTCCTCACACTCATTTTACATTTGGAATAGAAATTTATGTAATATTATCATAAGTAAAGCAAAACAAAAAACATAAATCCACAACTGCAACACATTCCAAGGCCAAAGAGCTAGTAGTCCTGTCTGCTTCAGATAGGTTTAAGACATTTGTTCAACAAATACAGGGCCACTTGGGTGGCTCAGTGTCTGACTCTTGGTTTCGGCTTAGGTCATGATCTCATGGTTCATGGGATGGAGCCTGGCATTTGGCCCTGGGCTGATAAACATGGAGCCTGCTTGGGGTCCCCCCCCCCCTTTCTCTTTCTCTCTCTCTCTCTCTCTCCCAAAATAAAATAAATAAACTTAAAAAAACCACCAAAATACATATTGAGTGATTATTAGATGGCAGTGAGGGGGGTGCTGTAAGTATGGGCTACAAAAATTAAAATTCCCTGCTCTTAAGGAGTTTAGAGTCGATACATTTGGGAGACAGACATGCCACACATTGCCATAGCATGGTAGGATAAATGCCACAGTGGGGCATGAACAAGGGGCATGGGGAGGATGGAGGTTGGTGTGGCCTGATCTGCCTAGGGGAACTGGCAAGAGACAGATGTTTGGAGGAATTAATGCTTGAGCTGAGACCTAAAGGAGATGTGGATGTGTTGTGGAAGGAAAGCTTAAAATTGGTTCATGATGTCAAAAGCACAGTCTTCCTTGATTGTTCCCTCCCAGTGTTCTTGTAGGCCTTAGTTTCATACCTCTTTTTAAGGCCTTTCTAGCATGTATACCTACTGTAAGACCAAATGAACAAATCCCCAAACATACTGTACTGTCTTGCTCCTGTTTTTTTGATATGCTATGCCTCTTACCTGGAAAGTCCTCTTCTACTGAATTTCTTAATTTTTACTTTGTCCGTTAGATAAGGTGTATTAATGAACACGTTTTGCGGTTTTTTTGTTCTTCCCAGTTGTTCAGCTGGAAGAGATTTTTGAAGCTATGGAAATCAGCTGATATTTAAGATGAAATCTTTATTGTTTCTGCTTTCTCAGTAACTGTTGGTATTCCTTAGGGTTGGCTCCTTGAGTTACTGAACTAAGATTCTTTCCTGAAGTAGTCTTGCCCACTCTATTGGCTTAAACTGTTACCTATATGCTGATGACTCTGAAATATCTCCAGCATGAAGCTCTCTTGTGAGTTCCAGACTTGTAAATCTGACTAGCTACTGGCCATCTACATACAGATTTTCTACATTTAGATTTTCCTCACATTCATAAGGTCCAAAACAGAACCCATTTTCCCCATATACTTCTAACCTCTTCCATTCTGTGTCCCCTTCCACACAAAAAGTTAAAATCATCTCTTCTTGTAGTCTTGTAACAAATGTACTACCATATATCCAGTCATACTGGCTAATGAATATGTGCCGTTAGTCTTTTCTCTTTTTAAAAATTTTATTTATTTGTTTATAAAAGTTTATTTATTTATTTTGAGAGAGACAGAGACAGTGCGAGTGGGGGAGGGGCAGAGAGAGAGAGAGAGAGAGAGAGAGAGAGAGAATGAGAGAGAGAGAGAGAATCCCAGGCAGGCTCCCTGCTGCCAGCACAGAACCCCATGTGGGGCTCGAACCCATGAAGCCGTGAGATCATGGCTTGAGCCGAAACCAAGAGTTGAACACTTAATTGACTGAGCCACCCAGGTGCCCTTCTTTTTTTCTTTCTTTTTTTGTTTTTTTTTAAATTTTAATTCCAGTATAGTTAATATACAGCGTTACCTTAGTTTCAGGTGTACAGTTTAGTGATTCAAACTATTCTGTATGTTATTCCGTGCTCATGACTGAGCACTGTTTTTTTTTTTTTAATTTTTAATGTTTATTTTTGAGAGAGAGAGAGCGTGAGCAGGGGAAGGGAAGAGAGAGAGGGAGACAGAATCTGAAGCAGGCTCTGGGCTCTGAGCTGTCAGCACAGAGCCCGACGCGGGGCTTGAACTTATGAAACTGTGAGATCATGACCTGAGCTGAAGTTGGATGCTCAACCGACTGAGCCAGCCAGGTGCCCCATGATAAATGTACTCTTAATCCTCTTCACCAGTTTTACCCATCCTGCCTCTGACCTCCCCTCTGGTAATTATCGGTTTGTTCTCTATAGCTAATAGTCTGTTTTTGGTTTGTCTCTTTTGTTTTTCTTTGTTTCGTTTCTTGAATTCCACATATGAGTGAAATCATATGGTATTTGTCTTTCTCTGACTTATTTCACTTAGCATTTATACCCTCTAGATCTGTCCGTGTTGCATATGGCAAGATTTTATTCTTTTTTTATGGCTAATATTCTATCGTGTATATATACCACATCTTCTTTATCCATTCATCTATCAGTGGACACTTGATAATTTGGCTATTTTACATAATGCTGCAATAAACATAGTGGTGTGTGTATCCTTTTGGGTTAGTGTTTCTGTATTCGTTGGGTAAATACTCAGTAGTGGAATTACTGGATCATATGGTAATTCGGTTTTTAATTTTTTGAAGACCCTCCATACTGTTTTTCACAGAGGTGCACCAGTTTGCATTCCCACCTTTTACTCCACATCCTTACCAACACTTGTTTCTTGTGTTTTTGATTTAGCCATTCTGATAGATGTGAGGTGATATCTAATTGTGGTTATGATCTGCATTTCCCTGATGATCAGTGATGTCGAGCATCTTTTCAGGTGTCTGTTGGCCATCTCTGTGTCTTCTTTGCAGAATGTTCTGTTTTTTTAATTGGATTACTTGGGGTTTTTTTGGTCTTGCATTGTGTAAGTTCTTTATACATTTTGTATACTGACCCTTTATTGATTAGGTCTTTGGAAATACCCCATTCAGTAGGTTGTCTTTTAGTTTTGTTTCCTCTGCTGTGCAGAAGCTTTTTGTTTTGATGTAGTGCTAATAGTTTATTTTTGCTTTTATTTCCCTTGCCTCAGGAGACATATCTAGAAAAATGTTGCTATGGCTGATGTCAGAGAAAGTTCTACCTATCCTGTCTTCTAGGACTTTTATGGTTTCAGGTCTTACATTTAAATCTTTAATCCATTTTAAGTTTATTTTTGTGTATGGTGTAAGAAAGTGGTTCAGTTTCATTCTTTTTTTTTTTTTTTTTTTCAACGTTTTTCATTTATTTTTGGGACAGAGAGAGACAGAGCATGAACGGGGGAGGGGCAGAGAGAGAGGGAGACACAGAATCGGAAACAGGCTCCAGGCTCCGAGCCATCAGCCCAGAGCCTGACGCGGGGCTCGAACTCACGGACCGTGAGATCGTGACCTGGCTGAAGTCGGACGCTCAACCGACTGCGCCACCCAGGCGCCCCTCAGTTTCATTCTTTAGCATGTAGCTGTCTGGTTTTCCTAATACCATTTGTTGAAGAGACCGTCTTTTTCCCATTGCATATTCTTGTGCCCTTAGTCATTTCTTCTCCCTTATCCTTCATAGCCCCAATTAAATGTTTCTAAATATTTCTGGAATTCATCTCCCCATTCCTACTATTACCGCCTTAGTTCAGACCCTGATCTCACCTGGACAACTGGTTTCTGTATCACCCATCTAGTAAACCTGTCTTACTCAGCAGCTACGACATCTATCCAGTAGGTGTATGTGTCCACATTGTTCTCTTGCTTAAATCCCTTTATTGGCTCTAAAGTCTAAGCTCCTTACCATAACTGTTAGGCCTTCTGTGACCTGTGCCTATGTACTTCTGCTTGTAACTCTTCCTATGACTGGGAATACTGAGTAGCATGTAGTTCTTACAGATATCTTGCAATTTCACACCTTTGTTGATGCCGTTTTTCCTTTTATTCATCCCTCTGGGTTGGGTCCATCTCCCCTAAGAAACCTTTCAAAACCTTAAAGGTTGCTGTAAGTGCCCCCAATTTGTTCCCAGGGTCATCCAATACATGCTTATGTCATAATACTCTGTTTTAGGTAAATTGACTGTTTTTGTCTGCTCCTGTAAGTTTTTTGGTGGCAGGGACTGTATCCTAGTCATCTTTATAGTTTTAGTTTTTGGAGGGTACAAGTAGTGAGTGATTAGTTTTTGAACTGAATCTAGTAAGGATAGAGGACAAGCCAGGAGTATGAGATTCTAATAAGGAGTAAGATACTATGTTGTTTTTAAAATTTTTTTAGAATGGAATTTAGAATTTTATTGGATTGATAAAGGCTTTGGTGATGATGTTGGTGTATAGCTTAAGATTCAGAAGTAGAAGCAGCAAGAGGTTATATTCAGGAGTTGGCAAATGATTTCAGTAAAAAGTATTTTAGGTTTGCGGGTCACATGCAGTCTCTATAATTTCTTCTTTTCCTTTTCCTCCTGTTCTTCCTTTCCCTCCTCATCTTCCTGAAGCCCCTCCTCTTTTCTCCTCTTATGTTTCATTCAATTTAAAAAAAATGTTTACTTTTGAGAGAGTACAAGTGGGGTAGGGGCAGAGAGAGGGGGACAGAGGATCCGAAGCAGGCTCTGTGCTGACAGCATCAAGCCCAGTGTGGGGCTCGAACTCACAAACCATGAGTTCAGGACCTGAGCCGAAGTCAGATGCTCAACCAGCGGAGACACCCAAGTGCCCCATCTTCGTTTCATTCTTAACCCATAGACTATCACAAATAAAACTTTAGGTTGTAGAATATTGAAGATAAAAGAGACTAAAGCAAGTTCATATTTCTTATTTTATTTATTATAAAATTTGGTGTCGTGGGCAATTATGCATATCTTTAGTGTAGAGAACAATTATACAGAATTTTTTGTCAAACTGTTACTCTGTTTATCTAAGAGTTTAATGTTTTAATAAATGGACCATTGATCTCTATATGAAGATGCTGTAAGAATGCTTTGGTTTGTAAAGCTCCAATACAACTCCCTCTCCTCCCTCCATTTAAGCAGTTATCTGCGTCCTTTTAGAATATGCCTGTTTTTATAATGGTATAGATTGTGCTTTTTCTTAGATATGCACATTTTGAAAGAACTGTGGCTGATATATTTTTTACAGTAAACTTCAATTCTTGGCTGACTGAAGATTATGATCTTGATTTGCCTTGTGATCATGTCCTTCAAGGTTGACAGTTTCTGCTGATGCTCATATTTTCTAGCCTTTGTTTTAGAATTTTTTAACATATCCCAGTTTTCTAATGTGTCATCCTTGTTTTATTTTGAATTTATAGCAAAAATCTCTATAAGTATTGTTACACTATACTTCTGTAAACAGAATTATACTATTTTATTTGACCTATAGTGCATAGGTGTGTCATATTGCATTATTTTAAGGATGAAGAAATCAAGACTCAAGAGGTAATTTGTCTCAGGTCTGAGAACTAGTAGGGGATGAGGATGGAAAGACAAAAGGGACCTAATAAGTTGCATATCAGGTAATATGCTGGGTATTTTTTCTCCCTTATATAATTTAATGATCACATTTACCTTGTGTAGGGTATTGTGCCTATTTTACAGAAGAGGAAACTAAAGCAACTGAGGTTTGTAGGGATTAAGTAGCTTGCATTTGGTTACCTAGCTAATAAAAGCAGCTTGTATTAAAAACCTGATCTGGGGTGCCTGGGTGGCTCAGTTGGTTAAGCGTTGGACTCTTCATCTTGGCTCGGGTTATGATCTCACAGTTAGTGAGTTTGAGCCCCATATCTGGCTCTGGGCTGATGGCATGGAGCCTGCTTGGGATTCTTTTTCTCCTCTCTGACCTTCTCCTGTTTCTGCATGCGTGTGTGCATGTGTGTTCTCTCTCTCAAAATAAATAACCTTAAAAAAAAAATCCAGTCCCACATAGATATGTGGCTAGGAAAGGAAGGAATGTTTTAATTGCCTTTTTAGATAATTGTGGATATTCTTTTTTGAATATCAACACCAAAACTTGACAACTGTTAGTTTCTTTTTCTTTAAAAAAATTTTTTTTAGGGGCGCCTGGGTGGCTCAGTCGGTTGAGCGCTGACTTCAGCTCAGGTCACGATCTCGCTGTCCGTGAGTTCGAGCCCCGCATTGGGCCCCTGTGCTGACAGCTCAGAGCCCGGAGCCTGTTTCAATTCTGTGTCTCCCTCTCTCTGACCCTCCCCCATTCATGCTCTGTCTCTCTCTGTCTCAAAAATAAATAAACGTTAAAAAAAAAAAAATTAAAAAAAAAATTTTTTTTAAAGTAACCTCTACGCCTAATGTGGGGCTTGAATTCATGACCCCAAGACCAAGAGTCTCATGCTCTATTGACTGAGCCAACCAAGTGCCTGACAACTCTTAGTTTCATTTTTTAAAGTTTATTTGTTTATTTTGAGAGAGAGGGAGTCATGTGCCAGCAGGGGAAGGGCAGAGAGAGAGGTGAGAGAGAGAATATCAAACAGGTTCTGTGCTGTGCTGTCAGTATGGAGCCTGACGCGGGGCTGGATCTCACGAACTGTAAAATCATGACCTGAGATGAAATCAGGAGTTGGGCACTTAACCAACTGAGCCACCCAGGTGCCCCGACGACTCTTAGTTTCTTAAAGGTCCATTACATTATAGAAAATGAAACTATATCAGTGAGCTTTTTGTATTGTGTTACCTTAAAATCTGTTGGTCTGTTTTGTACTTTGAATGGATCTTCTACCCAGGCATGATTTTGTAGCATCATATATTGGTCATTTGCAAAATATTGGTTTACTGAGTTACATAGATCTTCTAAATGTTGTATTCTATTATGTAATGTCAAAAAATCACATTAGTTAATGTTACCACCAATCTTATCAGTCAATTCTTTTCTAATTTTTGCTTGTAAGCTCAAATTTTAGCAATGGCAACAAATAGTGACAGTTGTTTTCCATGAAGTGAGTCTCACATCATTCATTTTTGAAAAAATGCTGAACATCCAAGTCTGAATAATCATAGTTCATCTGCCAGTTGTTCTTTCAAGTAAAAACGGTGTTTCATGAAAAAAGCTGCTAGTTCAGCTTGAAACTTAATTGCACGAATGCTTGAATGTTTTTCTTTGAGACAATTCTTGTACTTTGGTATGCAGGAGAAGTACTTTATGTATACTTCCAATTTCATCACAGAATATTAAAAAGATGTGCAGTTAATGATTGAGATTAATAAAGTTAATCATTTTTGTGGCTTTATCAAGAGCATTCTTTAGTGAAACTGAAATTAGTTCTCTTTTTTGGCATAGTTATGAAGAATGGAAAGATACTATTACAGTCTGGTGTCACTGCCTTCACTCAATACAGGATGGTATATTTTTATTTATTTGGATGATGATTGTGTTTCCAGGCTTTACTTATTTCTCATCAGAAGAATAGGTGGTTTTATTAAACCTTTACTAACAATACTGTTTTGAAAGCCAGCACTAGGGCAACTCGCTGGCTTAGTTGGAAGAATGTATGATTCTTGATCTTGGGGTCCTGAGTTCAAGCCCCACGTGAGGTGTGTAGAGATTACTTAAATAATGTAAAACTTAAAAAAAAAAAAAAGCCAGCATGAATGCAGTTGGTTTTTACTTGGTTTAGTAGAACCAAAATACTTTAGAGTTGAACAGTTTCACAGGTTTGTCAGGATGTTAGAAAATCCCTGGGGGGGGGGGGGGCCTGGGTGGCTCAGTTGGTTGAGCGGCCGACTTTGGCTCAGGTCATGATCTCGCGGTTCGTGAGTTCAAGCCCCGCGTTGGGCTCTGTGCTGACAGCTCAGAGCCTGGAGCCTGTTTCAGATTCTGTGTCTCCCTCTCTCTCTCTGACCTTCCCCCGTTCATGCTCTGTCTCTCTCTGTCTCAAAAATAAATAAACGTTAAAAAAAAAAAAAAGAAAATCCCTGGGGTTGGTGCTTATTATTCACCACCTTGTGGTGAAGGAAAGGTATGAAATAGCCTTTAGAGAACTGTGCATAACTGTGTATAAAAGTGGTTCTCTAGGTATTTAGTCCTCGTGCCCTTAACCTCTAGAGCATTTACAGTAGAAAAAGAAAAAAGATGTAGTTGAAGCCACTGCCAAGTAGTTTTGTTGCATAATGACTGGTTTTTCACTGTGATTGGGCAGTGGAGAACGGAGGAGGTGGGTTAGACAAGTTGTAGTACTGAGCATCATTTAACCTTTCTGCCAGCACACTTAAACTGCCTGGAGCCTCAGTTCCGAAGGGAGGAGAATGAACATTCATTGTGTGTCTACGTTGTGCTAGTCCTTTATGTTTTTTAATCTTATTTATACTCACAGTTATCCTGTAGGATGGTCACGGTTATTTTATACAAGAGAAAACTTAGGCTGAGAGATGTAGAGTCTGCTCAGACCCACCAGCCGGTAGATGACTAGGGTGGAATTTAGCCCCAGACTTTTCTGTCTCCATGGCCTATGAGAGCTCTTTCCTACATGCTGTTCTGTCTTCCATGGGCAATGTCTCAGTGATTATTTGTGTATCCTTGATACCTGGAACCTAGTGGAGCTTAGTACATTTTTGTTTAATAAATGAATCTGTGATAAATGAGTGAACCAGTTTTTACAGAGTAGGACATAACCTAGCTCCTCTGGGCTACTGTGTAGATTAGTGCTACAAAGTTTGCACACTAGATTCTCATCACCATTTGCTGTGGGGGAAACGGTCAACCTTCTTAGTGATAAACTATGAAACTATTTAAGTAATTTGGATATTTAGGAATTAAAGAGATCTAATGGGATGAATTTTTGTTACATTGTTAATGATCTCTTCAGAAATAAGGTAATACATCTTTTTTGCCCTTGTTTTCCCCCTTATTAGCTATGAGACCTTGGACAAGTTACTTCACTTTTCTGTGCCTCATTTTTTTTAATCTTTAAAAGGGGAAGGGCAGTAATAATAGTACATAATTCCTGGATAGTTGTGAGGATTGAATGAAATAATTCATATGAAGAACTTAACACAGTGTTTAGCATATATTAAGAAATGCTAGCCATTATTCATATCTTTCTAGAATGAAGTATGGGATTAAAAACTTTTTTTTAATGTTTATTTTTGAGAGAGAGAGCGCGAGTAGGGGAGGGGCAGAGAGAGGGACACATAGAATCCGAAGCAGGCTCCAGGCCCTGAGCCGTCACCACAAAAGCCAACGCAGGGCTCAAACCCACAAACTGAGATCGTGACCTGAGCCGAAGTCGGATGCTTAACCAACTGAACCACTCATTGTTTGCCTCTCCTCCCACCTTATATATTTCATCTCTAGTACTAATAAAGTATACATTGTACTGTGTTTGCATTTCTCCAGATGCTCCATGCCTCTTGTTTCAATGTCTTTGCACATCCTTCTCTCTGGGCCTGGACATCTTAATTGGTGTAACTCCTACTTGGCCTTTGAGACTCAGCTTAGGAGTTAACCTTTTCTGGAAAACTTTCCTTGGCTTTTCTCAGATTGGGATTGGGTGCCCCATCTCTGGGGTGCCCTGATTGTAATGATCTGTTTATTGTTTATTGATTTCCTCCACTTGCAGGGAGCAGGGATTGTATCTGATCACCCTTTTTCCCAAGGGCCTATTTTTGGCCCTTGAGGAAAAGGGCATCAGTAAGGTCTTGTTGATCGAATCCCTAGTGTCAGGCTAATCTGTTAGCAGCTGTACTTTCCCAACCAGCCGTATTGTTACTCCATATTGTTCTAGACTGAGTTTTTGTGGAATGGCTTTTCTGTTGTTTTCTGTTGTCCTCCGCCCCCCTCCCCCATGTTACCTCTGCTACACTTCAGTCCACTCTGATGCAGCTTTCATCTATTTTTGCTCATAGTTGGGGTAGTGGAGCTGTATATGCAGTAGACCTGTAAATACTCAGAACTTGATTTGTGACAGATCTTAGAATCTCACTTGGAATGAATGAAGGTTATATTGGTAAATGAAGAAGTTTGGACCTTTTGTTTGCTTTTCTAACTGTTGGTTCTATTCTCTACTTCCAAGTTTCTTTTTTTAACTTTTTAAAAAAGTTTATTTTGAGAGAGAGAGAGAGAGAGAGTGTGTGAGTGAGCACTCATGAGTTGGGAAGGGGGAAGTCATGAGATCGTGATGCTTGATCATGATCAAGAGTTGACACTTAACCGACTAAGCCACCCAGGTGCCCCCTTCTTTTATTAAGTTTTTGGTCAATTTTAACTTTCAGATAACATAGAATGAATGCTATAAAACTAAATTTGATCAGTACTCAACTTGTGCATTTGATTTTTTTGACCCTAAATATTGGATTTGACTTATTAGTTTTGGTGGTAGAGACTTTAGGAAATGTGGGGTTTTTTGTCTACCCTGTTAAGCACTTAGTGGTCCCTGACAGGTGATTTAAATTACGGCTTCCAAAAAAGGTTTTGCTAGAGTCTTAGTAGCACATAAAAATAATCATTTATGCATGTGTTCATTTAGTTAACATGGATGTCATGCTCTGTGCTAGGTTGGTTCTGATGATACACAGAGATGAGTAGGATGTGGTCTCTGTCTCCAAGGAGCTCCCGGGTGCAAGGAAGCAGGTATAAACAAATACATTACATTCAGTGTCTCATAGATGCTGTAAAATAACAAGCAGAGAGGGGGGGGTGTTAATACCTTTTTCAGGGAAGAGTTCTTGGAGGAGTAAACACATGAGCTTATTTCTGAAAGAAGACTGGGTCTGGTGTGTGGAAGATTCTGGATGTAGAGTCAGAAGACCTAGGTTTGAACTCCAGCTTAGCCACTTACTAGCTCTCTGATTTGGAGAAAGTTGTTTAAGTACTCTGAATTTCAGTTTTTTCCCCTGTAAAATGAGAATAATCACATCCATATCTACTTTTGAAAGTTGCAAGGATTTAATACATGTGAAAGAACTTCATAAATGTTCTATACAAATATTATATCCTGGTTTTTGTTTTTCATTCAATGATAATAGTATTTTGGCAGATTGGAGCATCAGTTTTCTTACCTAGTCCAGAAATAAGTAAGAAAAAGACTGCATATATTAGTGTGTCATTTTTGAAGTACTAACACTGTTGGCATCATGAATTAGGGCAAAGAGTTTTAAGTCTAGTCCATGAAACTGGGGTTCTGTGATATTATGGAAGATGCTCTTAAGATGTTTACGGTGTGGTGTCTGAAAAAATATTGAATGTGGTTCTGAGTGGCATGGATGGCAACAAGCCAAAGTGAAAAGAGTTCTATTTCTTGTCAGAAGACTTATGTCTGTGTTACCTTTGGAGTTTATTTAAATTTAAGAATTGCATTTTCCTCATCAGTAAAGCAGAGAAAAATAGTAGTTACTTGCAGACTGAGAATTAGGGATAAATTGAATAAAGTAAACACTAGCCTTAATCAGTTAAAAGTTTAATTTGTAGAATATGTTTTTAAATTTCTTTTTGGGGCTCCTGGGTGGCTCAGTCAGTTGAGTGCCTGATTCTTGGTTTCTCCTCAGGTCATGATCTTATGGTTCCCGGGATTGAGCCCTACATCGAGCTCTGTCTGCACTATCAGCATGGGTCCTGCTTGAGATTCTCTCTCTCCCTTTCTTTCTGCCCCTCCTCTGTGTGCTCTCTCTCTCTTTCAAAAATAAATAAACATTAAAAAAGTTTTCCTTTTAATATAATACTTTTTTAGAAAACCTTTAAAGAATAGAGGGGGCTTCCTATCATTTAAAGTATGCTAACACTAATAGTATTTTATTCCTTCTTCAAGTTTATTGCCGCAAGTAATTTTTAAGGTTTAAATCCCAGCTCTGGCACTTACTGGCTTTGTGACCTTCAGAGTTACTTAATCTTTCTATAACTTGTTTCATCAATCTTTGAGATGGAAATATAGTGGTATTTACAGTATATAGGTTTTAGGATTAAATGAGATAATTAGATAAAGTGCTAAGTTTGGTGTTTGGCATATAATTAACAATTTCAATAAATTATAGTATTGTTATTATTACTTTCATTTTGTAAGTGAGGAACTGGGTGGAGATTTAGCAACCTGACTAGATTCACTTGTAAGAACCAGAGATGGGAGTTAGTCCAGGTTGGGTAATGCCAAAGCCTTCACTCTTTATCCTTTTATCAGGCTATGTTTTGTAATTAATATTTTATTTATATAGAAATGTATTATGGAGTGTTGTAGAGTGTTTGGAAAAAACCTGTTACTCTTAAAACTGTTTTTCAGTGATGTTTTACTAATAGTTTATATAAACTCCAAATTAAATTGGTTAGGGAAAGAATTCCTTGGCCTGACTTCCCTGAGATCAGACACAATTTAAGGGTAGATACTCTGGTTAGTAAAACTTGATCAGTGGTTAGTAAAAAGAACAGTGTATTTTTTCCTTCCTAAACACCTTTATTGAGGTAAAATTGACAGTGAATGACAGAAATTTAATACATTCTGCTAAGTTTTGACATATATATACCTGTGAAACCATCATCATAATTCAGATAGTGAATATATCCATCACCTCCCAAAAGTTTCCTGGCACCCTTGTGTAATCCCTTCCTCTTGCTTTCCCTGATCCCCCATCCAAGCACCCGTTGATCTGCTTTCTGTTACTACAGTTTAAACATGGTCTTGAAGTCAGACCCAGTCAGGGTTCAGATCCCTCATCTGCCACTGTACTATTTGGTCATCTTTGGAGATGTCATATCATCTCTCAGTCTAGTTTACTCATCTGTAAAATAGGAGTTCTATCACCTGTCCAAAGGACCATGAAGAAGTTAGGAATAGTGTGTAGAAAGAGCCTAGCATGGTGCCTGACACATAGCAGCCTTCAGTCACTGGAAGTCAGTATTATCAGCCCAGCTTTCAGTTAGTGGTCCAGAGTACATTTAGGAGTTCAGAGTTCCAAAATGCTTTAATATCACCTTAAATCTTGTTGTCCTTTCCCACCGAATGAGCTTTTAACAGGAACGTTTAGATTTAGGTAACTTGAGGCCCTAAAGGGCTTTTGATACTCTGTCCTTCCCTCCTCCATGCCCAGTGTTCCACATGTTATTATGAACAGATGTTCTTCATAAATAAGCAAAGAATGCCACAGCAGATTTTTGAGTTCTTGATGCCTGTGTTTAAGTCTGGCATTGTGGTAAGTTGTATGAGCAATGAGCTTGTAGTCAAGAGTTCTGAGTTCTAGTTTCCATGCTGCTTTGGGCAAATCATAAAATCTTTCTGAGCCTCACATATAAAATTTTGTCACATGTAAAGTTGGGAAGGATCATATCACACAAATTTGTTGAGAGGATTAGAGGAGAATTTTGAAAGTGAATTGTATGATGAAGTCTTGGTTCATATGCATTGTCCCATGACTACCTTGTATCGTCAGAACTTTGTAAAAGCCTCAGGTAGCACTTAAATGTGATGTCTTAACACTCCTTTTTTCCAAAAAGTGTATTTTATAAGGTTCTACAGGTAGCACAAAAAAGCAAAAACCAAAGGTTGAAAGTGCTTAGAATTTAAAGTCAATTTAAAGTCAGAGAACCTTAAGTTCAAATTTTCCATTAGTAGCTTTGTGACCTTGGGCAAGTTATTTAATTTCTCTAAGCTTAAAATTCTCACCTGTCAATAAGGGATATCTAGTCTGCCTCAGAGGGTTGTTGTGAGGATTATAAGTAATGTGTGCAGTGGTTGGCATATAGCAGATACCTTGTGATGCTAGTTCCTTCCGTTTCCAAAATTGGTAGATTTGTGGAGTTTAAGTGAGCTATTACTGAAAGGATTACTTTGCCTTCCTCATTCTCTGCTTCAGTTTGGCTCAGGATAGGTGTTAGTTAGCATCTCAGATTTTTCATTTAAGTATTAAAATGAAGTTTGAAGTTTATGATGCTAGCGGTTATTATAAAGGGATTTTTTTTTCTAATAATGGGAGGAGCCAATTCTATACTTTTGTACTTTCTCATTAATTCTCATTGCTGTTGCTGGAGATACTTTGTGTTGTGGGAGCCAGGGAAACCAGGGGCTATTTTCTTGTTTCTTCTGTTTGTGTTTATTTGGGTTGGAGAATTGTCTAAACATTTCTTAGTGAAAAAAGTGCATTTGCTTAGTTCAGATTCTTCCTTCTGGGCGAGCCCAGGAATGACCTACTGGGGTAAAAACAAATAGGAAAATATGTGGATAACTGGTGAGTTCTGCTTGTAAAGTTGTCATGGTCTTTGAGTTTGGGGCAGTGGAGAAAAAGAGTTGATTCTCTGTTCCCCTCTTCCCCTTCCGAGCGTTTATAGCCCAACACAAAGGGAGCTTTAAGATGGAGGTCTGCATTGTAATTTCCTAGAAATTGCTGCTTCTGGTAACCGCTCATTCAGTTTGCACCTCTTTGCTGCAGTGGATGAAACAATGGGGACAATAAAGCCATTTATCTGATAGCTGTAGCCTCAATGGGATGTTTGTTTTAATAATGGTATAATTTGCAGGGCTCATAAATTGTGATTTTATTCTCATGGAAATAACTGCCCGGTGGTATTTGGATTTTCAGGTCTCCTGTTGTGGATAATTTCACTAACATTCTGGCTGACAATTCCCTTTATTCCAGACTTCGTTTTAGATTGTTCAGGCTGGTTGGGTAATTAGCCCAGTGCAGAGCCAATTTTCTTTAGTTTGGGGCTGGCAGGTGGTTACTAGGTAACTAGAGGATCTTCTGAGCAGGGAAGAAATTCTGCTTAGGGATTCAAGGGAAAAATAGCTGAATTTGATTTTGATTGTCATCTGGGATTTGTTTTTGAAGGTTTTGTGTATTTAATAACAAAATATCTAGATGAAAATAAAGAATTTAAATCATCTGAATGTTTATTTTCAATGCTACCAAACATTCCATTTTTTTTTTTTTTGGAAAAATCGTACGTTTGAGTTTTTAATTTTCATCTACATGTTTTTGCTGGAAATACATCCACAGAGGGTAAAGGATGATAATAGCTACTGCATGCTAGACATTGCCCCTAGGTGTTTTAAATACATTATCTCTAAATCTTAATTAGAATACTGAGAGGTAGGTATTGTTTCTGTTTCACATATGCAGAAAGTTAAATTCAGAGAAGTAATCAAATTAAGGTATCTCAGCTAATATGTGGCAGGCAGTTTATCAGATTCAAAACTCCTGCAAGGTTTTTAATTGTAGTAGAAGACATTCTGAAGAGACATTAAAGTTTGTATTAAACTCTTAGATATTACAGCGATTGGCTCAGTATTACATGAATTAGTACGTACCATCAGATACACATATGATTGTTCTTCCTGTCATCTAATCTTTTTTTTTTTTAATTTTTAATGTTTATTTAATTTTGAAAGAGCTATCGATAGAGACAGAATCCGAAGCAGGCTCCAGGCTCTGAATTGTCAGCACAGAACCTGTTTTAGGGGTTGAAACCATGAACTGCAAGATCATGACCTGAGCCGAAGTCAGATGCTTAATCGACTGGACGCCCATGCGCCCTTCCAATCTTTTTTTTTTTTAATTAATTTATTTATTTTGAGAGAGTGTGTATGTGCACACAAGCGGGGGAGGGGTAGAGAGAGAGAAAGGGAGGGAGAGAATCCCAAGCAGGCTCCATGTTGTCAGCATAGAGTCCAACGTGGGGCTCAATCTCACGAACTGAGATCGTGACTTGAGCTGAAACCAAGAGTCAGACACTCAACAGACTGAGCCACCCAGGCACATCCCTGTCATCTAATCTTGTATTATATAAGTAAGGTACATGAAGTATTTTGATTATCTTACCAAAATTAAAGGCCCTCCAAACATACACTGTTTTAAGAATGCTTTAAAAGGTACCAAAGTATATAATAATCTCTGGTTTCAAATAACCTCACACTTGGAGTTTGGGGACTGGGCTTTTAAGTCTTGGCACTACCACTTATTGGGTGATCTTGGATAAAGCTCTTAACCCTCGTTGGCTAACCCTTAGCCCTTGGGTAAGGGCTCATTTTGCTCATTTGCAAAATAGGGATATGATACCCATTTACTAGGAATACTGGTGTTAATGTATGTGATAGTGCCCAGTATATGCCTATGACATAGTAGAGGCTAAATAAACATTGGTTTTCTTTCTTTAGACTTAACTCTAGTAGTATCGAACTACTAGAATAATTTGATGTTTCTTTTATCATTGGCCATAAGAGTTATTAAAGGATGGCCAACTTCTAGTGCCACTGTGTTACATTTCTTGTTGAAACTGTTAAATTGACAGAGTTCATTTTTCTCAAGGAACTTGCTGCCCAAACTAGGTAATTTGTTTAAGGGACATACAGCTGGCTCACTGTTTATACGCTCTTGGTCCAGAGGGTGAGTGCATATATGGTAAGAGCATTGGATTTGTGATCATACAAACTTGTTGAAGTTCCAGCTTTGCTGCTTACTAGCTGAGTTTCTTAGGACAGCTGACTTTCTCTGGCTATGACTTGGGATAGGGGTAATAATAGCTGACCTTCTCATATGTTGTGAGGATCAAATGAGATAATAGATGTGAAAAAGTCTTTTAAATTAAAAAATGCTAGGTGAGATAGTAATTATGTGACTTTCATAGGTAGATTAGGTGGGGCTTAGTGAGAATTCACCACCATTTTAAGAGATAAATTTAATTAATTTAATTATTTTTTAAATTTAAATTTTATTAAAAAAATTTTTTTTTAACGTTTATTTATTTTTGAGACAGAGAGAGACAGAGCATGAACGGGGGAGGGTCAGAGAGGGAGACACAGAATCTGAAACAGGCTCCAGGCTCTGAGCTGTCAGCACAGAGCCTGACGCGGGGCTTGAACTCATGGACTGCGAGATCATGACCTGAGCTGAAGTCGGCCCCTTAACCGACTGAGCCACCCAGGCGCCCCTTAAATTTAAATTTTAGTTAACATATAGTGCAATATTGGTTTTAAGAGTAGAATTCAGTGATTCATCACTTACATACAACACCCATTGCTCATCACAAATGCCCTCCTTAATACCCATCACCCATCTAGCCCATCTCCCATCCACCTCCCTCCTTCATCCCTCAGTTTGCTCTTTATTGCGGTTTGCTCTTTATTGTTAAGAGTTTAAGAGAAATTTTAAATTTCACTTGAACTGTATAAAGGAAATGTTTTGATGAGTTTTGTGTTAGCTCTTGGGACGATTGAAGAGAAGAGGCCAGAATGAGGTCCTTGGGCAGGAAGTATTGGGTGAATGAATGTAAGAATGGGTTGGGAGTAGGAGTACAGCTTATGGCCAGCCAAGAGTATTTAGGGAAGAACTTATGAGGTTCAGATCTTGGTCTAATCTTGATCCTTAGAGCAAGGAAGAGGGAGGCTCCTCATTAGAAAATCTTAGAATGCTAGACATTGTGTGGAGAATTGATTGAAAGAGTAAGGATGGTGGTAACAGCTGTAGCCTCTCTCCTGAGGGCACTAAAGTTGAAATCCCAGTTTTATGTCTTCTAGGAATATGTACAGAAGATTTTGTTTCATTTCCAGCTCTCCCTACCTCCCAACAGCTAAGTGTGTCCATGTTTGGGGGGCAAGTTCCAAGTGAATCTTGTGCTTATTACATAAATCAGTTGGTGACTCTCAGGTGAGCACATTGGCATATTTTCATTTAAAGAGGTGCAGGTGGCTGGCAAGTGGGGGATCTGCTTTCACAGACTAGAAAGCTTAATTTTATGCAGTCATATTCAGGTTATCTCTTCCCTGAAAATTGGTTCTGTTTACAGCATTTCAGTAATGCAGATGATATTTTTCCTAAGTGGAACATCAACCAAAATTTTTAATGTGTTTAATTATTGATGTATCTGAATGCTGCAGTGTGTTGGTTAAAGATTTTTTCATACGATGAAAGCCTTTTGGCCCTGGATTTTGGTGCTGCACCAGTTTTATTCATTTTTCTTTCAGGGGCATGTCAGTTTTTCTTTGCTACAAATGATTGCATTATGTTGTCTGGAGCATTGCCTTTTTTGTTGGGTATTGGGATAGACTATTTGTTGTGTAGGATCGTTTCAAAGTCTCCATTTTATTTGATTATAACACATTTAGACTTCTTTCTTCTGTCCTGTTTGTCTGCTAGTATGAAGATGTTGCAGTGATTAGGCAGGAGATGGATCTCCATAGCCCCCCCCCCCCACTCAGAATCAGTGTGATTTGCTTTATCATATTAACTTCATATATAATAATGTGAACTGATATTTGCATAGTTATGTTTGTAGTTTCTGTTATTTAATATTTTTCTTTTTACTTACCTGTTTCTTGCACTAAACTGGTAGCTCTTTTCGGGCAGGACCATGTATTTCTTCATCTTGTGTTCACTGTGTCCACAGATCTAATAATGATGATGATGGTAGCTAACACTGTGCTGTATGTATGTCGGGCATTGTGCCAAGTGCAATATTTTTTAAATCCTCATTATCCCCATTTTATTGAAGGGAAAACTAAGACTCAAGTAATTTACTCAGTCTCACAACTAACAAAGGGATGCATCTGTGATTAGAAGTCAAGCAGTCTGACTTCAGAGGCTACATACTTAACCCCTGTACTATATTTTCTCAGAAACAGCTTGTAAGGATATATGGGTATATGTAAAATATATTCTCTATCTTATTTGAGCCTCAAAACTCTGTGAAGTGGGTATGATGCTGCATCCATTTTATAGGTAGGAAAAAGTGAAGTGAATCAGTTAATATAGGTCATGCATTTGTTGAGTGTCAGAATCTGGACTCCAGATCCCATGTCTCCTGACTCCCAACTCCTATATTTTTTTCCCCTCAAACATTCTGTTGCTGTTGGTTATAGCTACACATCTGTTTTCTTAGGAATGCACAGTAGTCTTTTAGATAGGGAAAATAGATTCCTTTACCTAGACTCACTGAAGATAAGAGGCAGCCTTAAAAAAAAAAAAAAATCTGTGTGCTTTTCCTTTTTAAATCCAAGGAGCAAAATTCCCTGGTAGATAGACTGTAAGAGTTCCTTGACAATTCTGGATAGACATAGACATAGACAATTCTGACCTAGACAATTCTGTGTGTGTGTGTGTGTGTGTGTGTGTGAAAGAGAGAGAGAGAGAGAGAGAGAGAGAGAGAGGGAGAGAGAGAGACACGGAGGGAGGGGAGAGAGAGACAGAGAGAGAAGGCCTTTGTTTTCCTAGTAGCTGGCACAGAACATATTTTCTGTAAAGGTTGCTGAATGCATGATTGCAACAGTTTATGCTAATTCACAGTATTATTAAAGAGTGATGATGCTAAAATTGCTACTTATGTATCTTATGCTTTCTCCTGATTGGTTCATTCTTGGTCACTATTTGATTCTGTTTGAGAATTACAGTAACACTAATTATAGTGGCATTTAATATAGTTGAACCAGTATAAGTTACCTGTCTATAATAAAGTTTTCACATGAGAGAGAGATTCCAGTTACGCATTTGTAAATCCTTAAAGAAGCAATTTTTCTGGTGTTGTGTGAACTTAATTGTGCTGGACCCTTGATTGCCTCTCAGGTTTTTTTTTTTTTTTTTCTTTTCTCTTGTATTTCTATGAAGAGGATGTGACAGTGGCAAATTAGTTTTCCAGTATATTTTTTTTAAGTTTGCATCTTAAATAAATTGAAGTGATGCTATATTGTGACTTCTCTTTTTTTACCTTGAAATATAGACATTCAAATAATAGTAGGCTAACTCAGTAGTATATCATTAGAAGATTTAAAAACTCCGGAACTTCCTAGGGCTGGAAGAGATCATCATCTGCTCACTCTCCCTCTCTCCTATATTATAGATAAGGAACTGGAAGCCCAGGGAAGTCAGTTGATTGGTTTAAGGTCATATAGTTTGACAGCGGACAGCATGAGGCTAGCTAGAACCTAGGTTTCTGTACTTTTGCACAGCACGCTCTTTTTCCTTTGAAAGCTATTTTCTTACTTTGGCAGTTTTGAAGTCAGATATTGCCCTAAAGGTGATGTCACATGGCCACAGTTACAAGCTAAATAAAGTGTTTGGGCTCATGTGTCCTGCAAATAAATAGTGTGGCTTTTGATATGAACATCCTAATAGTAACAAACAGATCAAGGAACTAGTTCCATGAATAGCCTCCTTCCAGGTCCTTGGGAAGAAACCGGTTTTGTTTCATTTAGCTTCTAGGCAATATCACATTCAAATAGTCATGTCATAGCCTAGCTACTTGGTTTCCCAGGTACATTGCCCTGAATTATTTTTAGGTATGATTGTAGTTCAGAATGTTTGAGAATTCCTAAGTCTCTCTTCTTATTTTTGTCTGACGTGGTTGTTATGTTCATTTAAGTTAACCCTCACCTAGGAATGTCATAATTGACTCCATCGTTCCAGATTGTAGATCTGAGTGTCAGATAGTAATCTACATATTACTGGATTTTTTTAAGAGTTGTTTTAATGTAGAAACTGTATGAGATCAAAAACTAGAATTGTCAGTCTTGATTAGTTGGCTACAGGCCTGGTATTGCTCTGTCACTTGGCATACATCAACTCTTTTCTCACTTTATGTCATGAGTACACATATGCATATGTACTCAGGTATGTTCCTCTTTCCAGTGTTGAAGGTACTACCGATACCTAAGTAGATTTTTAGGGCCTTGAAATTTGTCTTGCATAGTTTTCTTATAAGTTTTACAAGCTCAGGAGGGTATATAGAGTACAGGGTAGTTGCTGAAACAGACTCAAATATTGAGTGGGTCAAACAAGATAGACGTTTACCTCTTATATAATAGTTAAGAAATAGGTCTGTTATGACCAGGAAGGGCAGAAGTTCTCCTCCATGAAATCATCCAGGGATCCAGAATGCTTTTATCTATTTTTTTTAAGTTATTTTTTTAAAGATTTATTTTTAAGTAATCTCTACACTCAGTGTGGGGCTTGAACTTGCAACCCTGAGACCAAGAGTTGTGTGTTCTACTGACTGAGCCAGCCGGGCACCCCAGAATACTTTTATCTTGTTGTACTTCCAAGATGATGTCTTCATCAGAGGGCAAGCTTAAGACAGCTTGTTAGCACTTCTACCTTCTAGCTCATGAGAAGAGAGAAAAGAGGGCACATAGTTGCCTTTCAAAAAGAGCTGGAAGTTGCATACATCACTTCTACTGGCATCTCATTCATTGTACTTAGAAGCATGGTATACCCAGTTGTAAGTAACATTGAGAAATGTTTCCATTTAGTTTCCATTTAGTTGCATGCCTCAACTAAATCTTGGCATAAAGTGGAGGTAAGGGAGTGTCTTGCTTTTAGCAAGAAAGAAAAGATGGATACTATTAGCAGTCTCTTCCACAGAGTCAAAGTAGAAGGTAATAATAATTGTGCCCTTTCCCCATCCATTATTCTATTTAATACTCACCACAGCCTTTCAGGTATTTCGTATTATAACCATTTTGTTAATTGGGAAACTGATTTTGAAGTATTAAAGTGATGGGCTTAAAATCACATGATTGGCTTAAAACTGGACTTAACTGCCTTCGCGCCCAAACGCTCTTCCCTTGTGTTTATCTTAGTGAATGACATCGCCATTCAGTCACCCAAACTAGAAATTTCGGATTTCCTTATCTTCCTGTACTTCCCATATCTACACTAAGCTTTGTGGGTAGTATCACCTTTACATTTCTCAAATTTATACCTTTCTCTCCATTTCCAAAGCTGTTTCCTCAGTTCAGACTTTTAGCATCTCTTGCCCAGATAGTAGTGTCTATTTTTTACTCTACTGTCAGGGTCACCTTCAGTGACCTCCCTCCTCTCAGCCTCACTCTGCCAAACCACTTGGCCTTCCCAGGGTTTACCATATACTGTTATATTGCCAAAGCTTTACTCATTCTGTTTGTTCTGCTCAAATGGTCCTTCTTCTTTTCTCAACTTGGCAAACACAGCCTAGTTTTATTTTTAAAATTCTAGTACCAACATCACTTCCTCTATAAAGCTGTTCCTCTCTTTTCTAGGTGGAATTGACTGTTTTCTCTTCATGCTTCTCCCTCGTTGATGCCTGTCATAAAACTTACTGTAATGCTTTATTGTACTAATTTATAATTTGTCTTCTTATACCATCAGCACTCAATATTCTGACTGGTTGAGAGCAGCTACTCAATAATTGTTTGAATGAATGGGGTATGTGACAGACTGGTACTTGAATCCAAATCCTGTGTTTTTCTGATCATAATGACTCATTCAATGTGTGTACGTATTTCTCGGGAGTTGTTTCCCAACACCACATTTGGAGATCTGACCTTCAGGGAACTCTTTTCTTTGGCAGTCAAGAGTAACCCTGCTAGAAAAGGGCTGTTTCAACAAATGGGTGCTTTTGTGGTAGCCTCATCACCCTGTCATGTGTTGAGAATTTACATAAATGGTTTAATTTGTAAGAGTCGATCTCTTTGAAAGGTCACACTTGGACCTTGGAATAATCAAAGTTGTGAGAAAATTATTTTTCTGTTTGGATTTTGGGCATGTGCTTAATTTGGCTTTTATGCAGGTGCTGTTAAAAGCTTTCTGTGTAATGTGCAAAATAAATGTTGGATGTTTGACTTTAGCTTTTATTGATCAAATCAAGGGACAAAAGAGGTTTACTATTCATTTTGGAGAAAAGGTAGGCAAACTAGAAAAAAAAATGTACCCCCTTAAAGATGGTTTTGTTCTGTAGGTTATTTACAAAGTACATGAAAATGAAAAAGGAATAGCTTCAATTTACAATAGGTACAATTTAGGGAAACTTGGTGACATCTCAGTGATGAGTGTAAATTTAGCTTGGTCATTATCATTTCTGATCACTGAAACTCCCTTATTGTGGATTTAAACCATCTGTTTTGGTGTTAATCCTTTAAAACTCGGTGGATGTTAATGTGATAAAGGGCAATAAAGCTTGAAGTATGGCAGTCATTTGGTCTGGTTTACTTTTCAACTAATTGCATGCAAACTAAGTATCTTTGGAAAAAGGAAAGTGGGGATTAATGCTGTAGTCAACTATTTTGATCTCAGCTTGAGCCCTGCACACCTGTCACTGGCTTGTGGAAGTTTTCCTCCGTAATTAAGAGCTTCTCCCTCATATTATTACTTAATTGGATGCCACAAGAGCCTGGTGAAACAGTGGAATCCTCTTAATTGCATACCAGCTCTTAAAACAAATCACCAATGTTTAGTGTGGCATTGTTTTTATAAGCCTTCCCTGGAAACAGTTTTGTCTTTTTCAAGTTCATATGTTTTGTTTAAACTTTTTTGTTTTAATTAAAAAATTTTTTTTGGTACGATTTTATTTTTAATCTCTACACCCATCATGGGGCTCAAACTTATAGCCTGGAGATCGAGTCACATGCACCACCCACTGAACCAATTGGGTGCCCCTGAGGCCCTATGTTTTGAAGCATTGAGGCTTTTGCTCTTTATAAAAGTAAGAGTTATATAAGACTTTGAAACATTTTCCACAAAGAATTAAAGAACATAATAACCGACATTTACACAGTGCTTTTCAATTGACCAAGTGCTTTCCCTTGCTTTATATATATTTTTTCCTATGATAGCTCCATGAAGGGAGATGGTACACTCATATTTCCCGTTTGACAGGTGAGGAAACCGAGGGTCAGAAAAGTGGCTTGCCCCAAGATTACACAATTAGTAAGTGATGGAGATCGAAGCAGATCCCAAACCCTGCCTCCTTTCTGGTCCATCATGCTGTCTCAATAAACATAAACTGTATGTGTGGAGATGTCAGTTTTATGGGGCTTTTATCTTGTTTTGTCATATGATAATGTGGCCTCAGCTTAGTGTGTTTGGTACTTCTGTCTTTGAACTTTCGATCCTTACACATGCAGTGGAAAAGAGGCGGCATGGTAGGAGGTGGCAAAGCTAAAGTGCTGGGAAATGACAGACTGTCTAGCTCTGGGTTTGGGTCATGACTGCATCTAACTGAACGTCTTTCAGTAGGGTTGGCAGGGTCTTTGTGGTTTTGCTGCTTGTGCAGACAGGGCCTTTTCAGTGTGTTTAAATACTGAGCAGTTACAGTAGCTGGTTTAAATGAGCTTCTGTGGCAGTCACCCCCATTGGTACCCCACTACCATCTTCCTCTCATACCATTAGGACCTAGTGGTGGGAAGATTCCCGAGGGGGATCAGGAAATCTTGGTTCTACTGTTGTAGCTGGGTGATTTGTTTCCTGCCATGTTCTCTTTAGGGCTGAGGTCGGTCAATATATCACCTCTATGAAGGCTTCCCTGAGTACCCCAAGTGGCCTTAGCGCCTTTTTGTTTCTGAATGCTGTGACATTTTGTTCACATATCCACTGTGGTACTTATCACGTTGTACTGCAATTATATTTATTTCTCACTAGAACCATAACTTTAACTCTTTAAAACCAGACATCTGTGCTTGCAAATCATTGCCCTAAACTCTATATTCCATGAGCACAGTCACAGGGTTCCTTGTAGTGGGCATTTGTAGTTTGCTTCCTTACCTTCCCCCTTATCTTGGTAATGACCTCAGACGTTGACTTTAGGAACCACACTTCCTCCCTGTTTTGCCCTGTGTGGTTTGGGTAGGAACTTCTTAGCTTTGGTGTATCTGAGCCAGGCCCAAGCTAACTACTACATGACATTCCTCTGGCCACAGCGATTGGTTTAGGATGAATATATGTTCTAAGCTGGTCTGAACTGGGTTTTTTAGGACACTTGTGGGAGCCACTACAAAAGACCGTCTCCCAGTCTTGTTGGAATAGAAGGATATTAGTTTCTAGAAGCACTAGTAGCTGTTAAGCTATTTTGCCACTATAAGGAGAGTCTGGCTTGTGATAAAACCGACACCAAGGAAGGGAGGCTAAAGAGATGGAGATGGTGACTTTGAGTTCTGAATCGAGGATCCTCCCTAGTCTTCCATAATGCTGGGCTTCAGTTAATTGAACCAATAAACTTTTCATTTAAACTAGTTTGGAGTAAGTTTTCTGTCATCTGCAATGGAAAGAGTCCTAACTGATCTGTTTCTCTTCTGCCCCTAGCATAGTGCATGGCCTAGAATTTGTTAAATGCATAAATGATTGGTCTCTATGAACATTTACACGATTGTTTTTCTTTCTTGGTCTCAGTTTCTTTTTCTATAAAATGAGAATAATAATTTCTGTTCTGCCTTAGAGTTTTTGTGAGTTAATGGAAGGAAAAGCTTTCTAGTCTCCTCCAGCACTTTATTTATGGCACACAATTCACCATTTAATTATAAAATTTTATATAACAGTTACCTTGTTTTCTCTCAACTAGATTGTATACTCTCTAAGAGTGAGACTGCATTCAGACCTATTGTTTCCCCCTAGTGCTCAGCGCAACATTGGTAGAATAGTGGGCATTCATGAATAGTTATTAATGATGACAATAGCAGCTACCATTTACTGTATACTTTCTTTAGGCTGCACATTGTGTAGGCATTCTACATAAATTATCTCTAAACCACACTTAGCTAATAGTACTACCTGTTAGATAGCTATTATGTAAGTAGTGTTGTCTTCAGCGGTTAGGTTTTCAGTTAACAGGTAAGAGAGCTGATCTTGTCAGTTGTTTTATGATGGAAAATAGAGTGATTGAGCCTTCCAGAGCATATACTAGGAATGTTTGACTGGCTTGGCATAGGTGAATAAGAGAGATGAAATGAGAGAAATGAAATACCTGATAGGGATGAAGCGTCAGTCTGGAATTGCTTGAAAGGCCACCTGCGCATTTTGTCTTTGCACAGTTTCGTTGATTTCACCAATCAATCATGTCAGTATTAAATAATAAAGGATACAGAGAGTAGTGGTATTAGAAATTCTGGTCACAAGGGTAGTGTATAATATAGTGATATCCCATTGAATAGTTTAGTAAATGCTCCCTCCCTGGGTCCCTAGTGAGTTATTTCCTTGCTAAATAAGCTTCATTGGTGCCCAGGGAATGTTTTGTCCATGTTCAGCAGAACTACCCTATTAATAGGTGATCTTTAGTTCTTTATTGAGATTTAAAGTTCGAAACCAGATTAAGCAAGAAATCAAATGGAAAAAGTCTAACTAACATTGTAGACTTCATTCTATAATGGAAAACACTTTCACCTTGAAGCAGGAAATCTGGATTGTGGACTGAAGTCTGAATCAAATGATACAAGTTACTGAGGACCTGCTTGATGATTTGCATTTATTGTCTTTTATAATCTCCAAAGGAGCCCATCAGGGTTAAGTATTATTCCCGTCTATGATAAGGGTCAGAGAGATTAATTGAGGCGCCTGACTGGCACCTTTTTTTATTTGAGAAAGTAGGCTTCATTCCCAGTCTGGAGCCTAATGTGGGGCCTGAACCCATGACCCTGAGGTCAAGACCTGAGCTGAGATTAAGAGTCGGATGCCCAACTGACTGAGCCACTCAGGTGCCCTGGTCATGCAACTCTTCATCTGAAGGTTTTAAGTTTGGGCGCCATGTTGGGTGTCAAGATTATTTAAAAATAAAATCTTAAAAAAAAAAAAAAAGAGGGTATATAGCTGTAAATATTCCCCTATAATGCTTTGAATCACAATCCTTCCTAAGATTGCAGCATTATACCTCAAGAACAAGAATCATATAGGGTAAGGGGATACTTAAATTATCCAAAAGTTTTTTTTATTGTCCAAAGTGAGTGAAGTGTCACTTTTTGCCCCTTAGTTAAATGATGCAGATATAAAAATAAAGCCATTTCAGTTAATGGGAGGAGGCCTGATAAGGATCTTGGTTTATGGATTTTTTTTAAGTGAATGGCTATGCCATTTTGAGTCCTGTATGTCATAATTTTAATACATTTATAAGGATATAGTAGGGTTTACCAATTTGTGTGGTCTTTAGTGTATTTATTCCACAAAGAATTTAGGGTAGTTTATAATAGTAACTTAGTAAAATACTATAAAAAGGAAAATTATTCAGTACTAATGAAAGTAGAATAATATATGGGTCTTGCCACTTGCTGTAGGTGAGTTACAAGTTTACCTCCGAATTTGCTGGAAGACTAGGAAAGAAAGGTGACTTACAAGGAGAAAATAAGACATTTCCTCTGGGAAAGCAGTTTAACATTTACGGGTTTATCATTCAGGCATAGGGAATAGCATGGACGTAGCCATATTGGCATGAAACCTGAACCAAATGCTCTTGATTTACATATTTTATTCCATGTTAATGCATTGCATTTTTGTAAGGTCCTACTCATGTGGGAGATGGATTAAAATGTACTATAAACTACAGTTTATAGTAGTATAGAGTAAGTTCCTAGAGGTGGTACTTAATTTATACTTTTGTGATAGTCGGAGTTCAGAGACCACTTTTAGCTTGCGTAACCAGGAAAGACTTCCCGGCAGAGCAACAGATACATTGGAAGTCCAACAGGTAGATCTGTTTGGCTGGTATGGGGGCTTAAGGTAGGATCCCAGACCATCCAAACACTGTTGGCATTGTTAGATTTTATCCTCTTGCCTCTCCTCGGGACTCAAGACGCTTCTCATTTTTTTATACCAGTTATATCTTCTGCCATGGGCCACCTTTGTGCTCTGGTTCAGTCCCATTTCTTAGGATAGATATACTCCCAAGAAGCTACTTTTTCCTCCTATCCCAGTATATGTTCAAATGTAGTTACTCTTTCAGTTTAAACAACTTTTTTTTTTTTTTTTTTTTCTCTCCAGCTCACATGTTTCTGCACCTTCCAGGCTTTTTTGTTTGAAAAAGGAGAGCTAGTGATGTGTTTCTGAGCTCCTGATATATTTGTTAATGGTATAAAAAATGTGCTTTGGCATACAGTAGTAATAATGTATTTCTTAAGTATGTTAATAGTAAATTAATGTTGTAATAGTTGCTGTATTAGAGAAAATAGTAAATATATTAGTTTCAGCAAAAAGTGTTTTAATTTTTAAAGTGGATAAGTCAGGGGGCACCTGGGTGCCTCAGTTGGTTGAGCGTCCGACTTCGCCTCAGGTCATGATCTCATGGTTCGTGAGTTCGAGCCCCACATCTGGCTCTGTGCTGACAGCCCAGAGCCTGGAGGCCGCTTCCAATTCTGTGTCTCTCTCTGTCTGCCCCTCCTCCGCTCATGCTCTTCTGACTTTCTCTTTCTCTCAAAATAAATAAACATTTAAAAAAATTTAAAAAAATTTAGTGTAAAGTTACGGCTATCAAAATTTAAAAAAAATTTGTTTTAGACAACATTGTACTGTGTAATTTTTTAAAAGTGTTTACTTATTTTATTTTATTTTTTGAGAGAGAGAGGGTGTGGGGAGGGGCAGAGAAAGAGGGAGAGAGAGAATCCCAAGCAGGCTCTGCACTCACAACACAGGGCTTGATCCCACAAACCAAGAGATCATGACCTGAGTCTAAATCAAGAGTTGAAGGTTTAACTGACTGAGTCACCCGGGTGCCCCTGTACTATATAATTTTTTGATGAATAACATTTTGTTACAGAATGTAACACCGTACACAGAACCTGACATGTTACAGATATTCAATTAATGTTTGTTCAATTGTATTGCTTTAAAAAAAACCATTTTTTTATTATGAAATAATTATAGACTCACAGGAAATTGCACAAATAGACACAAAGTCCTGTGTGTCCTTCTTCCAACTTTCCTCAATGGTCACATCTTATATAGTGTAACAATATCAAAACCAGGTAATTGATCTTGGTACAATATGTTAACTAGATTACAAACCTTTTTCATTCATTTTTCACTATTTTTTACATGTATTTGTGTGTGTGTGTGTATGTGTTTGTATAGAGCTCTGTGCAATTTTATACCATGTTTAGATTTGTACAGCTACCACAACAATGAAGATACAGAGGTGGTTCCTTCACTACAGAGAAACTCACTCGTATTGTCCCCTTTATATTTGCGCATTTACTTCCCTTTCTCCCTCAGCCTATTCTTATCATTGTCCCCTGGCAGGTACTACTAATCTGTTCTCCATCTGTATACTTTTGTCATTTTGAGTGATAAATAAGTGGAGTCATATAGGATATAACCTTTTGAGATTGACTTCACCATACATAATGCCCTTGAGATTTATCTGGATTATTGTATCTATCTTTATTTTCTCTTTTGTTGCTGAATAGAAGTCCATCATGTGGATGTACCAGAGTTTATTTAACCATTCTTCTCTTGAAGACATTTGGGTTGCTTCCAGGTTTTTGCTATTACAAAGAAAGTCCTTATGAGCATTTGTGTACAGGTTTTTGTGTTTTTATTTCTTTGGGATAAATGCCCAACAGTGCAATTGCTAGGTTATATAGGAAGTCCATTTTAGTTGTGTAAGAAATTGCCAAACTATTTTTCTAGGGTGGCTGTACCATTTTACATTCTTACCATCAATGTATAAGAAATCCAGTTCCTCTGCATCCTTGCCAGTGTTTTTAGTATTATCACTCTATTTTATTTTGGCCATTTTAATAAATACATACTTCTTTCAGTTTTTCTTTGATTAAGCTACATTTTTTTAATGTTTATATATTTATTTTGATAGAGTGCAAGCAGGGGAGGGGCAGAGAGAGAGGGAGAGAGAGAATCCCAAGCAGGCCCTGCTCTGTCAGCACAGAGCCTGACGCAGGGCTTGAACCCACAAACCGGGAGATCATGACCTGAGCCGAAATGAAGAGCCAAATGCTTAACTGACTGAACTGCCCAGGCGCCCCTAAGCTACATTTGTTTTTAGCACATGGCAGGTTGATAGCCTTCCACACTTGCTGTTTGTATCCATTGCATTATTATTATTATCATTTTTTTGGTTTTCAAAGCTACTTAAAACTTCTTTCGGTTAAGTGTTCTCTTTGTCTCTATACATGTATCCTGAATCCCAGCAACAGGTGTCTTAGGAAAAGTGCTTTCATTGGGCTTTCCTGAAGTGAGACCTAGCCACTTGGACTTATTTAATGTTGTAGTAGGGCTATTGAGGATTTTGTTTATGTTCTTTTCATTTGTGAAAACAACTCCCTGGAGCTCTTGTTTTCTTTCCTGATGAGAATCAAGAAATACACTATCTGGTGTTACAACTTGGGTCATGAGAAGAAAAGACAATAACTGAATTTTGGGGGTGGACTTATGAGAGAGTTCTCTTATCCAATTGATTGACTGATTCAGGTGAAATTCACATAACATGAAATTAACCATTTTAGAGTGAAAATTCAGTGATATTTAGTACATTTACATTGTTGTGCAACCACCTCTATCTAGTTCCAAAACATTTCCATTACCCCAAAAGGAAACCCTATATGTAAAGTGGTCATTCTCTGTTCCTCCCTACCCTCATCCAGTGTCAGCCTCAGTCTACTTCTGTCTTATTGGATTTACCTGTTCTGGATATTTTCATATAAATAAAATCATACAGTATGTGGACTTTTGTGTCTGGTTTCTTTCACTTAGAATGATTTTTTTTTTTTTTTTTTAATTTTAGAGCATGTGTGTGTGCAGAGGTGCAGAGGGGGAGAGAGAAAGAATCTTAAGCAGGCTCCATGCTCAGTGCAGAGCCTGATGTGGCACTTGATCCAACGACCCTGGGATCACCTGAGCCAAAATCAAGAGTTGGATGCTCAACCAATTGAGCCACCCAGGCGCCCCTAGAATAATGTTTTTGAGGTTCATCCATATTGTCATATGTATCAGTACTTCATTCCTTCTTATAGCTGAATATTACACTGTATTTGTATATCACAATTTGTTTATTCATGTGATGGTGGACATTTGGATTGTTTCTGCCTTTTGTTCATTGTGAATAATACTTATATGAACATGTGGGCACATGTATTATCTGAGTACCTCCTTTCATTTCTTTTGGATCTATACCTAAGAGTGGACTCGCTGGGTCATACAATAATTGTGTAAGTTGTTGAAGAACTGCCAAGCTGTTTTCCATAACAGCTGTGCCACTTTACATTCCCACCAGCAATGTATGAGGGTTCAAATTTTTTCACATCATTCCCAACATTCCTTGTTATGTCTTCCTTTTTTTCCCCCCTCCAAAATGGCCATTTTAGTGGGTATAATATGGTATTTTATTATAGCTCTGATTTGCATTTCTCTAAGGACAAATGTTAAGCATCTTTTCATGTGCTTATTGGTCATTTGTATATCTTTGGAAAAATATTCAATCCTTTGCCCATTTTAATTAAAAAAATTTTTCTTTCTTTCTTTCTTTCTTTCTTTCTTTCTTTCTTTCTTTCTTTCGAAAGAGAGGGAAAGTGTGTATACATGTGTGAGTTGGGGTGAGGGGCAGATGGAGAGAAAGAATCTAAAGCAGTCCCAATGCTGAGCGTGGGGCTCGATACCACAACCCTGGGGTCATGACCTGAGCTGAAATGAAGAGTCAGACACTCAACCAACTGAGCCACACAGGCGCCCCCTTTGCCTAGTTTTCAGTTAGGCTTTTGCCTTTTGGTTGTTGAATGATGAGAATTCTTTCCATTGTATGGATATCAGAGCTTTGTTACATATATGATTTCCAACTATTTTCTCTTATTCTGTAGGTTGTCTTTTCACTTTCTGGATAATGTCTTTGATATGCAAAATTTTAAATTTTGATGAAGTCCAGTTTATTCCAATTTATTTTTTTCTTTTGTTGCTCATGCTTTTGGTGTAATATCCAAGAATCCACTGCCAAAATGATTATAGAGTAGTACCAGTCAATGGAAGGCTGCTCTTGCACAGATGTGGTCCATGTGAGACACAAGATGGTAGGTTGGATGAAGAGGATGATAGGTAGAAATGGGGAATGTAAGAGAGATGTAGTAGGTGAAATTTATAGATCTGTGTGATAAATTATATTGGGGATAAAGGAGAAGGAAGTGATGAGAATGTTTCCAAGTTGTTGGCTTAATAACTCCGAGGTAGATGGTGGTGTCTTTAGCTAAAATGGGGACACTGGAAAGGACCAGTTTGGGATAGAATATTATGAATTCAGTTTTGGACATGTTGAATTTAAGGTGACTTAAGACATCCAAAGGATGATATTGAATAGTCAAATAAGCATAACTGGAACTTAGAGAAAGGTAACAGTCTAGAGAAACATTGATTATGTTTTTGGCATTTAGATAGTAAATAAAGTCATGGACATGGATTAGATTGTCTAGGGAGGGAGAACAGAGGGAGAAAAGAAAAGGGAATGGTACAGTCTTAAACATTTCATCACTGAGCAGAAGAGGATAACCTTGGAGAGCAGAGAAGGGGCAGACATAGAGACAGGGAGAAATCTAGGAGAATGTAATGTTCAAAAGCCAAGGGATTCAATAAGGAGGAGATGAACAACAATGCTAAATGATGCTGAGAGATCAGATAAAAATAAAGACGATTTCTGTTGGATTCATCAATGTGAAGGTCATTCATAACTTTAGTGAACTATAAAGTGATTATTGGGGGATTGTTCAGCTGTATGTGTTTCATTGAGAAATAGAATGCTAATCTGTAAAGGATATTATTGATCATCTAGTGTAGTGGATAAAAAAATTTTTAAAGTGCTAGAACTCTTTCTACCAAATGTTACATGAGGAGATCAAAGGAAAGCTGCTCTGGTTGGAGTGGGGCTTATGACACTACTCCTTTGTATCCCCCTTCTTTTTACTTCTGGTCCTGGACACCTTTTCATAACCCTTAGCTCTCTGAAGACCAGTTTGAAAACACTGATCTAAGTGGTCTCTTAATCCTGAGAGGGAAACTGAAGGCTAGGGAGAGGCAGTCTCTTAGCAAGGCCTGCATGGCAGGCTTAGGTTTAGAATTAGCGTACTACTATTACTAAAACTAAGGTCTCTAGATTCTCTTCAAGAATGCTCTCCACAGACTCTGAACTCTATAGAGTGCTTCTTTCCCTCTTCCCCAGACCAATAGTTCTTACTCAGAGTCTTTGGGGTCACTGTGACATGAAGGAAATATACTAAGGAGTATGAAGGCAATCTGCTTCTCTCATTATTTCCTGTTTGTGTTCTAGAGGTGATGGGCACTGTGGTTGTTGTGTGTTTGCCAGGTTCCATTCCACCCCAGGGAATTAGTTTAAGTCAGTTGTCATGGTAATCCCATGCCCCTTGCCAGTGAATGATTTAGGAGTGGGTATATGCCACAAATCTGGCCAGTGAGACATGACACCATGCTATTGGAAGCTTTGAAGAAAGGCTTAAAAAAAAAAAAAAAAGATAAAAGAAAGGTGGCCTTTCCGGTGGATATTTTGCACTTATTTATTTAGATTAAACTGAGTCAGTTTGGCCGAGTGGAAATACTAATACTGATCTCTGTGAGTTGTTGCAAGGAGTAAGTGATTTAATGTGTTTAGAAGTGTCTGAGAACTGGGGTGCCTGGGTGGCTCAGTCGATTGAGCATCTGGCTTTGGCTCAGGTCATGATTTCATGGTTTATGAGTTTGAGCTCCACATCAGGCTCAGCACAGAGCCAGCTTCGGATCCTCTCTCTCCCTATCTCTCTGCCCCTCCCCTACTCATGCTCCCTCCCCTCTATCAAAAATAAATAAACATTAAAAAAAAGTGAAAATTGTACAGTTAGTTTACTTGATAGTAGATGTCACCTAGCAGAGGTAGGTAAAGGAATGAGCAGGATTGAAAGGTGTATGGAAGTAGAAAAGAGCTTCCTTAGATTAGTCTTGAACTTGGTGGTGTTGGGGGTGGCACAGATGGGAGTGTGAGAGCCTGAGGCAAATGGGCTAGAAGGAGATGAGAGCCTGGTAATGGTTTCTGGGGCTGATCTAGGGGAAGAAAAGGAGTGAGGGCTGTTAGTCATTGAAGCTTTTGTTAAGCCGCACTAATATATTAGGTATTGCCAGTGGCACATTTGCGTCCTGGAGGAAACATTGTTACAAAGTTGTATTTTTGTCCTGCTTGGTCTGTTTGGGGTTTGAAAGACCTTTGGTGAGCTGATCCCCTCCTCTTTTCTTCCTCCAGTGGCTCAGTATGCAGAGCATCCGCCTCTCTGGCCATTGGGGATTGCCCAGAAAAGTATTTGGTACTTAATCTAGGTACTCCCAGTTTAAAGCTTCTGCAGAGCTGGAGGGCAGGACAAGTTGGGGGCCTAAGCCCCTGTAGTAGCACAGAGAGGTAGGTAACTCATCCTAGATAATTCAGTATAAAAATAGAATTTTAACATTTAGCTTTCAAGGTTACCGTTACAATTAGAGATAATGTTCATAAAACTCCAGCCACAGTGCCCCACATATATTAGGTGTTCAAGTAAATGACCTTTGTTTTCTGTTACCAACAAAGGTAAACAAAAGGTAAATTCAATGAGACTGGTTTTTCATACTGCGTCACTCAGGTTGCCCATGGATTTGCTTGTTTGTGACTCCTTGGGGATTCCACACTTAGTATTTGCTTTAATTGGTACTCAATGCATGTAAAATTACTAAGTTGGATATGGATGGAAATGACAGTTGAAGGGAGGGATTGAGGAGACACTGCTATTTGCCTTTGGCTCCGAACTCCTAAGGGTTGGCCTTAGTCTTTAGTTATACTTGTACTGCTTTATATATTTTTTAAATGTTTACTTATTTATTTTGAGAAAGAGCATATGTGCGAGTGTGGGGGGGGGCAGGGTGGGCCAGAGCGGAGATAGAGAGAGAGACAGAGAGAAAGAGAAAGAGAAAGAGAAAGAGAAAGAGAAAGAGAAAGAGAA
>NC_064808.1:54471362-54555329 GCF_023721935.1 Panthera uncia | reverse complement strand
GAGAAAGAGAAAGAGAAAGAGAAAGAGAAAGAGAAAGAGAAAGAGAAGCAGGCTCCCTGCTGTCAGTACAGAGCCCGATGCAGGGCTCTATCCTACAAACTGTGAGATCATGAACAGAACCAAAATCAAAAGTCAGATGCTCAACCAGCTGAGCCACCCAGGTGTTCCTATACTACTTTAACCTTTTTTACATTTCTTTTGTTTTCCCTGTTGCTTCCTTTTTAAGTAACATTTTTTTGGGTGGGTTTTGTAATTTTATTTTGTTTTATTTTTATTTACTAAAAAATGTTTGTTAATGTTTATTTTTGAGAGAGGCAGAGAGGGAGAGGGAGACACAGAATCTGAAGCACGCACCAGGCTCTGAGCTGTCAGCACAGAGCCCGACACGGGGCTTGAACCCACGAACCATGAGGTCGTGACCTGAGCCAAAGTCGGATGTTCAACCGACTGAGCCACCCAGGTGCCCTATTTTATTTTTTCAAAGTTTGTATTTATTTATTTTGAGAGAGACAGAGCCTGAGTGGGAGAGGGGCAGAGAAAGAGGGGGAGAGAGAATCCCAAGCAGGCTCTGCACTGCCAGCACAGAGCCCGACCTGGGGCTCAAACTCACAAAACCATGAGATCATGACCTGAGCCAAAATCAAGAGTTGGGTGCTTAACTGACTGAACCACCCAGGCTCCCCTGGGTTTTGGAATTAAAATATATATAAAATTTGCCATTTTAACCATTTTACAATGTGTAGTTCAGTGACATTAAGTACATTCACATTGTTGTGCAACCATCCCACCTTCCATCTCCAGAACGTTTTTCACGTTGCACAACTGAAACTCTATAATCATTAAACAGTAACTCTCCATTTCCTTCTCCTTCCAGCCCCTAGCAGCCACTGTTAAACTTTCTGTCACTATGAATTCGATTACTCTATTCAAATTTCATATTGATGCAGTTTGAAGTGGGGTTTGTGAGCAAATGGCTAAGAAAGTATTCTTGAGATGTTTTTGGTGCACAAAGGTGATTTTATTATAGCACAAGAACAAGACCTGTTGGCAGAAAGAGCTGCACTGGGATTGTGAAGAGTGACTGATCATATACTTTTAAGTTTGTGGAGGGAGAGGGGATAGAGTTAAAGTAAGTTTCTAAGGAATTTTGAAGCAAGATTTTCAGGACCTTGCCAGGCTAACTGCTCTTAGGATAATGTTACTTTTAGTCTTTAATAAATATAAACATTAAAGCACTCAGGAAGCCATAAGTTTCTTGAGGAAGGTCACGCTCTACATGTTTCAGGTATCTATCAGTGAGCTGCAAGCTGTAAGGAGGTTTAATTTAAGCTACATTTCTCTTGCCTTTGTTTCCCTCATCAATATGAGTGAAATTATACAGCATTTGTCCTTTTATGACTGTTTTTTTCACTTAGCATAATGTCAAGGTTGTAGTATATGTCAGAATTTACTTCCTTTTTGAAGTCGAATAATTTTTCATTGTATGTATATACCACATTTATTTTTTATCCATTTATCTGTCAATGAATGCTTCGGTTGCTTCTACCTTTTGGCTACTGTGAATTCCCATTGCTTTTTAATATAACAGCAAGCACCCTTATGTCTTTTTCTTCACAAATATTTATAGAGCAGCTTCTTTGTGCTTGATATTTTTAGTATTGGAAACATGGCAGTGAACAAGACAAATGAGGTCTTTGGAGCTTACATTCTGGTGATGAGAATGGTTGCCTCTTTGGAAGCATTGCAGGAAGGACTGGTTCCCTGATTTGCAGAATTTGTATCAGACCCCAGGTATCAACAGTGTGCTATCATCTTGTATGTTGCTGCCCTTAGCTCAATTTTTCCTTCATGTCTCAAATTTAGCACCTTCTCTCAACTTTATGAGCCCCCAGACTGGGTTGGTTACTCTTTTCTATGCTACCTGATTTCACTTATCTTTACCACAACGCGGCCAGTGTCTTTTCCTGGAATAAACTTCTTTTGGACTGGTACCCTTGTTGATTGATTAATGTGAAGCTGCTTGGCTAACAGACCAGGTATTTAGGTCCTCTGAGACCTGCGTCTGATGACTTCTGCACCCACATCTTTCACCTCTGCCTGCCTTGCACTTTGTACTCTGGCAACACAGAAATGAATGTCCTTTTCTCAGGCATGTTAAATTGTTTCTCTTCTCTGGGCTGCCCCTTTTTCCTAGAATGGCCTTCTCCCCTTTTTCCAGGTTTAAGTCTTTATCTTTTAAAGTAGTCTTCTTGCCATCCGGATGGCCAACAGGCACATGAAAAGATGCTCAACGTCGCTCCTTATCAGGGAAATACGAATCAAAACCACACTCAGATATCACCTCACGCCAGGCAGAGAGGCCAGAATGAACAAATCAGGAGACTATAGATGCTGGAGAGGATGTGGAGAAACGGGAACCCTCTTGCACTGTTGGTGGCAATGCAAATTGGTGCAGCCACTCTGGAAAACAGTGTGGAGGTTCCTCAAAAAATTAAAAATAGACCTACCCTATGACCCAGCAATAGCACTGCTGGGAATTTACCCAAGGGATACAGGAGTACTGATGCATAGGGGCACTTGTACCCCAATGTTTATAGCAGCACTCTCAACAATAGTCAAATTATGGAAAGAGCCTAAATGTCTATCAACTGATGAATGGATAAAGAAATTGTGGTTTATATACACAATGGAGTACTACAGGGCAATGAGAAAGAACGAAATATGGCCCTTTGTAGCAACGTGGATGGAACTGGAGAGTGTGATGCTAAGTGAAATAAGCCATACAGAGAAAGACAGATACCATATGTTTTCACTCTTATGTGGATCCTGAGAAACTTAACAGAAACCCATGGTGGAGGGGAAGGAAAAAAAAAAGAGGTTAGAGTGGGAGAGAGCTAAAGCATAAGAGACTCTTAAAAACTGAGAACAAACTGAGGGTTGATGGGGGGTGGGAGGGAGGGGGGGTGGGTGATGGGTATTGAGGAGGGCACCTTTTGGGATGAGCACTGGGTGTTTTATGGAAACCAATTTGACAATAAATTTTATATATTGAAAAAAAAAATACAAAAAAAATAAAGTAGTTTTCTTGCATATGAAGCCTTCTTGGACCTTCTGGAATACTATTGTGCCACATTCTTGCTGTTGCCTTCCATCATGGTCTATATCATACCATATGGTAATTGACAGGTTCTGTGCTTTTAAGTAACTCACAAATTTTAGCACTAGGTTTTAGCTATATTTCTGCCACCTTCACCGATCAGGCGTCATTCCTCACCTCACTCGTTGAACTTGACTTTGCTGCTGACAGACATTCCAGAATGAAAGTGACCACCAGGGAATCTGATTGGATTTCCTCTTTATTGCTGTCCTATTGTGTTTCACCCGTGTAGTTGTGTCACTTGTCACTAGAATTAATGTAATCCTTTTGTATAAAAATAATACGCCTTTTATATCCTCACCTAGCAGAGATTCCAAAGGTTTTGAGTAGTCCTGATGGCATTTAACATCCTCATTTTTCTTCTTCTTCTTCAAAAAACCTCTGTGGTTTTTTGAAAAATGCCTGTTACGGGAAATTTGAAAACTTGACAAAACTCTCTCTATATCCTGTCCTCCCTGTATTCTACTAGGCAGAGATTAACTTTTAAAACTTTCAGCATTGTTTTCCGCCTATTTATTTTAAACCTTATTTATTTATGTAAGTAATGTTTACACCCATTATGGGGCTTGAACTCATGACCCAGAGATCAAGAGTTGCATGGTCCTGTGACTGAGCCAGCCAGGTGTCCCTCCTATTTATTTCATATAAAGATCATACTATAGAAACAGTTTTGTGGAGTGCCTTTTTTAAATTTTTTTTTTTAATGTTTATTTTTGAGAGGGAGGGATAGAATGTGAATGGGGGAGGGGCTGAGAGAGAAGGAGACACAGAATGTGAAGCAGGTTCCAGGCTCTAAGCTGTCAGCACAGAGCCTGACACAGGGCTTAAACTCATGGACTGCGAGATCATGACCTGAGCCAAAGTTGTATGCTCAACCCACTGAGCTACCCAGGAGCCCCAGAGTGCTTTTTAATTTAACATTAGGTTATAAACATTTTCAAGTGTCATTAAAATCTTTTGTTAAATATCAGTGTTTTTTTTTTTAACGTTTATTTATTTTTGAGACAGAGAGAGACAGAGCATGAACGGGGGAGGGGCAGAGAGAGAGGGAGACACAGAATCGGAAGCAGGCTCCAGGCTCTGAGCCATCAGCCCAGAGCCCGAAGCGGGGCTCGAACTCACGGACCATGAGATCGTGACCTGAGCCGAAGTCGGACGCTTAACCGACTGAGCCACCCAGGCGCCCCTCAGTTTGTTTTTTTAAACATTTTTTAATGTTTGGAGAGAACATGAGCAGGGGAGGGGCAGAGAGAGAGGGAGACACACAATCTGAAACAGGCTCCCGGCTTTGAGCTGTCAGCACAGAGCCCAATGTGGGGCTTGAACTCCTGAACGGTGAGATCATGACCTGAGCCTAAGTCGAACCCTTAACTGACTGAGCCACCCTGGGGCCCCAACAACACATTCTTATTGAATGGCTACTATATGACAGTTGTGTAATAAATTCTGAAAGGTTTTCCCCCTTATCACAGAACTGTGATCTCTTCAGTTCATGCCTTCAGCCATTATTTATTCAACTGGTCAACAGCTTGTTTACAAGGTTTTCTGCTAAGTACTAGGGAGGAAGACAGTGAATAAAGAAATTACAATTCAGTGTGAAACATGTTATGATAATGGTGTGTAATAGTAATAACAACAATAGCAACCGGCAATTAACGGTTGCTTACTAAGTGCCAGGCACTGTTCTAAGCCCTTTACCTGTATTAATTCATTTAATCCTCAAAATAAACTTTTAAGGTAGGTGCATAATTACTGTTATATACAAATTACAGTGAGGTGCAAAGGAGAGTGTAAAAATAGTTACCCTTTATTGAATGCCCATATGAGCCAGATGTTCTATAGATACTTTATGTACATTTTCTATCATCTTCACCAAACTCTGCCAGGTTAGGTGTTATCGTTATCCACATGAGGAAATTGGTCTCTGGAAGATCAAGAATTGTGTTCAGTTCATATAGTGTATAATAGGTAGAGTTGGAATTGAACCTGGTTTTAGTTTAATTACAAAGCCTTCGTTCTTAAGATTTTGTTGGTCCAAGGCAGGAGGGTAGGTAAAACTCTCTAGGCAAAGGAACTATGGGATCAAAGTTATCAGAGTCCATTGCCTTTCTTTTCTCTTCTCTTCTCTTCTCTTCTCTTCTCTTCTCTTCTCTTCTCTCCTTTCCTTTTCTTTTCTTTTCCTTTCTTTTCTTTTCTTTCTGTAGGCTCCACACCCAATGTGGGGCTCGAACTTATGAGCAAGAGTCACACGCTCCACCAACTGAGCTGGCCAGGGCCCCAAGACTCCATTCCCTTTTAAGGGAAAAAAGATATGTTGTTAAAGTTGTGAGATTGTTTCTTTCATTTTCCCATATGTCCCCTCTACTTCAGGATAGACTAAGAATTTCTCTCATACCAGTAAGAGTATGTAGGTACTTCTTCAGTACTATATATACTTGTGGCTGTGGCTGTAGATGGCACATGGCAGTTCTGAATGCTTTAGCCAAGTGCCTAATAACTGAAAGTGCTGTATTCATTCAAGACAGCTGCACCAGGCAACCAGATGGGATTTAAAATTGGCATGTTCATTTAAAAAAAAAAAAAAAGACTAATTTAAAAATGTCAATTTGCAACCTGATGTTGCCATGTTAGAATTTTCTAATTTTTTTCTCTAATAAGAATAGGAAATGTTTCATTAAACTCCTGTTAAATTGTTTACACTTGTTGCACACTGCACAGATGTGCTCAGCTGGCTGAAGTGTTTTTCCAAAATTGTGTGCGGTGGAATAGAGAAAAATGTGCAGCTTTAGTTCAAAGAATGTTGAATAAGAGTGCAGTGTAATTTTTTTAGTTTATTTAATTGACTTTAACAGTTGCTTTTGTAGTTGTGCTGTATAATTGAATCGTGGTGTTACAGCTTTGAGAGGCATAGACTAATGAAGACAGACCCATTTAAAATAGGTTGTGTTTAAAACTGTTTGCATCAGATGGCCCTTATCTCATCACTTTTTTCCCCCAGTTTGTTGTGGTGGTGGTGGTGGTGGTGGTGGTAAAATATACCATCTCATCAGGTTTTTCCAGCAACTTCCCTGCTCCTATCCTACCTCCTCCAAATCATCTTCCATGCTGCTTCTGTGTGAGCTTTGTTGAATATAGATTGCACTCCTTTTTCCTACTTTAAAAACCTTCATAGGTTAGTTTATTCTGCAAAGCTTTTTCATGATTTGGCTCTGCCTGCCTCATTAGCCTCAAATCTTATTTCTTTTTCGTGTTGCTCCAGCCAGATTGAACTACTTGACATTTACTGTCTAAGTCACATGCCTGCCTGTACCTTCTTCAATGCCATTGTCTCTGTGTATGACACCTTCCACCCTTTTTTCATCTACCAGCCTCTTAATTACCCTTTAAAACTTACCTTGGGCATATTTTTGAGCAGCCTCCCTGTAGTTCCCCCACCCTCTGTCTCATTTCACCATTGGGTTCTCAGCCTTTCCTTTGTGCTCTTCATTGTTCCTGGTACTGCCCTTTATCATAGAGCACTTACCCCTTTGTATTATTCTAATTTGTTTCTATCTGCCACTAGAATTTATTTTTCTTTTTTAGCCCTCAGCCCTTAATAAGGCCTCAGAAAATGTGTGCCAAATGACTATATATATATATATAGAGAGAGAGAGAGAGAGAGATTGAGATTAGACTATATGTGTATATAAAGAACATACTAAGTCCAAAAAGTGTGATAAATTTCAGTGTCTCCTTGTTTTTATTTCTGCTGAGTTGTCAGATTGTTCCAATATTTGAAAAAAAAATCCTTTTAGAATTACTTAGAGTTTAATTACATGCTAAAACGGAAACAAGAAATAAGCCCTATTCTTCACCAAGTCTCACATTAAGTAGTGGAGCTTTGGTTTGAGGAGACAGACCAAACTTAGGCTTCTGATTAATCCTAACTATTGTGGTTCCAACCTTTTTTCACAAGTTGGTATGATGGTGAGTTACTACACTGATTCTAGCCTATAGGGGACATTGAACTTATGAAACCAAGGCCCTGGTGGTGTGTAATAATAAGAAAGGTAGAACAAGCTGTTAGTCATTCCTAAGAGACTTACTAGGAATTTACCAAGGGCTAGGTTACCACAATGAATTAAGCATAACTCCTGCCAGATTGCTTGCTAGACTGTGTGTGCCTTAGGGAACATATATGATGTAGACACAGTGCTGTCCAATAGAACCTTCTGCAGTAATGGAAATGTTTTATATCTGTGTTATCCAATATGGTAGTCACCAGCCAGCCACATGTGGCCCTTGCGTGTTTGAAAGGTGGCTGGTGAGACAGAGGAACTGAATTTTAAATTTTATTTAGTTTTAAGTAACGTATTTGAATTTAAGTAGCTATATGTGGCTAGTGGCTACGGTGTTGGAAAGCACAGATCTGGAGGGGCAAATCAGTAACAAGACAGATATGTAAATAAGGAAGTACAAGTAAGTTTAATAGGTGCTATGATAGAAGTATATCTAGGGTTCTAGCTAGGAATAGGTCAGATACATCTGGGGTAAAGTGGAACCCAACGAAAGAAATAGATTAGGCATTTCTGGGAATGGGGAGAGGAAATCAAGAAAAGGTTAAGGCTTTTAAGAATCTTAATCTTAAAAGATGAGTGGCTATACCTGATTGTCACATATCCTAGCTTAAAAGAATTACCACTGTCAGGGCACCTGGCTGGCTCGGTCAGTGGAACGTGTGACTCTTGATCTTGGGGTCATGAGTTTGAGTCCCACATTGGGTGTACAGATTACTAAAAAAAAATTAATTAAAAAAAAAAAAAGAATTGGAGCACCTAGGTGGCTCAGTTGGTTAAGGGGCTGACTCTTTATTTTGGCTCAGGTCTTGATCTCAGGGTTGTGAGATTGAGCTTGCATTGGACTCCACTCCCTGTTTAAGATTCTCTCTCTCTCTCTCTCTCTCTCTCAAAAACAAAACAAACAAGAAACCAGTCACCACTCTCTTAGGACTTAGGTTACCAGTTTTTTAAGAATGAAAATATAGTAAGATACAGACTTCTGGTTAGAAGATGAATAAGTAGTGGGGATCTAATACACAGCATTGTGAATATAGTTAACAATACTGTACTATGTACTTGGAAGTTAAGAGAGTAGGTCTTAAATGTTCTCCCCACACAAAAAATGGTAATTATATGATGGAGGTGTTAGCTAATGGTGTGGCCGTAATCATTGCAATATATAAGTGTATCAAATCAATATGTTGTACACCTTAAACTTATATAATGTTATATGTCAATTATATCTCAATAAAGCTGGAAAATATAAACATATAAAACATATAAACCAAAACAAAACAGATAAAATAAAACATAGTTATGGATTGGATGATAGACGATGGTAGGAACTCTCCTTGTGTAGTATTAGTGCAATGTGGAAAAGATGGAGAAAACCTTTCAATCTGACTTTATTCACTTATCCATTCATTATATCTCAACAAATATGAATGCCTGTCTATACTGTTCTGTGCCCCAGGGATCTCGATTTAAGTTATAGTTTTATCCCTTAGGGAGCTCATAATCAGACTTTTCTCTGGTGTAAGTTCTTGTTTGATAGATCAGGGCACCTAATCTATTCTGGGGATCAGGAGTAAGGGCTCTGGTGGATGATGTTGACCTTTCATTTTAGACATTCCCTAGTTCCTGCCACTTGGCCATGACTCTTTTCCTCCCTAGTGGATGCTTATTACTCCCCTCACTTTGCCAGCCAGAGAATTTTTGTTTCTCCTGAAGCCTACTGCCTGGCCAGAACACTGTGGCTTTTTCTATTTCTGTCACTCTATGTTAATTAAGTTAATTATGGCTTCAAAATTTTTTCTACCTGCGTGTGCGTCTGTTTGTCTAAGGGAGAATAGAGGAGAGGAAGTAATCCTTATGCAAGTCTCTGAGCATAAAGTAAGTGCTCTGTTGCAGGCATCCTAGTTGCCAGGTGAGCCAGAAATGCTCCTGAGTGTCTCAGAGTCACATCATGTGATGAACATCGTTGTGGGGACCAAGACAAACTAGTTAATAAATTAGCTTAGAAAAACAGTCAACTTTGGGGCTCCTGGCTGGCTCAGTCAGTGGAGCATGTGACTCTTGATCTTTGAGATTTGTGAGTTTGAGCCCCACGTTGGGTGTAGAGATTACTTAAAAGTAAAATCTCTGGGGCGCCTGGGTGGCTCAGTTGGTTAAGCGTCCAACTTAGCTCAGGTCATGATCTCATGGTTTATAAGTTTGAGCCCCATGTCAGGCTTTGTGCTGACAGATCAGAGCCTGGAGGCTGCTTCAGTTTCTGTCTCCCTCTCTCTCTTTGCCCTCCCTCGCTTGTGTGCACTCTCTCTCTCAGAAATAATAAACGAATGAACTTTGTAAAAAAAAAAAAAAAAAAAAGGTAAGGGGCGCCTGGGTAGCTCAGTTGGTTAAGCTTTGACTTTGACTCAGGTCTTGATCTCACGGTTCGTGGGTTCTAGCCCCGTGTTGGGCTCTGTTTACAGCTAGGAACCTGGAGCCTGCTTCAGATTCTGTCTGTCTCTCTCTCTGCCTGTCCCCGCCCTGGCTGGCTCGCTCGCTTGCTTGCTCTCTCAAAAATGAATAAATGTTAAAAAAAAAAAAAAAAAGTGAAAAGGGGCACCTGGGTGGTTCAGTCGGTTAAGCGTCTGAGTTCGGGTCGGGTCATGATCTCAGTCTGAGTTCAAGCCCCACATCGGGCTCTGTGTTGACAGCTCAGAGCCTGGAGCCTGCTTCAGATTCAGTGTCTCCCTCTCTCTCTGCCCCTCCCCCACTTGTGCGCTCGCGCTCTCTCTCTCTCTCTCTCTCTCAAAAATAAATAAACATTAAATTTTTTTAAAAAGGTAAAAAAGGGGCATCTGGGTGGCTCAGTCGGTTAAGCGTCTGACTTCGGCTCAGGTCGTGATCTCACTGTCTGTGAGTTTGAGCCCCGCATCGGGCTCTGTGCTGACAGCTTGGAGCCTGGAGCCTGTTTCAGATTCTGTGTCTCCCCCTCTCTGATCCTCCCCCGTTCATGCTCTGTCTCTCTCTGTCTCAAAAATAAATAAACATTTAAAAAAAAAGTTTAAAAAAAAAGGTAAAAAAGTAAAATCTTGAAAAAATAAAAGAAAAAAGAAAAGCAATAGTCAACACTGAAAATGCTATTTGTTTGGAATAAGCCAACAAACCAGACAATTCAAGCATGAAAGAAAAAAGGAAAAGAACTAATGTTTATTGAGGAGCAGGTACTGATCTGAGTGCTTTGCATGTAGTAATTCCTACTTCAACTTTTTTTTTTAATTCCAGTATAGTTAAATAAGTACAGTGTTATATTGGTTTTAGGGTACATGATAGTGATTCAGCCATTCTATACCTTACTTGGTGCTCATGATTAAGTGTACTCTTAATCTCCTTCACATATTTCACCCATCCCACCTCCCCTCTGGTGACCATCAGTTTGTTCTTTATAGTTAAGGGTCTGGTTTTTTGGTTTGTCTCCTTTTTTCTTTGTTTTGTTTATTAAATTCAACATATGAATGAAATCCTGTGGTGTTGATCTTTTTCTGACTGACTTATTTCACTTAGCATTATACCCTCTAGATCTATCCATGTTGTTGCAAATGGCAAGGTTTCATTGGTTTTTTTTTTCAACTTCTTTTTTTTTTTTTTTTTTTTTTTTGGGGACAGAGAGAGACATAGCATGAACAGGGGAGGGGCAGAGAGAGAGGGAGACACAGAATTGGAAGCAGGCTCCAGGCTCCGAGTCATCAGCCCAGAGCCTGACGCGGGGCTCGAACTCACGGACCGTGAGATTGTGACCTGGCTGAAGTCGGACGCTCAACCGACTGCGCCACCCAGGCGCCCCTGTTTTTTTTTTTTTTTTTATGGCTGAGTAATATTCTGTTGTGTGTGTATATATACACATACTACATCTTTATCCATTCATCTATTGATGGACATTTGGGCTGCTTCCATAACTTGGCTATTTATTGTAAGTAATGCTACAATAAACAATATTGGGGTGTATATCTTTTTGAATTAGTGTCTTTGTCTTCTTTGGGTAAATGCCCAGTAGTGCAATTACTGGATCATATGGTAATTCTATTTTTAATTTTTTGAGGAACCTCTGTACTGTGTTCCACAGAGGCTGCACCAGTTTACATTCTCACCAACAATGCATAAGGGTTCCTTTTTCTCCATATCCTTGCCAACACTTGTTTCCCTACATCAGCCTTTGAGCATGGATAATATTATTTCCATTTTGCAGATGAAGAATTTGAGATTCAGAGAGGTGAGAGCGAAGGTTTAGGTTTGAATCCTAGCTCCTTTATTTTTTTTTCCCTTTGCTTTTTAGGTGTAAGATGTTTGTAAGTTGTTTAACTGTATGATTCTCAATTTACTTGGTGGTTTAAATAAAAAGAGAAAGGGTGGCATCCAAAAATGCTTTAGTCAAAGGATTCTTTTTGAGAATTAAGTGAGAAGCTTATGAAAAAAATCTAATTCAGAAACATAGTATATGCTCAGTTAAGTTTGGTTGAATGTAAGACTGTTGTTCCTCTGTTTTTTTTTGTTTTTTGTTTTGTTTTTTTGAGAGAGAGAGAGAGAGAGAGGGCGCAAGTGAGCGAGGGACAGAGAGAAAGAGAGAGAGAGAAGTGGGGCTCACCCGAAGTGGGGCACAAGCTCACCTGAGGCCGGGCTCGAGTTCACCCAGTGTGGGACTCAGACTCACAAACCTGAGATCATGACCTGAGCTGAAGTCAGATGCTTAAGGACTGATGCATCCAGGCACCTTTCTCTGTTTAATCAGGGATTCCTTTTAAGGAAAGGATTAAAATTCCTGGAAAGACTAAGAAAATTTTACAAAGAAATATGGAGAATTAAGAAGTATGGCCTAGGGTTTAATAAATGTAGCTAATAAGTATATTTATTATATATGTGTTTATTTGATAGAAGCTACAGGAGAGAAGGGAACTCGTGCTGAGAAGCCTTCATTGCCTTTCCTTGAATAATAGGGACTGGTTATACAAAAAGTTAGTTCCTTGTCTCTCTTCTATGCTCAGGTTCCTCCTTAGCCCCCCATTCCTGCTGTTGACACTTTTGTTTGGCTTATTGTACTTTTTTTTTTTAAGTTTCTGCCTTTATATCAATAAACCTCGTAAACTGTGAGGTATGAGAGAATAAAGAATTTAAGTAGTAATGGGAAATCTGCTTAGCATTGGGCATAGATTAAGTTCTAGCACTCATTTATCTGGTGAAGATACAGAGGGTGATGTTTGTTCTGCAAAGCCTTAAGCTAAAGGGGAGTCTTTTGCGTAGAGCAAATACCAAAACGACTCAGAATTTCCAAGTGCCTGCAAAGGAAGAAGGTGACGCTTGAATCTTACCCTACGAGGTTTGGGGTGGGGGGGCAGTATTAAAATTGGGATGCTGAAGGCTGGGGTCTTAGATTGTGTGTGTGTGTGTGTGTGTGTGTGTGTGTCCGTGTGTCCATCTGTCCGTCCCACCTGTGATCTGGAACTGTCATTATTTTGCTCTTTCTTTTATGGACTGATTTGGGGCATGGTTCTAAAGAGAGAGACTGTGTAGCTCATTAAATTTATGTGTGTACATTTTTTATAAGAATAATCTTGATGTTTCCACAATGCTTTTGATCTGCTGTATTGGTTGTACAGTATGTCTGCTTCTACTGTGGGTCTCTTCAGTTGATAGTTTAGGTTATCAGGACTGGCTGGAATAGTTATCTTTGTGAACTTCTAGCTATCTTTGTGGTATTTTATATAGTATTTTATGTTGTAGTACAGCAGTTAAGGTCCTAGGCTTTGGAGTCAGACTGCCTGAATTTGAATTTAATTTCAGTTACTAGCTATGTTGTCTTGAACAACTGACTTGATCTTACTACATTCAGACATCTCATTTGTGAGAGATCATAATGATCCCCACTTTATAGGATTATGGTCAGAGTTGGGTGAGATAATGTGCTCACTCATAGTCAATATTCAATAAGCATTAGCTACTATTATCATTTTACCTCAGGTAATGCCCAGCTCATCTATTTTTAAATAAATTGTGGTAAAAAATACATATAATACATTACCATCATAATCATTTTTAAGTGTACAATTCAGTGACATTAAGTACATTCATATTCTTTTTTTTTTTAAATTTTTTTAACGTTTATTTATTTTTGAGACAGAGAGAGACAGAGCATGAACAGGGGAGGGGCAGAGAGAGAGGGAGACACAGAATCTGAAACAGGCCCCAGGCTCTGAGCTGTCAGCACAGAGCCCGACGCGGGGCTCGAACTCACAGACCGTGAGATCATGACCTGAGCCGAAGTCGGACGCTTAACCGACCAAGCCACCCAGGCGCCCCAAGTACATTCATATTCTTATGCAACCTTCCCACTATGCATCTTCAGAACTCTTTTGGGCTTGTAAGACTGATACTCTATACTCATTGAACAACTCCCCATTGCCCCTCCCACCAGCCCCTGGCAACCACCGTTGTACTTTCTCTGATTTTGACTAATGTAAGTACCTCATATAAGTGGAATCTTACAGTATTTGTCTTTTTGTGACTGGCTTATTTCACTTATAATGTCCTCAAGATTCATGTGTGTTTGTAGCACATGTCAGAATTTTCTTCCTTTTTAAGGCTGAATAATACTTCATTGTATATAAACAACACATTTTGCTTTTATTCATTCATCTTTTGGTGGATACTTGGGTTCCTTCCACATTTTGGCTGTTGTTAATAATGCTGCCATGAACACGGGTGTACAAATATCTGAGACCCTGCTTTTGATTCTTCTGAGTATATACCTGTAAGTGGAATTGCTGGATCATATGATAATTCTGTGTTTAATTTTTTGAGGAAACTACATAGTGTTTTTCACAGTGGCAGTACCATTTTACATTCCTACCAACAGTGCACAAGGGTTCAAATTTCTGCATATCCTTACTGGCACTTCTTGTTTTTTAGTTTTTTGGTGGAAGCTATCCTAATGGGCGTGAGGTGGTAGCTCATTGTAGTTTTGATGTGCATTTTCCTGATGATTAGTGATACTCAGTATCTTTTCATGTGCTCATTGGCCATTTGTATATCTTCTTTGGAGAAATGTCTATTCAAGTTCTTTGCCCACTTTTTTCAGTGTTGTTTTTTTTGTTTGTTTGTTTTTTTGAGAGAGAGTGCAAGTGGGGGAGGGAGAGAGGGGAATAGAAGATCTGAAGTAGGCTCTGCATTGACAGCAGCAACCCTGATGTGGGGCTTGAACTCACAGACTGTGAGATCATGACCTGAGCCGAAGTTTGGACGCTTAACCAACTGAGCCACCCAGGTGCCCCTGCTCATTTTTGAATCAGGTTTTTGTTGTTGAGTTTTGGGACTTCTGTCTATATTCTGGATGTTAATTCCTTTTCAATATATGATTTGTAAATAATTTCTCCGATTCTGTGGGTGTTTTTACTTTGTTGATTATGTCTTGATGCACAAAACCTTATTTAAAAAAAAAATTTTTTTTTTAACGTTTATTTATTTTTGAGACACAGAGAGACAGAGCATGAACAGGGGAGGGGTTAGAGAGAGAGGGAGACACAGAATCTGAAACAGGCTGCAGGTTCTGAGCGGTCAGCACAGAGCCTGACGCGGGGCTCGAACTCTCGGACCGTGAGATCATGACCTGAGCCGAAGTCGGATGCTTAACCGACCAAGCCACCCAGGCACCCCCAAACGCTTATTTTTTAAATGTGGTTTTTCTTAAATTTTACTTTTAAATTAGCAACAATAAAATTGCTATTTTTTTGTCATAAAATTCAATGAATTTTGACACATACATAGATTGTGTAACCAGCACCACAGTCTCAGTCAAGAGCACTCAGAAAAACTTCCTCATCACAGCTAGTTTTTTAAAAAGTTTTTTCTTAATGTTTGTTTATTTTTGAGAGAGAGACAGAGTGTGAGCGGGGGAAGGGGCAGAGAGAGGGAGACACAGCAGGCTCCAGGCTCTGAGCTGTTAGCACAGAGCCCGATGCAGGACTTGAACTCATGAGCTGCGAGATCATGACCTGAGCCGAAGTTGGATGCTTAACCGACTGAGCCACCCAGGTGCCTCCACAGCTAGCTTTTTAATAAGTGCTTTTTGGTGGTGTTATTGAGAAACTGTCTTATTTCAAGAATGGGCAAGATCAGCTGCAAACCAGTCTGAAGTGCTTATGGCTCTTAATTGGTTTGCTGGAGGATACTGTATACTTTTTTTTCTTTCTCTTTCCTTTATTTCCCCCCATAGGTGACCTTGGAAATCAAACCTACCCCCTTCTTTTCATGTAACAGAGCACTGCTGACCAAGTAATTAATGCAAGGATATTGGATTTTATGATACACAGTTTTGATAATCATTCTCTCAGTCTTTGGTTATAAATCTGTGTTCTCATGTTCTCTTAGTCCTTGGTTTATTAATTCATAGCTTTGATGAGTAAGTGCTATAGCTGGGTCTTAGTTATGCTCACTAGTAAGAAGTGGGGTAAGAGAGGTGAGAAAGACCCCTAGATTTGGAGACAGTGAAGGCAGGACAGACTCTTGGCTCTGATAACTTCTATATATCTTAAATCATTTAATTTCTATGAGCTGTATGTTTCTTACCTGCAAAGTGGGTGAACTGTTAACCCCTATCTCATAGCATTTTTAGTTGTAAATATTAAGTAAAATAAAGAAGGTGAGAGTTATTTAGCATTCAATAAATGTTAAGTTGAATGTGAATGTTAAGTATGTTGATAAGTGGAACCTAAAATAAATTCCAGATTACATTTTAAAGTTTTTTAAAAATAATAGCTGTATTGAGCAATAATCCTACATGCTATACAGTTCAACTGTTTAGAGAGTATGATTTAGTGGCTTTTAGTATATTCAGAATTGTGCAACCATCATCATAATTAATTTTCATGTTCTTATCGCAAAGAGAAATATATATCCTTTAGCAGTCACCTCATACTTCTTTCATATCCACCAGCCCTAGGCTATGTTTATTTATTTACTGTTTATTTATTTACTTAGAGCTGGGGAGGAGCAGAGAGAGAGAGATAAAGAGAGAGAGAGAAAGAGAGAGAGTCCCAAGCAGGCTCCACACTGCCAACATGAAGCCCAGTGTGGGGCTCAAACTCAGGAATTGCGAGTTCATGACCTGAGCTGAAATCTAGAGCTGTATGCTTAACCAACTGAGCCATCCAGGTGCTCCTGTGTATGTATGTATTTTAAAGAAATCACATACCCATTAAACACTTAATCCTAAACACTTAAATATTTTAATGTTTATTCCATTTTGAGAGAGAGAGAGAGAGGAAGACTGAATGGGAGAGGGGCAGAGATAGAGGGATACACAGAAACCAAAGCCGACTCCAGGCTCTGAGCTGTCAGCATAGAGCCTGATGTGGGGCTTGAATTCATGACCCATGAGATCATGACCTGAGCCAAAGTTGGACGCTTAACAGACTGAGTGCCTCAATCCTAAATACTTTATTTATTTTTTATTAAAAAAAAATCTTTTTTTAAACGTTTATTCATTTTTGAGAGACAGAGAAGCAGAGTGCAAGTGGGGGTGGGGCAGAGAGAGAGGGAGACACAATCCCAAGCAGGCTCCAGGCTCTGAGCTGTCAGCACAGAGCCTGATGCAGGGCTCAAACTCATGAACCATGAGATCAAGACCCAAGCTGAAGTCGGACACTTAACTGACTGAGCCACCCAGGTGCCCTCTAAATACTTAAACTTTTTTTTTTATTTTTTATTTTTTTTTTAATTTATTTTTGAGAGCTTGTGTGAGAGAGCCTGCACACGCATACAAGCATTGGCAGGGGAAGGGCAGAGAGAGAAGAGAGAGAATCCCAAGCAGGTTTGCACTGTCAGCACAGAGCCCAGTGCAGCGCCTAGTCCCAAAAACTGCAAGATCATGACCTGAACTGAAATCAAGAGTCAGACACTCAACCGACTGAGCCACCCAGATGCCCCTGGGCTTCTTTTCATTTAGTGTAATGTTTTCAAGGTTCATCCATGTTGTAGCATGTATCAATATTTCATTCCTTTTCATTTCCTAATGTTCCCTTTTATGGATATACCACATTTATTAATCTATTCATCATATCATTAATAGACATTTGGGTGGTTTCTGCTTTTTAGCTATTATGAATAATGCTGCTATGAACATTCATATATAAGTTTTTGTGTGGACATATGTTTTCATTTTCAAGTGGAGGAAAATGCATTCTAGGTGCGGAATTGCTGGATCATATGGTAACTTTATGTTTAACCTTTTGAGGAGCTCAAAAAGTGGCTGTACCATTTTACATTCCCACCAGTATATAAATATATTGAAATATACTGAAATACAAAGATTTCAATTTTGGGGATGCCTGGCCGGCTCAGTCAGTGGAGCATGCAGCTCTTGATCTTGGGGTCATGAGTTTGAGCCTCATGTTGGGTGTAGAGATTACTTAAATAAATATTAAAAAAAATAAATGTTCCAGTTTCTCCACATCTTCCACATTTATTTTTGAGAGAGAGCGAGAGAGAGAGCAAGAGTGAGCGCGTGAGTGAGTGGGGGAGGGGGAGGGGCAGAGAAAGAGGGAGACACAGAATCTGAAACAGGCTCTGGGCTCTGAGCTGTCAGCCCAGAGCCCAATGCGGGGCTCAAACTCACGAACTGTGAGATCATGAGCTGAACCAATGTTGGACGCTTAAATGACTAGGCCACACAGGTGCCAATTTTTTTTTAAATGTTTTATTCTTTACTTTTTTTAGTTACTACTAGCACTGAAAATCCTTAGGAAGGAGATCCAAAAAAGAGAAATTTTAAAATAATATTCAGTCTTTTTATGGCCAGACCAGACTGACAATATAAGATATTAATTAAAGAACAGTTAATACCTGAATTGATTACTAGTATTGATTATACAGCACTTAAAATTTGATCTTGGCACTGTGGATAGAGCAGTGAATAAATTAAAGCCCCTGCTTTCAGTTGCACTCTACTGAGCAGAGACAGGAAAAATTAGGCAATATATGGGGAAAGGGAGTTATTGAAAGGGAGGGGACTATTTTAGATATGATTGGTTAACCTAGGCCTCTCTGGTGAGGTGAAATTTGAGTGGAGATCTTAACGAAATGAGGGAACAAATCATATTAATAATTCAGTGGCAGAATGGGCAGACAGAGCTATAAATGCTAAATTCCTGAGATGGGGTTGTGCTAGGCTTATCAGTGAACAACAAGAAGGGAAAGAATAAAGAATGTCCCTGCTGTTCACATTAAGGAATCTGAGGTCTTGGGTGGCTCAGTCTGACTCTTGATTTCAGCCCAGGTCATGATCTCACGGTTCATGAGATCGATTCCCACATCAGGCTCTGCACTGATAGCACAGAGCCTGCTTAGGATTCTCTCTCCCTCTCTCTCCCCCCTTCCCTCTTCCTCTCTCTCTCTCTCTCTCAAAAATAAATAAATAAACATTAAAAAGGAAAAAGGAATCTGAGGCTTGCATGTTCTTCTTGGTATGTGTTTTTGGCCACCTCAGAGTAGTTTCTAAACAACATGAATGTTGGTGTTCCAATTTAGCTTTATTGCAGTGTAGCTGAAGTGTAACGAACAAAGAGGACAATGGTAGGGAGTAAGATAGATAGTTCGAAGAGAGCCAGATTACACAGTGTCTTGTAGGCCATGATGATGACTTTGTATTTTATTCTGAGTGAGATGAGAAGCCATTGCAGGGTATTGAACACAGTGGAGTGACATGATCTGAACTGAATCTAAAGGATCATTTTGGCTTCTGAGGAGAAAGGGTCAGGGGATAGATAGATGGCAAGGGGTATCAGATAGAAGCAGTGGTATCAGATAGGAAGCCATTAACAAGAGTTAGGGAATGAGATAATGAAAGTTTGAGCCAGTGTGTTAGCAGTAGAGGTGGTAAGAAATTGTTGGAATCAGGGTATGCTTTGAAAGTAGAGCTGACAGAATTTGCTGATCAATTGGATGAGGACTATGGGAGTAAGAAAGTCACAGGAAGTTTTTTGCTTTGAGCAACTATAGGATTGGATTTACCATTTATGTGAATGGGAAAGACTGAGAAGAGCAGATTTGTAGGAGGGGATCAGGTGTTTGGTTTTACACATACTACATAATAGATGGCTGTTAGACAACCAAAAGGAGATGTCATGTAGGCAGTTGGATTTACAAATCTAGATTTCAGAGAAGTTCTGGTTAGAGATCTAATTCTGGGAGTCATTAGCATATGTAAAACCATAAAGTAGCTGTGATCACCTAAGAAATGTGTGTAGATAGAGCAGAGGAGATTTGATGTTGGAGCCCTGGGGAGGCTGAGAAGATGAAAGGAAGGGCCAGTGAGGTAAAAGAAGAATCAAGGGAAAGTGAAGTACCAGAGTCCAAGTAACTTGTGGAGGATAATTGCAAGTGTCCCAACTTGGTTGCCTGGTTTGGTTCTAAGTAACTGTGGGACATTGGACAGTTCATGTTACTTTTTTGGGCTGTGGGTGATCCCTAAAGTGAAAGGCTTGATTAAATTGTCTTGAAACTTTCCCCATCATCATAATAAACGTATGTATATAATACTTTATAGCACATTAATCTTTATAACAAATTTATGGGACTTATATTTTTATGCCCATTTTACAGATGAGAAGAATAGAGTTCAGAGACTTGTCAAAGTCACATAGTCATCGTCAATTAGAGATTTGAACCCAGATCTGCCTGATCTCAAAGCATGTGCACTTTATACTGTATAACAACTATATTTTTTACACTAATATTCTAGAGCTCTGTGATTTTGAGCATATGGAATTCATTTATTGATTATTTATTGAGCACCTGCAATGTACTAGTCACTGTTCTAAGTGCTGGGGATACAGTTGTGACCAAACCAAAGCCCTTTTTGTTCTTTGATCTTTCATTCTAGTGGGTAAGGCTGATAGTAAACAAACAAATTAACTAATAATGTTAGTGCCATAATTAAAAAAAAATCCAGGTGAGGGAACAGGATATGTTGGGGGAATGATCAAGAAAAGAAAAGCCTTTCTGGGGTGCCTGGGTGGCTCAGTCGGTTAAGTGTCTGACTTCAGCTCAGGTCATGATCTCGTGGTTTGTGGGTTCGAGCCCTGCATCAGTCTCTGTGCTGACAGCTCAGAGCCTGGAGCCTGCTTTGGATTTTGTCTCTCCCTCTGTCTACCTCTCCCCTGCTCATGCTCTGTCTCTCTTTCAAAAATAAGTAAACATTAAAAAAAAAGTTAAAAAAAAAAAAAGCCTTTCTGAAGTGAAGACATTTTAGCAGAGACCTGAATGATCTAAAGTAGAAAGCCATGAGACATGATGAAGGAAACAAGAAACATAAAGGTCCAGAGGTACGAATGAGCTAGATGCGTTTGAGGAACAGCAAGGAAGCCATTGGTAGGACAGGAGGTTGACAAGATGCAGAGAGCTTTGGAGTCATTTAGCCCTGGAGGGTCAGTTATGACTCCCTTCATTTAATTTGCTGTGTGACTCTGGACAGAGTACCTGATTTCTTTGAGTTTTAATTACCTTATCTCTAAAATGGAGATAATAAAATAAAGGTATCTTGAAAGTGAAATGAGAGAATGTATGTAAAACATCTAGGATGGTGGCTGGAATATTACTTTATTAAACGTATGTTTACTGCACACTATTATTATTGACTATGTCCTAGGCACTCGTTCCACTGTCATCCAGTAAGTTTAGTCTGTTTTTCTTTTTTCTTTTCTTTTCTTTTCTTTTCAATTTGTTTTAGTCAGTGATCTTAAAGTTCTGTTTTTGTGCTCAGGCTAGGCAGTCTCCCTGAGCTCACCTTTGTATTAAAATCAAAGAAAGAAGTGTTGGACTGAAAAGAAAATGATTTAGAAGTTGATGAGTAAGTATAAAAATATGGGTTGGGATTCTGGTAATTGCAGCCTCTGATATATTCATTTATTATGGAAAGAAACCGCATGTGCATTTCTGCCGTCTTTCCTCATCACTGGATACTAGCTCTACTCAGCCACTTCCCAGCCAGGCTTCCTGCTGACCCAAACCTGCTTGCCTTAGGAAAATCAGATAGGAGAGAAGTCTTCTATCCTTAGAAGACCATCTGTTTTTAGACCCACAGCTGCTGCCCTTACAATTGCAACCCAACACAACTGGAATGATTTATTCATCTCCAGGTAACATTTGTGCACCAGGCTTCCAGCAAAGTACAGTATCAGCTTTACACTTAATGAAGCATCCAGCACAGGTGGTGAGCTGCCCTGGAAGGGATGCTTCCGGCTTAGAAATGGCTGATGGACAGGTGGAGGTAAGCTGTTAGTATTGAGTGTAGCCAGAGGAAGAGCAGAGCAGAGTGAACACTAGGCAGCAAGGGAGAATTTCTTGTCCAGTAGGGTCTTGATTGTGTGTCCTATATTCCTGGAGTTTCAAGATAATTTAGTCTTTAAGTTAAATGTTGTACCACTGTTGAGTTAGGGGAGAAATTTCAAATCCAGAGAGAGGAAGGGACTTAGCTTAAGTTGCAAACAGTTTGGCATAGTTAACACTAGAACTCAGGTATTCCAGTATCCGTATAATTTGCTGATACTGTTAATAAATCACAACTCTTTCCTCTTAATAGCTAAATAACCATGCAAATAGCTTAATTTTTTTTGAACCTCTCTTCTTATATATAAAATTAGGATGATTAACACTTGTTCTGGATTGTTTTGAGGGTTAAATGAGATCAAGTATATGGAAACTGGTAAGGTCATTTTTGATAATCAGAAGGTATTAAATGTTAATTTCTCCTCTTTTTCAGGTCACTTGAGCAAACAGTAATTAAGCGTCTGTCTTGCGCCAAGTGTAATAGTACTATAATAATAGTTATTGGTATAATTGGTATAATAGTACTTTCTCTTGTCAGAGTCCTTCCATAGTCAAATCTTCATAACTAAACACAGTTGTTGTAAACAAGTGATGCTTACTTTAGAAAAATTCAGAATGTTAATATTAACCTGTGGTGATAACTCTGGGACCAGTGCATCTAGAGCTAGTCTGTAAGACTTGGCTTCTGTTTCTACAGGGTGCTTTGGGGACCCTCTGGAGGGCAAATCATGACTATGATGATATTCTTTGTCACCTCAGAGATACCTTGGTTTCTCTTTTGGAATGTTTGGTTTTAGTAAATTGCTTCCTCTTCACCTTAGGTTTTAGGCTCTTTGACAAGCCATCTGCTTCTCAAACCCAATTTCCCTTTACCACCAAGTGCTTGCAGGCAGTTCAGATGGAGAACAAAAGCTTTCTCCAGTTCCTAGTGGTTTTGTGAGAGTGAGAATGCCTCAGGGAGAGATTGCATCTGCTTATTGGAATTCATTTGTGATGTGTGCAGTACTTTAGGCAGTATTTTACCAAGGACTGTGCTGGGGCTGGCTGAAGAAGAGATAAAATTTTGGAATGGAGGTCTGTCAGCATGGATTTTGGCTATTTCTGTCCTTGCCGGTATCAGCTAGGGCTCCACAGAGCTTGTTGGGATTGCTGCTGCTGCTTCTACTATCCTTACTACTACTTACATCTGTTGTCCTAAGTTTTCCACGTGTACTTTTTGTTGTTGTTGTTTGGTTGTTTTTCCAGGTTGTTGATCTATTCTGTGAGTGGCTCAGTATAATGCAATTCAATAGACAGAGTAAAGTGGAGATTAAGTAATGAATAAAATAAGATACAGGGAAACCTAGTGTGAGGTAGTAGAAAAGCCTTGGTAAATGTATAGGCATACGTGGCTTTAAATTTCAGCTTTGCTTTGCACTGGTTCTGTGATCTTGGGTGTATCATTTAATCTCTTTGCATGGTAATTTCTTCATCTCTAAAAGTAGGAATATAAATATCTACCTTGTTTAAGGTTGTGATGAGGATTAAATGAGAATTTATAGGAAAGAATCAAGCATTGAATAGGTGCTTATTAAATATTCCTTTCTATCTTTCTTCCCATCTTTCTTCCCATCATCCTTAAGGAATGTACATGGAGAAATCAGACACATATACATGTGTGTATATGTGTGTGTTAGTTTAACATAGCTTTGAGAAGTGGCTGGAATTTGCCACACTCATTGAAACCAGGCAGAGAGGTATACTCTGGTAAGGTGACATAACATAATCTTTGTGCCTTTAAAGAAGACCTTAGGAGGGAAGAATAAAGAACCTGGCAGTGGAGGCCTTTGGATGCTGGTTTCCTCAGGGGGACCATTAGAGTGTGTCCCTGGTATCCACTGGTTTCTTAGAGATAGAATAATCTGTTTCGTGGTAAGGTGAGAGCAGAACCTGGGGTTTGTAAGTATGAGACCTGCCTTTTGGGAACAGTAAGTGTATAGCTTGGAAGATTGTAGCCACCACCTTTTCCTTTCCCATCCCCCAAATCTGTAATACCATCCTCAGAATGAGCTTTTCCAGGATTTCACATCTCGTCATCTTAATTGGCTCTCCATTGGCTCTCAGTTGCCTCTAGGTTAGAGTCCAGATTCCTTCTATGACATATGAGATCTTCCTCAGTCTGGTCTTGACCTACACTTTTAGCCTCATTTCCCACTGCTCCTGCCTGTGCTCCAGTGATGCTTCTCAATCCCTTAGTCCTCATGTATTTGGCCCCTGATAGTCTTTCTGCTGTCTGTATTTCCCCTCTTTCTTATTCCTCTGGTTTACTTGACAGACTTCTTTCTTTAAAACTTTTCTCTGGGGCGCCTGGGTGGCTTAGTCGGTTGGGCATCCGACTTCGGCTCAGGTCATGATCTCGCGGTCCATGAGTTCGAGCCCCGCGTCGGGCCCTGTGCTGACGGCTCAGAGCCTGGAGCCTGTTTCAGATTCTGTGTCTCCCTCTCTCTGACCCTCCCCCGTTCATGCTCTGTCTCTCTCTGTCTCAAAAATCAATGAACGTTAAAAAAAATTTTTTTTTTAAACTTTTCTCAAAAACCATGTTTTCTGTGAAGTTCTCCCTGACTTCTGAAAGTGAGGTGCCATGGGATGAGAGACTTCCCTCCTCTAGGTTCATCTAGAATTTTGTATTTACAAAAATCTACATGTTTAGCATCAGTGATTAGTAGACACAATTATGTTTCTTAATGCTTTTATTCATGACCCATTGACTTATTTTAGTGCCTTCACTGGGACACTCCATTCATATGTAGATCGATTTACAACAGATATCTTTAGAATTAGAAAAATAAACACAGATCTAATACAGCCTTTGCCAAGACATAGCAAATTGTATTTTATTATACCCTGATGAAATGAATAGTCATCAGTAAAATGAATCACTAGGTTTCGAAAGAGCTATTTATTATCAGGTTGGTGATGTAGGTCCATGTGATCTAATTTTGTGATATTTAGTCAATGATTGAATCAATTTTTAAATCGTTTAATCAACGATAAATCATTGACAGAGCATCATTATTATACTTAGGCTTTTTTTCATATAACTTTTCATTTGGATTCTCAAATTTGATATGAATAAGATCTGAATTCTGTTTTTCATGTTGGAGCTTTCCCCAGATATCTGGTGATCCTTGGTTGTTTGTTCATATTAAAATGGGATACTAAAAAGCTGATTGGAAATTTTAAATATTTGGGTGGGGCTTACTGATTGTGGACCTCACTATATGGTGATCTGCCTGGGATATTGGTGAGGCACCTACAATGTCAGCATCAGTAGGTCTTTTCACTAGGGCTGGTCAGATTTTGTGGAATGATCTTCTAGTCTTCTTCCTAGATGTTCTTGGCCTGGCTCTAGTGGTCTGGAAGTTGACTGGGAGAGGAAGGCTCTCATTTTACTTAACATTCTTATTTTCACTATTGTAACCCTGCCTTCAACTGTACCTGCTATTCCCTTATCTAGAGACCCTCTGTCATCCTTTTCAGAGGAAAAAGAAACCCTGAACATGGTGCTACCAGTTTCTGAAACTTGTGGGGCTTCTACAAAACCTCCACAGAAATAGCAAATCAGGTTACTTTTTGTCTCTGCCTGCCCCCCCCCCTCCCCCCCCCCCCCGCTCCCCCGCCACTGCTGGCTCAGTATTATCCTTCTTGGATCTGATGTCAGTTACTGATTATTGCTGCTTTCTAGCTTTCAATATTTGGTGGCTGTTGCTCTTCTCATTTCTCTTTGTTTTTATGATTTTATGCCTTATAAAAAGTCCAAAGGTGGGGTCTAAATTATATACTCCGCTCCTCAGAATAGACAATATTATTTAATCTTTCTTGAGATTCAGGTTCATTATTGTGAATATCAATTATTCTGCCTTTCTGCCTTGAGTACTGTGCTTTATATATCTTGTGGTTGTTTTGGAATTATTTTTCTGCCTTTTCTTCTTTGTCACTTCTCACATACTGTATGTGGTGCTCTGAAATTACTGAGTTTATTAGATGTGTTTATAAAGGAAAAGTGAGGCCTTAGGGATTCTACTGCCTGTAAAGTGTGAAGAATTAAAATAAAGATAGTTATTTTGGCTTTGAAGAAGTGTTTTTGCTTACTTTCTAGTTCTCTATGTGATCCAGAAGACAAGGTTGTTGGATCACTGAATTCCATACAAGTGAAGTATTGCAATGAAGCTTCATAGCTTGTCAAATAAATTGCTTTCATCCATATCATCTCATTATTTTAAGCTTCATAGTAATTTTACAAGGTAGTAGGGCAGGTAGGATTATTCCGGTTGTATGTATAGGGCAGTTTGAGTTTCAGAGAGATTAAATGATGTGTTCATATCACATAATTGAGTGGAAGAGCAATCTCAGGTTGTCTGACTTAAACCCTTGTGTTCTCTGTCTTCTCTGTAAGTGGCCTTCTACAGAGAAGGTCAAATTCATAAGATTAGAATTCAGCACAATAAGGAATAGTCCTCATTTGATCTTTATGGTAACCCAGGGAACAGGTAATATTTTTTCTATTTCCTCTCTGGGGAGTTTGAAGCTTAGATTAAATGACTTGTTCAAGGTCACCTGGCAAAATAAAGAGCGGCACAGCTGGGACTCATTCTCTTCTTTTGACTCCAAATCTTGCTCTCTGATTTTAGTGCATGATACTTCCTCACTCTGAATGAACTGCCAAAAGAGAAAATACGCCAGCCATGTGCATATTAACAGCAATGGTTTGAAGTACTAGTAAACAGCCAAGTCCTCTTCCCTGGGAAGGTTTCAGCTGATTGGAATTCTCAGTCTGTTTTTCCAGTTTATGTAAGGAAGGAGGATAAAGAACTGTAATGTTTGGACTTGCAACAAACTTTAATTCCCTTAGTGGAAACACTAAAGATACAGTTGCATTGCCAGTTTGGCAAAAGGAAATATTTAAGCTCTCAAGTAGAAATAACTTACTGAGTTTCTAGTACAGCCAGTGTTCTAGACCCCAGGAGGGATTTATCATGAATCAGGGAATGTTAGAGCTCTGAAATCCATTCATTCTAAGGCTTAAAGGCTGAGTTTGTCTAGACAGTTCAGTAGAACAATTCTGTATACCTTTATTGAGCTCCTGCTGTTTACTAGGAATAGTAATCGACACTGCTTAGGAATTTTATGGTCTGGTTGAGAAGGCACACACAGACAAATAATTATATTGTAGTTTAAGAAAGCACTATAATTGAGAGATACACAAAGAGCACTGAAGAGGGAATGATCAATTCTGATCAGACCAAGAGTGAGAGGAGTGACTGGAAAAAAATTTACAATGAAGATGATGTTTGATTTGTACCTTGCAGGATGGGTCACATCTTTAGACAGAAAGGGAATGAAGGGCGTTGTAGGCAGAGGGAACAGTATATGCAGAATCTTAGAAATATGAAAGAGCTTATTGTTTGAGGGAAGCAGTGGAAAGCTTGATTCAGCTAGAACTGGAGAGTAAGGTAAAGTAGGCCTCGTCTCTGATCTAGGACTATCAAGGCCCCTTCTTACTATGCTGTGTCAACTCACTAGGTGTATTCTCCTTCACATGTGGGTGTTCTCTGAGATAGGCTGCATCTCCTCTCCAGTCTTGCTAGCCTTTCTTTAGAGCTTAGTACAATTACACACTCTTCTATAAAGCTTTCCAGGCTGATAGCTGATTGTTGTCTTATCCCAACTCCTGTCGCCCTTTGTAAGCCAGTGTAGTTGCCTCCTAAGTTAATACTGACAAGTGTTCATCCATGATTTGTTTCTATATTGCTTTCTATTCTAGAAGGATTTGCTATTAATGATGTTTCTGATTATGGTCGGAGTGGAGGTTTATCGTTCAGTTACTTATATTTCTTAAGCCTTGGGTATAGGTTTATTTTGAGGTTGTTTAACCTTCTAATCAGCTCAGGAATCCTTCAGTTTAGGGAATAAAACATGGTGCAGTGAGACCCTTTAAGAAGCCTTTGCTGACCCTCCTAGAGCTAATAATTCCTTTTCTTTTTGTCTTAGGGCTTGTCACTCTGCCTACAACTCTCTCTTTTTTAGTGTCTGTCTCCACAATTAGGTAGTGAGCTCCCTGAGGACAGGGATTTTGGTATAGTTCATTTGTTGTGTTTTCAACAGCCAGTGTAGAGCCTGGACACAGAATAGGTGCTTGGTACATGTTTATTGTTTATTGAGAGCCAGAATGCAGGAATTCTAATTCCAATTCTACCATCATGTGACCTTGGGCAGGTAGGTCACTTCCAATCTTTCAAACTTCAGTTTCTTATCTGTAAAATATGAAGGTTGGACTCCATGACCCGTATCACATCATTTATTCTACTTATAGCAGTCAAGGTCCACTTGAAAAGTTAGAAACCACACTAATAATTTGAACAGGTAAAATTTAATATGAAGAATTGTTAACTAGATAAAAAGTAGTTAACTACAAAAGAGATAAAAAGAAACTCTAAGGTGTAATAGAGGTAGTTACTGCAGAAAACTGGTACCAACCCTAGGGCTGAAGGAAAGATAAACGAGGAAGGAACTTACAAGCTTAAGAAAAGAGAGCTCCGCAAGGCTGAAATTCAGGCCTCTGAGGAGAGTGTATGGTTGCTGTAGGAATGTGTTGCTTTCTGCTGTGGTGAAGAAGAAACTGGCTGGAGAGTGCTCGCCTCAAAACCTGGAAAGCCACTGTGCTGAAATCTACCACGATCTCCTGCATGCTGATCTACTTGCTGATTTGTAGAAAAAAACCAAGCACTGTAAAAGTCCCTTCTTTCTCTCTTAGCTTTGTAATCTCTTTCCAACACGCTCTGTTGGCAAAATAGACATGAATCCCCTGGGAATGGAAACATGTAGCCTGTAGAGTCCAGTCCAGTATCACAGAGCAGGGCAATGAAGAATTTGTTTGGAACCTTAAAGCAAGTAATACATTCCATTTTGTACTAATCTGTTTTGATACTTATTTTCCTCATTGCACCATGAGCTTGATAGTGGCTAGAACAGTGTCATATTTGTCTCTGTATCTACATTGCCCCAGAAGGAGCCTAGCACTAAAGAATTGCTCAGTAAATACTGTTTGAATGAAGGAAAGACTCAGTAAGAGAAAATTAGGTGTTTCTCTAGGTTGGTGTAAGTCTGATTATCTTGGAAGAAATTGGAACTGAACATCCTCCCTAGCAATTAAAACCTTATTGAATGCCATTTGTCTTGTGCCTGTCATGTGCATACCTTGCATCAGATGCTACAGTGAGAACATTTTCCTGTTCATATATTTAATATGAAATTAAACATATCCCCTTTCCTAAAGGGCGATGCTCTGAAATCTGGGGTAGTTAGTGTGCACATAAGTATATTCCTCAGAAGAGCAAAGAGATTAATGTATTATGTGTCATGTGCAGTTTAGTTCATTTCATCCCTAGAGCCCATTGTATTATACCCATTTTACAGATGGAGAAACTGAGGCTCAGGACTGTTGAGGTACTTGACCAAAGTTATACAGCCTGTAAGTTGCAAAAGTGGGATATGAGCTCAGGTTTAGCTGTTGTAAAATTTTGAACAGGGCAATACTCTATCCCTTTCTCCCAGCTTACAAGCGTACAAGCACAGAGTTTCTATTAGCTGATGGCAATATAAATGTGTGGAATTGATTTTCTCTTTCTGGTCGTTTGGGGCTGGACAAGTAACAACAAAGCAAATAGCAGTACTTGCAAGGCTGCAGTGATGGTGTTTGCTAATAGCTGGCCTTTCAAGTAAGCCAGTTTGAGCCTGAGCTTCAGATATCTGATTTGTGGAGCAGTTGCTGTCTGGCAGCAGGGTATTCTTTCTCCAAATCCCACACTACCAGCTCACAAAAGAGTTCTGATGCATTCCCTACATTAAACTTCTTTTCTCTTGCTCCTACACAGTTCTTTCCTTTTCTGGGGCCTGAAATTAGATAGACCACTTAATTATTGTTAGGACACAGAATTTATGAGGCTAGTGTGTTTTGTTGCTTCTGAGCCAGCACATGTAGACCCTTTAGGTAAATTAGGTTTGAGAGTCAGTTACTCCTTTCTTTGGTTGTCAGCCAGACAATGCTGGGGACCCAGATGCCTGTCTTATTGCTTGAGGGGTCAGAGTATTGCATGTGGCCTGAGAGAGATAGTGTTAATAAGAAAAGCTTTTCATTGAAAGCATTGGAAGAGACCAATAATGTCAGGATTTGCTAATCAGATTATTCAGCTAGTTATTTTGCGAATATCCACTGGGATGACCACTGATTGCTGACATGGGAGTGTGATTTCAACATGACAGTGAAAAGCCCTTGGGCCAATGTCACCTTTCCTTCATTTCTTTTGATACTATCATTGACTAGGGAATCTTAGGATAGTTACCTTCCCCTTTGATTTTCTTGGCCATAAATGCTGCTGCTTAACTGCTTTTCAGAAGTAATGACATTTATTCTTTGGAAGGAACTGAAGAAAGCCTGCACATGTCATTTATTTTTAACTGCATGCTCATTAGAGTTGAAATCTTACTTTCATTTTGTGGGTTAGCATTGAACAGGAAAAGCCATATAGTGGAATTAGTATGGGCTATAATAGCACAATCACCTGGGCAAAATCCCATTCTGCTACTTAGCAACTTAATAGTTATTTATCCTGTATGAGCTTCAGTTTCCTTTTCACTAAAATGAGAATAATGATAAATAATAATGACAATAATAATGGTCCATAATTTTGGGTAAATCTGTTAATTTCTCTGAGCCTGAATTTATTTATCTGTAAAATGGAGCTAGTGATTCCCTAATAATAGGTTTAGTTTGACAAAGAAACTGGCTAATGTAAATGAAAATATCTGTTGCAGTGCCTGGCACATAGTATTTGAGTATGCTAAGTGCTAAATAGTGGCAATGACTGCTCTTAGGAGATCTGAAGGAAAAGATCCCTGAGGGTGTAATAGTTGCTGTGGGATGGATCAGGGCTTAATAAATACTCATTGGTTAATTCTTTTAGTGGGGAGGTCTTGTCATTTCCTTTAGGAACCGTTTTACTTGATCTATTGGTATTTCTTTTTCTACCGTGTCTCCAGACAGAACTATTTCCCCTGAAAGTTTCCTTCCCAAGCTGTCGTCCTGACATTGCTATTCCAAGTTGCTCTCTATAGAGAAAGTGGAGTACAAAGACTGAGTTGTGGTTCAAAACTTCCACTAGCTTGTATTTCTGGGTTCATTGCTTTGTACACAAGACTGAGGAGGGTTTGTTAGAGGCCTTTAATGAGGTATGATCATGCCATTATTTTGCTATTTCTTTGGTATAAGCCAAGAAGGAGGGCTGGCCAGTAAAAAATGTTTTATAGGACAGTAAACTGGATGTCTCTACAAAGCTGGCCTCTGATCTCCTTAGCCTCTTTAGGCAAGAGACTTGGGCTAGTTTGAATTCCAACTGTTTCAGTTCAAGGGTTTCATTTCTCTCTTTGTCAGAGGTATAGATTTTTAGAGATGTTCAAAGCTGAAGCACAGAGATTAGAGGACTTGTTTAAAGTCTTACGGCAAAAGCAGAACCTAGATTTCTTTTTAATTCTCTTTCTGTAGTTCTTTGGGAAAATTCACTTTCTTTCATAGGATATTTAGCTAACAATAAGCAGCTTATTTTTAAGAATATGCTCTCATTTTCCTTCTCATAAATGCTACAGGATTGTTCTGAGGTATAAAGATTACAGTTCTTTCATGGCCAGTGTTGCTTTTTTCTTTGCAGCACTCCTTGAGATAAGCAAGTCAGATACTCTTGATGATTTTTTTTAAAGTTTATTTATTTATTTTGAGAGAGAGAGGGAAGGGGGGAGGGAAGGAGAGAGAATCCCAAGCAGGCTCCACACTGTCAGAACAGAACCCTAAGCGGGGCTTGATCTCACAAATCATGAGCTCAATGACCTAAGCCGAAACCAAGAGCCAAATGCTTAACCGACTGAGCCACACAGGGACCCTGGGTTTTGTTCTTGTTTAGACAACAATAACAAAAGGAAATTGAGGCCCAAGGAGGGGAGGGTGACTTGTTCAGAGTCACATAGTGAGGGTCAGAATTAGAACTGAGGAGCAAGAAGGCCCTTTTGTTTTTTGGTTTTTGATTATCACTGGGAACATTGTCATACCTTGTCAACACTGGATATTATTACTTTCTACAGTTTTTGCTATACTCATGAGAGAAAAAGACCTCATTGTTTTAATTTTCATCTTCCTAATTACTGGACAAGCTAAATATGTTTTCATGTTTATTGGCCATTTGTAGTTCTGGGAATTTTGTGTCATTTATTGCATAGTCCCTGCTAGGTTCTTTGTCTCTTATCAACTTGGTGAGGGAGTGCTCTTTTGTATACTAAAGGTATTCATCTTTTGATATATAGACTGCAAATACTTTTGACATTTTATTTACAAAACTTGATGCTTCCTTAGAACACCAGAGAGAAAAAAGCCCTTTGTATTGGAATAGCTATTTATTTTTTAAAGTTTATTTATTTTGATAGAGAGAGAGTGCAAACAGGGGAGGGACAGAGAGAGAATCTCAAGCAGGCTCTGTGCTGTCAGTGTAGAGCCCAATGCTGGGATCGAACTCCCAAACCATGAGATCATGACCTGAGCCAAAACCCAAGAGTTGGGTGCTTAACCAGCTGAGCTACCCAAGCACCCCTGGCATAACTGTTTAAAAATAACATCTCTTACCACTAACACTACTACTGAACATTCACAAATTTAACAAGAACTTTCAAATTCTTTCTATCTTTTGTTCTCTCAAGAATTTCAAGAGGGCTTATGATGAGAATAAAGTGGATTGAGCATGTACATCTTACCTCCTTTTAAAAACTCCATTGAAATAACTAGTATTAACTTACAAAGGCTAAGAGAATGGGAGAATATGGAAAAGAGCCATAAGTGATGGATGATTTAGGGAAGGCAGAATGCTGAGGCTGCAGAGGGAGTGTGGATATGAACAAAGAAAGCCATTTGTGGTATGGAACTCTAGAAAGCTCTGGATAGCAGAGGTTCTTGGCATCTTGAATGTTAGACTGAGAGGTGGAGCTGAAAACAGGGGTTCATTGGTTATAAGGAACAGTTAAAAACCCAGATCTTTTCACTATTTCAGAACATTGGAGGTTTATTCTCTAGGGAAGTAAAAGCTGGGAGGCCGCTTTTTCTCCTGAGGTGGGAGATTGGAGGATTCCTCTCTGAGTAACTGACTCACAGAAGTTGAGGGCCTCCCCAGTAAAAAACTGGTTTGTCACTTTCTCTTGTCACAAGGAAGCCTAGAAGTTAACATGCCCTATTGCTCATACAGTGTATCTGCAAGTGCCTTACTCTTAAATATGAGAGAATAGGCAAAGATCACCTAATATTTGAAAAAAACCCTCTAACATGAATGACAGAATGAAAAGAAATGGATGAAACGAACTCTACCTCCAAAAGAGAGGGGTGGGTGGAGAGCACAAGAGAGACAATGTAGGGAGCAAAAGAAAATTTGAAAAAAACTCATCAAAGGAGATACTGTCTCTATGAAATAAGGATAAGGTCCTGTTAAAAAGAAGGAATAGTCAGAGAACAAGAAAGAATCTTCAACCCTTAAAAATGTATTGGAAGTCTGGGGCACCTGGGTGGCTCAGTCGGTTAAGTGTCCAACTCTTGGTTTCGGCTCAAGTCATGATCTTGTGGTTTTGTGAGTTCAAGCCCTGTATCAGGCTCTGTGCTAGCAGTGCAGAGCCTGCTTGGGATCCTCTCTCTCCTTCTTTCTCCGCCCCTCCCTGACTTGTGCTGAATCTGTCTCAAAAAAAATAAAATAAAATAAAAAAATTCTTTTAAATGTATTAGAACTTAAGAAAGAATAAAAACAAATAAGTAGAAGGTAGGAGATGAAAGAAGTTAGAAGATCAGTTTAAAATTTATTTAAATGTAGGGGTGCCTGGGTGGCTTAGTCAGTTAAGTGACTGACTTAGGCTTAGGTCATGATCTCACGGTTCTTGAATTCAAACCCCATATGGGGCTTTCTGCTGTCAGCACAGAACCCACTTCAGATCCTCTGTACTCCTCACTCTCTGCCCCTCCCCGGCTTGCACTCTGTCCGTCTCAAAATAAATAAATGAATTAAAAAAAAAAAAAAGAAATTTATTTAAATGTAAAAGTTTTTTAAATTCAAAAGAATTTATTTATTTATTTATTTAATCATTTCCTTGTCCGTTTTCTCTATTTCTTCCCTTTAGATCTCTGAGTTTCCTCATAATTAGGTGTTGGATCACAGGGTGAAGGAAATCATCAAACAAATAATATAATTTCTCAGAACTTAAGTACACATATGTAGAGACTGAAAACCCAATCAAGTATGTTCCATACAATGAATAAAAAAAAATTATATATATATCATCATGAAATTTCAAAACACTGGGTAGAATGAGAATACTGTAAAAGCTTCCAGAGAGAATTAACAGGTCGTACACATCCTAGCAATATGGGAAGCTAGAAGAAATTGCAGGAATTACCTTACATTCTGAGAGGAAATGATTTCCAACCTAGAATTCTATACCCAGTCAAAAGTAACTATCTGATCTGAAGGTAGAAAAAAGAAAAAGATTTTTAGAAATGCAACATTGCAAAACATTTATTTCCCATGTATGCTATCTCAGGAAACTTGGTAGTTTGATACATCATAATGAGATGGAAGAGAAAGAGGAAGGCGTGGATCTAGGAACAAGGGATTCCAATATAGAAAAGTGAGTAGAAACCTCAGAGTGGTGGGAAAGAAGTATTCCAAGACCACAGCTGTGCAGGTCTTGAGACAAGAGAGAGTTACCAGATTGGAACAAGACGGTGGAGATCTCCTAGAGGGGTGTTTTAAAGAAAAGGTAAAATGAAACCAATACTTTATCTGATATTTTTGACAATATTAAAAGGAGCCTTAATATTATTTTGGAGACTTTGGAGGTGAAGTGGGGAAAAGGACTTAAAACTCAGTAAATTAAAACTGAGGCAACTGTTAATTCAAGGAGAAATTAGAATTCTAGTTGTCCAAGAAGGGCAATGCAGTCATAATACATTACGTGGCTTAGTTGTGAAAAACATTATAATAATGTGAACTCTGAATATTAATTTTTAAAAACATTTTTGAAATAATTATAGATTTACAGGGAGTTGCAAAGATAGTATAGAGAGGTCTTATATACCCTCTACCCAATTTCCCCCAATGGTTAGATCTTGTATAACCATAGTACAGTATCAAAACCGGGAAAATGACATTGGTGCAATGTGTATGTATAGTTTTGTGCCATTTTATCACATGTGTAGATTTGTGTAACCACCACTGCAATGAAGATAGAGAATATCCCATTACTGCAGACATTTCCCTCTTGCTATCCCTTTATAGTCATACTCCTACCCCCCACCACAAATCCTGGTAACTACTAATTTGTTTTTCATCTCTATAATTTTATCATTTCAAGATAAGTATATAAATGGAATAATACACTAAATAGCCTTTTTTTCACTCAGCATAATGCCCTTGAGATCCATACAAGTCATTATGTACATCAGTAGTTCATTCCTTTTGATTTCTGAGTATTATTCTATCGTATGGGTATATCTTAAATACTAGTTTAACTAAAAACTGTGATGTGACTATGTTAGTGGAAGAATAGTGTGTATATATGTGTATGGATAGGTGTGGGGGTGATGATTATGTTATACAGAAAGATAAATGGTAACTAAAATTGACCAAAAAATTAAATCAATAATAACCAGTACAAGCATGGTTTTTTTGGAAATAAAGAGGTAAATGCCAAGAGAAAGAGCCAAAGTTAAAACTAGTTGCCTTTGGGAAGCAGAAATCAGGAGTAAGGCAGGGGACTGCCACTTTTTTGTTATAAGCTTTATAGTACTACATACATAGGAAGTAAAGGGCTATTACCTACATAGAAATAAGGCCCAGAGAGTTAAGGGGTCCAAGGTTTTAGAGTGAATATCTAGAGAAGCTGAGATTCCACCTTTGGCTCTCTGATTCTTACCAGTGTGCTTTATCCTCCAGCCTGCCTCGAGGTGATCATACAAGTGAATGCTTGTGCTTCCAACAGAGCCTTCTCAATATTTTTTATATTGGTCATTACAGCCTCTGCATCTAGGACACTGCAAAGTGACTGACCTAGCAAACAAGAGTCCCAATGACCCAGTTCCTGAGTAGCTGATGCTGGGGTAATAAATTACTATAGAACTGGTTTGTGAATGCCAACTTGGCAGTTCTGTTTTCCCTTTTGATGGACTAGGGATAGCTCTTTTACAGGAATTATGTGTGTGTGTGTGTGTATGTGTATTTATATATAATATGTACAAGTACATATTATATATAAATAAATAAATAATCTATAATAATGTTTTTATACACACACACACACACACACACACACACACACACACACGTTTAAAAATCACTCATTGGCACCTGACAAAATACTCCTATTGTAAGAGAGGGAAGTCATAGCTTAGGCTTGGGAGTCAGACAGTTTGAATGCAAGCTTTTGTCCTGCTACATTTTTTGTGTCCTCCACCCCCTTTAGCAAGGTACGTTTCCTTCTTTTCTTTTCTAAGCTCCAATTTCAACTTCCTTGAGAATTCCCTTTCTGACCTCTTCATTGGACTGTAGTGCTCCTGAATTTCCTGTGCTCCAGATATTTCTTTGAGTCACTTCTGCAAATGATTTATTGCTCTCCTATCATGCGTGAGAATTTTATTCTCAGCAAGGAATCCCATTGTCTAGTGCTAGAGATTCATTCTTTGCCCTCATGTGTTAACTCTTGAACAAGATTCAACCCAGGGTGAAGGCCTCAGTATGAGTCAGTGCCCTTGTGGTTTACTTCAAATACTAGGTTATCCCCTTTTCATTGTTACTGCCATTAAACTGTTCTTGTCCACAGGCATTAACTGCATGTTCCTTTGGTTTTCTTTGCTTTGTGGTTGTTAAGCACTGATTTCTAAGTTCTGAAGATGAAGGTAAGAGCTGTTATTCACCAGCAGAGCAAACTTCATGACTGGATGTGAGCAGAAACAAGAGCAGAACTTTGTGTTTGTCTCCTGCCAGCCCTGGGCTCAGTGGAGAGAAAAAGAGGGTCCCAATGTAGGTAGGGGTAGGTGTGTCTCAGTTTTCTTGTCCCTGAGGAGCAATGCCTTCAGAGAGTTCCACAGGTGTTGCAACAACAGTACAGACAAGAGTATAGAGTCGTTGTCCTGTTATTTAGACTATTCCTGGAGAGGAGGCCAATGGGCTCCTTCTTTTATGGCTCCTACCAAGAGCCACAATAATAGGCTAGGTTGCATATGCAGAAAAAGACACCAATCCTTTTAAATTATAAAACTAAAATCCATCTTATTATAAAAATAGTAACATACTTCCTGAAACTGCTGTACCATAATAAAATTTTATCAGCTCATTTGTAACTTGGAACTTACCGGTTTCAACCAGTGTAAGAGAGAGTCTTTTAGACCAAAGGACCTTGCTGTTAAGGTAGTGCTTGCTGGGAGGTCTCAGGCTTGTGAGGTGGTTTTCTGGGAGCCATTGCCAGTAATGGTTTTTTCAGCTCATTATTTCAGTTGTCTTTGGGTGCAAAAACAGATGTTTGACAGTAGTGTGAAATAATGTGTAAGCCCATTTCTTCTTTTTCAAGGGCTTGACACCTGATAAGAGGACAAAGCCTTTGGGCAGGATATGTAGGGAGCCCCTTTGATGTTCTGAATTCTGTAAAGGGGCTGTTTCTTTTTAGACAGGGCATCCTTTGGTGACAAGCTTGATCATCCTCCCCATTTATGAATTATAATTTCAGAGAAACATTTTGAGAAGATTGCTAAAGAAACTAGGTCAAATTAGGTATGATTTATGAAATGCACCATTAATGAAGCAATGAGAAAGTAAGTTCTGTCTTTCTGTGTCCTGAAATTCTAAAGAGGTTAATTACAGGAAGGCCTTCAAACCATATGTTCTTTTGTCTTGGAAACATTCCCATTTTTGCATAATGTGCTTGCTTATGTGACTGCATCTAGTCATACAGCATTGAGTATCAGCACTTATTACTTGAGTTCTTTTGTTTTATATCTGAAGTTATATAACCTGGCTTTAAAAGAATAAATTATAAGAGTTTGCTGATATGCTACCCTCACTGATCTATGATTAACTTAACAGTATTGCTTCAAAAATCTATCTTCTGTTCCTGTGTGTTCTCCACCATGTTCACTCTGTTCCAGCCACACTCTCTCAGTTCCTCTAAGAGCATATCAAGTTCCTTTCTGCCTCGGTGCCTTTGCCCATGCTATTCCTTTCCCAAAAATGTTTCCCTGAACCTTCCTCCATTATGACTAACTACTCCTCTGTTATGGCTTGTTTAAATGTCACTACCTTGGAGTGTCCTTTCTTGACTTGCTATTCACAAGAAAATCTCTATTTGCTTTTTTATGAGCATCTCTTACAAGTTGTAATTATATAATGTATTTAGTCTGTCCTGTCTGCCCTTCATCATCTTCCTCCTCTAGAGTATAAACTCTGAAGACAGGGGCAGTGGCTGAATGGTTCATTGTTGCATTTTCACTACCTAAAACAATGTCTAGGGTTTGACACATAGTAGGGATTCGTAACAAATATTTGTTGAAAGTTTGAATGAATAAAGGATGCATTCTAGGGAGTATCCAAGAGAACCAGGCAAAAGCTGAATGGCCATTTAAAAATTTTTTCTGAATCGCCATTTTTGACTAAGCTTCGGAAGTCACATAGCATTTTACTTCTGCTGCATACTACTGGTTGGGTGAGTCCAGCTCAGATTCATGAGGAAGAGAATTATACTTTACCTCTTGATTGGGTACATAGATTTCCCATATACCCCCCTCCTTCCATGTGGATAGCCTCCCCTTTCACCAGTATTACCTACTAGAATGGCACCTTTTTTTTTTTAACCAAAGATGAGCTTACATTGATACATCATAATCACCCCAAATCCATAGTTTACCTTAGGGTTCACTCTTTGTGTTGTATATTCTTGGGTTTGGACAAATATATAATGACACATCTATCATAATATCATACAGAGTATTTCACTGCCAGCAAAATCCTGTCCGTTCCTCCTAATCCCCCTCCCTCCGGCAACCACTGATTTTATTATTTCCATAGTTTTGCCTTCTCCAGAATGTCATATAGTTGGAATCATACAATATGTAGCCTTTTATGATTGGCTTCTTTCACTTAGTAATATACATTTAAGTTTCATTCATGTCTTTTCATGGCTTGATAGCTCATTTCTTTTTAGCACTGAATAATAATCTGTTGTCTGGATGTACTACAATTTATTTATTCACCTATTGGAGGGCATCTTGGTTTCTTTGAAGTTTTAGCAATTATGAAGAAAGCTGCCTGTAAACATTCTTTTATAGGTTTTTGTGTGAACATATATTTTCAACTCCTTTGGATAAATACTAGGGAGTGTGATTGCTGGATCCCATAAGAGTATGTTTAGTTTTGAAAGAAACCATAAAACTGTCTTCCAAAGTGGCTTTACTTATTTATATTCCTACCAGAAATGTATGATCGTTCCTGTTGCTCTACATCCTTGCCAGCATTTGGTTTGTCAGTGTTCCAAATTTTAGCAACTCTAATAAGTCATCTCTGATGACTGATGATGTGAGCCAGCCATCTTTTCATCTGCTTCTTTGCCATCTGTATATCTTCTTTGGCAAGGTGTCTGTTAAGGTCTTTGGTCCATTTTTAAATTGGGTTGTTTGCTTTGTTATTGTTGAGTTTTAAGAGTTCTTTGTATATTTTGGAGAGTAGTCTTTTATCAGATGTGTCTTTTGCAAATCTTTTCTCCTAATCTGTGGCTTGTCTTCCAATTCTTTTGATACTGTCTTTTGCAAAGCAAAGGTTTTAATTTTAATGAAGTCTAGTTTATCAGTTATTTCTTTTATGGATCATATCTTTGATGTTGTATCTGAAAGGGCATCACCATACCCAAGGTCATCTGGGTTTTCTATTACTCTTCTAGGAGTTGTATAATTTTGTGTTTTACATGTAAGTCTGTGGTCCATTTTGTGTTAATTTTTGTGAAATGTATAAGGTCTGTGTCTAGATGGATTTTTTTTTTTTTAAATTTTTTTTTTCAACGTTTTTTATTTATTTTTGGGACAGAGAGAGACAGAGCATGAACGGGGGAGGGGCAGAGAGAGAGGGAGACACAGAATCGGAAACAGGCTCCAGGCTCCGAGCCATCAGCCCAGAGCCTGACGCGGGGCTCGAGCTCACGGACCGCGAGATCGTGACCTGGCTGAAGTCGGACGCTTAACCGACTGCGCCACCCAGGCGCCCGGATTTTTTTTTTTTTATATGTGGATGTCTAGTTTTTCTGCATCATTTGTTGGAGAGACTGTCTTTGTTCCATTATATTGCCTTTGCTCCTTGACCAAAGATCAATGGACTATATTTATGTGGCTTTATTTCAGGGTTCTTTATTCTGTTCCATTGATGTATTTGTCAGTTCTTTCACCAGTCCTACACTGTCATGGTTACTGTAGCTTTGTAGTAAGTCTTAAAGTCAGGTAGCGTCAGTCTTCCAACTTTGTTCTTCTTTTTTGATACTGTGTTGGCTATTCTGGGTCTTTTGCCTCTCTATATATAAACTTTAGAATCAGTTTGTCAATATCCATAAAGTAACTTGCTGGGATTTTTATTAGGATTGTATTGAATCTATAGATCAAGTTGGGGACAATTGATATCCTGATAATATTGTCTTTCTCTCCAGGAACATGGAATATCTACTTACTTAGTTCTTTTGTTCCATTAATCAGAGTTTTGTAGTTTTCCTTATATAGATCTTGTATACATTTTGTTAGATTTATACCTATTTCTTTTTGGGGGGATGCTAATGTAGATGGTATTGTGTTTTTAATTTCAAATTTTACTTCTTTGTTAATATACAGAAAAGCAATTTACTTTTATATAATAACCTTGTATCCTTCAGTCTTGCTGTAATTACATATTAGTTGCAGGAGGGTTTTTTTGTCAATTCTTTGGGATTTTCTACATAGATGATAATTTCATCTGTGAAAAATGACAGTTTTATGTCTTCCTTCCCAATCTGTGTACCTTTGATTTCCCTTCCTTGCCTATTGCATTGGCAAGGACTTCTAGTATGATTTTTTAAAAAAGGGTGGTGAGAGGTGACATCCTTACCTTGTTACTGATATTAGTGGGAATAGTTGGAATTTCTCACTATGAAGTATGTTAGCTGTAGTTTTTTGTAGATGGTCTTTATTAAGTTGAGACAGTTCCCCTCTCTTACTAGTTTACTAAAAATTTTTGTGAGTAGGTGTTGGATTTTGTCAGAAACTTTTCTGCATCTATTGATATGATTGTATAATTTTTCTTTTTAGTCTGTTGATATGATGGATTACCTTAATGGATTTTTGAATGTTGAACCAGCCTCACATACTTAGGACAAATCCCTCTTGGTCATGGTGTATAATTCATTTTACGTTCTTTAAGAATACGTGTGCTGGGGCGCCTGGGTGGCTTGGTCGGTTGAGCGTCCGACTTCGGCTCAGGTCATGATCTCACGGTCCGTGGGTTCGAGCCCCGCGTCAGGCTCTGTGCTGACAGCTCAGAGCCTGGAGCCTGTTTCAGATTCTGTGTCTCCCTGTCTCTCTGCCCCTCCCCCGTTCATGCTCTGTCTCTCTCTGTCTCAAAAATAAATAAACGTTAAAAAAAAAAATTAAAAAAAAAAAAGAATACATGTGCTAATCTTTTGTTGAGTATTTTTGCGTCTATGGTTATGAGAGAGATTGGTCTGTAGTTTTCTTTTCTTGTAATGCCTTTGTCTAGTTTTGGTATTAGGGTAATGCTGGCCTCACAGAATGAGTTAGGAAGTATTCCCTCTGCTTCTATTCTCTGGAAGACATTGTAGAGAATTGGTATAATTGTTTCCTTAAGTGGTAGAATTCACCCCATCCTGTGAACCCATCCTGGCCTGGTGCTTTCTGTTTAGAAGTTTATTGATTATTGATTTGATTTCTTTAATAGATGTCTATTCAGATCATCTCTTTCTTCTTGTGTGAGTTTTGGCAGATGGTGTCTTTCAAGGAATTGATCTGTTTCATTTAGAGTTGTTTATAGTATTCTTTCATTATCCTTTGAATTTCCATGGGATCTATAGTGATGTCTGCATTTCTAATGCTCGTCTTTTGTGTCCTCTCTCTTTTTTTCTTAGTATCCATTTTATTGATATTTTCAGAGAACAGGCTGTTAGTTTCATTGATTTTCTTTATTGATTTTCTGTTTTCAATTTCAATGATCTTGCTCTCTTATTATTTCTTTTCTTCTGCTTATTTTGGATTTAATTTGCTCTTCTTTTTCTAGTTTCTTAAGGCCCTTTTTTATAGGCATTTACTATTTTTTAAGTTCATTTATTTATTTTGAGAGAAAGAGAGAGTGCAAGTGAGTGGAGGAGGGGCAGAGAGATGGAGAGAGAATCCCAAGCAGGCTCCATGCTGTCAGCACATAGCCTGATGCAGGGGGTCAATCCCATGCATGGTGAGATCATAACCTGAGCCAAAACCAGGAGTTGGAGGCTTAACCAACTGAGCCAAGCAGGTACCATGTAGGCATTTACTATTAAGTTATGGCTTATGCTGAAAGGAATGATTCCTGATCTCCACTTCTGTAACTGACCTTAACATGAATGGCTTATGCTTCCTATCTTATGTTGTAGTATTAGTATCTGCCTTCATGTTCAAAAACACTCAAGGTCATATTAGGTATTTCAAAAAAATTATTGGTGTCCCTGAGCCAAAACCAAGCTTATACAGTAATTAAGATACTTATGAATTGTTGTTTTTCCCTGATCTTTTTGAGGGACAGAAATACTTATTTCTGAAGAAGTGCACCCTCAGAGAATTAATGGGCAAACACAATCCATCATGACCTATACAGACTTTTTCCTCCCTAAGTAGTGTTCTTTAACTGTTAATAGATAACATCTATTTCTGTTGGATTTACAAATCTATGAATTAAAATAGCAAAAAGAGCAATAGGCTGTAGTAATCAGGTGACCTGGATTCTAGACTACCTGCATGAGAGGTGACGGTGCAGAGACTGGGATGGTGAAAGACTGTTTACTACTCACTTGCTTAAAACAGAAAAGTATGTGGACTCAGTGACCCTGAAGGTGCCTTACAATCTAAATTTTCTATGCCGACATGCTCTTGTGTCTTCTGAGTTCCCATAGCAATCTGTATTTTTTTAAAAATAATTTATTAGTATACTTGTAAGTATTTGTTTCATATTGGTCTTCCCCACTGGGCAATAAACTCCATGGGGGCAGGAATCATGTCTGTTTCATCCATTGCCAAGTACATAGAAGGCACTTAAGGGGCACCTGGGTGCCTCCGTCAGTTAAGCGTCTGACTTCGGCTCAGGTCATGATCTCACGGTCTGTGGGTTCGAGCCCCACGTTGGGTTCTGTGCTGCCAGCTAGGAGCCTGAAGCCTGCTTCGGATTCTGTGTCTCCCTCTCTCTCTCTGCCCCTTCCCTGCTCACGCTCTTTCTTTCTCTGTCTCTCAAAAATAAACAAACATTAAAAAAAAAGGCATTTAATAAATATTTCTGGATGAACGAATGAAGGGTTTTCTACCATGTGTTGTACTTTTAAGAGAGTACAAGTGGGGAAGGAGCAAAGAGAGAGGGAGATAGAATCCAAAGCAGGCTCCTCCCTGACCACACAGAGCCTGATGTTGGGCTAGAACTCACAAACTGAGATCATGACCTGAGCCAAAGTCAGACACTTAACTGACTGAGCCACCCAGGTGCCCCTACCATGCAGACATTCTTACTCTTTAAAGTAGCAGAGGCCCTTGGGGTGCGTAGGTGGCTCAGTTGGTTGAGCGTTGGATTGTGGTTCTGGTCATGATCTAGTGGTCTGTGGGTTTGAGCCCTGTGTCAGGCTCTGTGCTGGACAGCTTGGAGCCTGGAGCCTGCTTCAGATTCTGTGTCTCCCTCTCTCTCTGCCGCTCCCCTGTTTGCATTCATGTGTGCTCTCTCTGTCTCTGTCTCTTTCTCAAAAATAAATAAAAACATTTTAAAGTAGCAGAGGCCCACTGATACATTAATTGCCCCTGGCAAACGAAAAACTACTTTCTTTCTCTTCGGATTTGCCTGTTCTGGTCTTGGGCAAGTTATTTAACCTTGTGCCTCAGTTTTCTCATCACAAAGTGGGGAAAACAATACCTACCTCATCAGGTTGTTGAAAGTGTGATACAGGAGCAGGAAAAGAATTAATTTAAAGGCTTTAGAATTGTGTTTGAAACACAGTAAATGCTATGTGTTTGTTGTTGTTATGTCTTATTATGTTTAACATTATTGTGATCATTGTTTTGTTCCCCTTATAGCACCTAGCATAGGACTGGACACATAATAGACACATTCATCCAATTTCCTGAGGCCTCTACTATATGCCAGGCACTGTTTTAGAAGATGTTAAATGTGGATTAAAATACTGTCCCTGCTCTGAAGCTGTTCACAATCTCATGGCAGAGATAGATATGTAAACAGTATGTAAATATACAAATATACGTATACATATACATATATACTCACAGCATATGTGTGTGTATATATATATATATATAAAGAGATATATAAGGATAATAATAATGTTATACTAGAAGTAAATACAGTATAATATGGAAGCAGGAAGGAAGGAGAAATTCACACTGAATGACTGCAATGTTTTTATCGTTTACCTCATTGAATTCTCAGGACAGCTCTGTGAGTTGGAGATTCTTAGTCATATCATTATGGATGAGGAAACTAATACTTAATGGTATTAAATTTCTTGCCCAGGGTCATGTAGATAGTAAGTAGTTTTTGGGACTTAAACCTGAATCTGACCAATTATAAAACATTTTTAATATTTCTGGTCCTTACAAAAATACTTTGCTGCTGTTTCTTTGAAATTTATAAGTCCTACAAAGCAAAGCAAAACTATGTTTTTGGCTGAAAGGACTTGAGATTCAGTACATATTTTGAAAAATTCAGCATCTGGAGCCCTGCTGTTCTATTGCTCCTGTTACCTGGTCTGGCAAGGAAAAACTTAATGTCTGGGAAAGCTCAAGATGCCTCAGCTTTGGGCAAGATGGGCTGTGTCCCATTTAACTTTATCCATTGTCTATCCTGTGAGGCTTCTGACTGGTACCTCTTCTCTGGGCAACCAGGCTCCTTTGTGTGGGCAGGGACCTTGGGACCTGAATGGAGAGTTTGTGCAGAGCTTCCTGTGAATGAGAAGTGTTCCTGTGATTAGCCATGACCTCTTAGCAGCAGATACTTTCATCATTTGGCTTCAACTTTCCCACTTCTCCTTTGCAAAAGATTCCACTGGATCTACCAGGAACAAAGCAGCTTCCATTGAATTCAGCAGCTTGTTTCTGATTACATTAGGCATTATCTGTACTGCCCTTTGGCTCACCTCATGAGTGGGCTAGTACTGTGGTTATTTTTCACAGAATATCCAAGCTGGGAGGACCCTAAAAAACCCTGGTTAACCCCTGCTCATTTTGCAGAGCAAGTAAGCTGAGACCCAATAAATGGAAAGTATTTACCCAGATTCCACAGAGTTTGTTCCATAGGTGAGACTAGGACTCTGATGCCTTAACTCCAGGTCACTTTTTCTACCTACCAGACCCTGCTACCTCCTTTTTTCTCACTCATATAAAATCATAAGCTCTTAGAAGGCAGAGATCATGCCTTTTATACCTTTATATCTTTCAGAGAGCCCAAGTTATTAGATATGCTCAGATTTGTTATTATCTGATGTTACATATGGAGAATGCATTGCCTAGTAGAAAGAGATAGGTAGGGGCACCTGGGTGGCTCAGTCAGTTAAGTGTCCGACTTCAGCTCAAGTCATGATCTCACGGCTGGTGAGTGTGAGCCCCACGTCAGGCTCTGTGCTGGCAGTTCAGAGCCTGGAGCCTGCTTCAGATTCTGTATCTCTGTCTCTCTGCCCCTCCCCCACTAATGCTCTGTCTCTGTCTCTCTCTCAAATATAAATAACCATTAAAAAAATTATTTAAAAAAAAAAGAAAGAAAGAAAGAGATAGGTAGGCCTGGATGGAAATCTTGGCTAGGAGTCAATGGAGTTGGGGTTCTAACTCAGGTATTCTGAGTCCAAGTTGTACAGTCTTTTTTCTAGTAAACTTTTACTGGATTGTTATGCTTTTAACAGGGGAAAAGTGATCCAGACAGAGCCAAGCTCCAGAGGCAGGGAGTGTTGGCTGTACATGGAGAGAAGCAACTAGACTGATGTGGCTAGAGCACAGGTTGGATTAAGTGAGGGGAGGTAGGACTCAGGCAGCCAGAAACATTGGGGGAAAAAGGTGAAAAAGGTTTGGAGCCAAAGAGGACAGATCACTTTATTTTTATTTTCAGTTTTCAAGTCATTTTATTCAGAATTTTGTGTTTGTTTCCTGAATCAATAAATACTATACAAACAATGTAGGAATGGCTACCATTTTCTCTCCCCTGCTTCCCACCTGGGGACAGTCCTCTGGGGCACTTAACTCAGGGGTTCTCCAGATTTGGTTCAGCAAATTAGGTTGAGTGACACTAAAGTCCCTTGAGTAGGGCAGATCACTTTAATGTGCACTTTTTAAAGAAAGCCTCCTGGAGTTGGGAGTCTTGAGTTGGGCCTGAAGGATGGTTAGGATTTGAACTCACAGGGAAGGCACAGGATTTGTGGAGAAGTGAGGACATACTTCTTTTCCTCTTTAAACAAAGTTGGAAAGCCAAGCATCTTTCTAATTTGCCTAGAGTGTTTTTGAGGAGGGGAGTACTGGAAAGTGGAGGTTGGGGCTAGGTTTTAAAAAGCATAGAATTCTGGATTTGAGGATTTAATTTTTATTTCTATTGATACCACTGCAGATGTGCTCCCTCTTCAAAGATGAGTTGTAGGAACCCTGGACAGCAACTGGGTAATGAACTCTGCCTTACTACTCTTCTGGGGTTTTATTTTAGACATTTCACTTGGATGAACTTACCATATGCAGCTTTGGCTATTCTGGAGCAGCCTCAGAGGTCCATGACATTTGTAATTCCCATTTTCCTGAGAAGAGCATTTGAAAAGCATTTGATGAGGCAATGGTAGATGAGAGTGGTTTACTTAGCTAAGGAATCTCTCCCACTTATGGATAGTGACATATGTAAATATGAGGATTCTTAAACTGTCTCTGGAGATTTCTCTACAAATGACAAGGTTTTTAATATATTCCCTTCCTGCACTTTTTTTTTTTAAATTTTTTTTTTACCGTTTATTTTTGAGACAGAGAGAGAGCATGAACGGGGGAGGGTCAGAGAGAGGGAGACACAGAATCCGAAACAGGCTCCAGGCTCTGAGCTGTCAGCACAGAGCCCGACGCGGGGCTCGAACTCACGGACCACGAGATCATGACCTGAGCCGAAGTCGGCCACTCAACCGACTGAGCCACCCAGGCGCCCCACCCTTCCTACACTTTAAACAAATCCATAATCAGCCTAGTCTTGGGTTCTGATCCCAACTCTAGTCCTTGACTTGCCTGTGTGGCCATGGATAAGCCTCTTTCCTTTAGTTCCTGCATCCACAGTAACAATGATGCTGAGCTGGAGACCTCTAACAATTTTTCTGGTTCTGATACTTCAGGACTCTGTGTATGGAACACAGATCAGCCTTTTCTTTGGCACTCTTCTTATACACAGATCATAATGCATTAAAACATAATTGTACCATAGTGACTATACACATATTGGTCTAATCAATACATGTACATGAAACGTTGGTAATCATGCTTCGCTGGCTTTTTGAATGTTTTTGTTGTATTCTGTCCTTTTATGCCCTCTGCTGCCTTCATATTTTGGCTTTGCCTTGTGTCATCCTGCAGAGCAGGTCATAGATCCAAAGACACCACTGCATTTTAGTAGTATTTGGGAAAAAACAACAAAAATTACATTTTAAATTGAACCCGCTGCTTCAGTTTAAACTGGCCTTCCTGGTATCTACAGATTATCAATTTCTGCTCAGGCAGCCTGCAGGGCCAGGAGGAGGAGACGTGGCAATTTTGTCCCAACTTGATGGAAAAACCTTAAGCCTCACCTTTTCTGTTGGTTGCAAGTGTGTAGCTTACAGCCCACTTCTGCTTTACTGCAGTGTTAAAGATTTGTGGAAAGAGGCCAAAAATGCAAAAGAGGGAACTGTAAGGAACTATATATACAAAATGTGGTTTAAGACAACTGCCTTTGGACAATTTTTTGTTTTCTCCTCATTTTTGTTAATTTGCTCCATAGTTTTGGATATGAGTAATTGTAATAAGGCATTCCAAACATTTCATGGCACTTAAAGTGTAGAGCCTTTTTTTTTTGCCTTTATATAACATACCTTTATAAACAACCTAGAGATAATGCCTACTATGAGTACTTACTTTTTATTGAGTACTTACTGTGTGCCTGACAATGTGCTAAATACTTGCTATGTATCATTTCACTCAACTCTTCTATCAGCTGTAAAAGTGGTGTTATCACAATTTGAAACAGATGAAGACAGTAAGACCCAAAGAAGATAAACAAGATGCCCAAGATCACACAGTTAGTATGTGATGGAGCTCAGACTGGAATCCAGCCAGTAGTGCCTGACTGGACAATCAGTTCTGTTAACTTCTGTGGTTTACTGTCTCTGTGAGATATGGCATTGTATCTTCATTTATAGATGAACAAGCTGACCAGAGAGGTTGTAAATTGCCAGTAATCACATGGCAGATATATGGTAGATATAGGACCTGAATTTTGATTGTTTGGTTTGGAATGTGTGTCCCAGCTGGTTTTTATTCATTTTCACTTTAAACTGTCTTATTTTTATATCATAATAAGATGAACCGTTTCACATTCTTTTGCATTAGTCTTGCTCTGGATTATAAATAAATTATAAAAAGGTCTTACTGGGGATGCTAAGAAAAATAAGATGTTGGGTCTGTTCTTAAGGAACTAATGGTTTGTTGTAAGGAAAAGATACATTCAGAAGCAGTAGTGCTCCCACTAGTTAGTAAGTGGAGGGAAAACCCCTAATGAGTTCAGGCTATGAGTGATTTAAAGGAGAGGAATAGAAGTGTGAGCTACAAGGGGCACCTGGGTAGCTCAGTTGGTTGGGTGTCCGACTTCAGCTCAGGTCATGATCTCACAGTCTGTGAGTTCAAGCCCTGCGTCGGCCTCTGTGCTGACAGCTCAGAGCCTGCTTCAGATTCTGTGTCTCCCTCTCTCTGCCCCTCCCCTGCTCATGCTCTGTCTCTGTCTCAAAATAAATAAAAACATTAAAAAAATTTTTTTTAAAAAGTGTGAGCTATGATTTAATAGGGAGAATTTTGTTGTTGTTGTTGTTATTTTGGGAAGGGTTGTTAATATAGCATATGATAATAAAAATTCCACAACCCTAGTTAAGTGTGATTAGAAAAAAACAAAACTACCGAATTCTGGAGCCAAGTTTTGTTTTTAGTAGGAACACAGTTCTGAAGTACTTATATATGTGAGTGGGGTCATTTAATATATTTGTGTTTTCTATGTCTTGCTTACATAAATGTTTATTGAATGAATGAATTTTGGGTCTGATTGTGAAGATACAGAGGTACTGTGTCATTATTATGACATAATGTGCAATAAAGTGCTAAAAGTGGAACCTTTAAAGAATGTCTAGTCTAGCCTCTACTTCTAACTGATGAGGGAACTGGGGCACAGAAAGGGGAAGTGACTTCTAATAAGTTGTAGAGAAGGACTGGAATCCACAGCTCCTGGCAGCACTAATGAGTTTCTGTAATAAGTTGCCAATGTTTCCACAGATTTCCTGAGCATGAGTAGAACATACAGAGAAAATATCATTGAAAGTATTTTGAATCACTGACTTTTTACAGTAAAGTGAGGATGTGGAGGTTTGGTTTTTTCTCAGTTCTACAGATCTTGTGTACCAAGTTTAGATTAGAAAGGTTCCATAGGTTAAACCTAACTTTTGATCATAGTTTTCCCGCAGGGCACATCTAGCAGAGTTTTTCCCTCAAAGGCCTGGCTGGAAGCAGTGGCCTTTATCTCTGATGTGTAATTTACCTCTCCTTCCTGGTGTTTGAGGCTTGTTGGTCTTGATAAATGCCTGTTTTCTATGCACAGCCTGCAGTTAACATGGGGAGCTCCTGGTGTGGAGCTGCTTAGGAATTGGTGGGTGAGACTGCAAGTGAAGTGGGCAGGGTGGGTTAATGGCCTGTGCCCACAAGCAATGCATTAACTCAGAGAGCTTGTCTAGTCTGAATGAATCTGTAAATCTCAGTACCAGAAGGGGAAACTGATGTGAAAAGTATGCATTGGTATTGTTTCGCTGCAGAAAGGAATGGAGGTCAAACAGAGTCCAGGAGTGGAGAAGGAATTAGAATCCAGCAGTTCTGGATTTGATTCTAGGCTCAGTCATTTATAAGCCATATGACCTGGGATGGGTTCCTTAGTCTAAGCTCAGTTCTCCCATCTATAAAGTGGTGTAAGAAATACTAAGCACCTCACAGGGGTATTAAATTCTTCCTGAGATACTGAATGGCTTGTTTATTTTCCTGTTCTTCCAGATCATTTCTCAGATATCACCCTCTCAGTAAGACTTCCCTAACTATCCTCTTAACAATTGTAATTCCTATCCTGACACTCCCTGTTCCCTTATCCTGCTTTATTTTTCTGCTGTACTGCTAATTGTTCATATTTTTTGTTAATCTTGTTGCTCCTCACTCATAATAACAACAAAATACAGCAATAATAGTAACAGCTAGTTCTTATATGTTGGGCACTGTTCTTAGCACTTAACATATGTTAACTGATTTAATCCTTATAAAAATTCTGTTAGGTGGTAGTATTATCCCCATTTTATAGATTAAAAAATTGAGGCATGAGGACATTAAGTGATTTTCAAAGAACACATAACTAGTTAGCAGTGGAGTGATAATCTGAACCTGAGATCTCTGGCTCCAGTCCTTGCTTTTAACCACAGTACTACACCGCCTCATTAGAACATAAGCTTCTTGAAGACAGTGCTGTTTCCTTAGCACCTAGAGTAGTAGTTGGTACATAGTAAACAATGAGTATTTGTTAAATGAATGAATGTGCACTGATAATATTTGTGCGAGAAAAAGTTAAATGGAGCTATTTTATTTGCTGTGGCCCCTTTTATCTTCTAAGGTCCTAACAGTTGCCCTAATTCTGTGCTGGTTCAATATGGTAGCCAACAGTCACATTTTAGGTGCTCAGTAGCCTCATGTGGCTCATAGCTACTATATTGGACACTGCAGATGTAGAACATTTTTATCCCTGTAGAAAGTTCAGTTTGAACAGCACTTCTCTAGCACCTCCTGGGTATCCAGGCTAGAGGGCAAAAAGGAGGAGGAGGTGGAGAAGCTAGTAGTGAGAAAGGAGAGAGAGAGAGAGAGGGAGAGAGGGAGAGTGATGGGCTCATGGAGGGCCTTGAATGCTGAAATAAAGTTTGGCCTTTAGTTTTAAGCCAGAGGTTTCTGAATTTGACCATGTATCAGAAATACCTGGGGGAAGCTTGTTTAGCATTCTGATTCTCAGGTGGTCTGAGTTAGTAGTTTTGGTGTGGGACCTACAAATCTGTGTGTGTGTGTGTGTGTGTGTGTGTGTGTGTGTGTAAAATAACACATGACATAAACGTCACTGTCTAAACTATTTTTAAGTGTGTAGTGTAGTACAGTAGTGTTAACTATACGTACCTTGTACAACAGATCTCTAGTACTTTTCCTTTTGCACAACTGAAATTATACCCAATAAACAACAACTTCCTATCCCACAGAGTCCCTAGCAACGACCATTCTACTTTCTAAGAGTTTGACTACTTAAGATATTTCATGTAAGTAGAATTATGCAGTATCTGTCTTTTTGTGACTGGCTTATTTTACTTAGCATAACATCCTCAAGGATTATCCATGTTGTAGCATATGATAAGATTTTCTTCTTTTTATTATTTTATTTTTGTTTTAGTTTTTAAATATTTATTTTGAGAGAGAGAATGTGAGTTCAAGCAGGGGAGGGTCAGAGAGACAGGGAATCCCAAGTAGGCTCCATGCTGTCATCGTAGAGCCCGATGCGGGGTTCCATCCCATGAACTGTGAGATCATAACCTGAGCTGAAATCAAGAGTTGGACACTTAACTGACTGAGCCACCCAGGCGCCCCCAGGATTTTCTTCTTTTTATTTTGTATTTATTTAAAAAAATTTTTTTTAACATTTATTCATTTTTGAGAGTGAGAGAGAGCACGAGTGGGAGAGGGGCAGAGAGAGAGGGAGACACAGAATCGGAAGCAGACTCCAGGCTCTGAGCTGTCAGCACAGGGCCCGATGTGGGGCTTAAACCCACGGACTGTGAGATCATGGCTTGAGCCGAAGTCAGACGCTTGACCGACTGAGCCACCCAGGCACCCCTTTCTTCTTTTTAAAGACTTAATAATATATTGCAAATATACACCATATATTTTCTTTATTCATTCACTGTCAGTGGACATTTAGGTTGCTTCTCCCTCTTGGCTGTTATGAATAATGCTGCAGTGAACATAGTTATGCAAATATCTCTTTAATATCCTGTTCTTAGTTCTTTTGGATTTAGGCCCAGAAGTGGAATTGCTAGATCATATAATAATTCTATTTTTAACTTTTTGAGGAACTTCCATACTGTTTTCCACAGCAGCTATACCATTTTACATTCCCACAAACTGCACAAGGGTTCCAGTTTCTCTGCATCTTTGCCAACCCTTGTTATTTTCTGTTTTTTTTTAATTTAACTTTTTTTTTTTAATACTGGCTATCCTAACAGATGTGAGGTAGTAGCTCATCGTGGTTTTGATTTGCACTTCCTTGATAATTAGTGATGTTGAGCATCTTTTTGTATGAGTGTTGGCCATTTGGAGAAATGTCTATTCAAGTTCTCTGCCAAGTTTTAAATCAAATTATGTATTTATAAAACTGTTTTAAATAAGTACCCTGAGTAATTCTGATGGAGTGTGGTGGTGAGTGGGCCAGCAGCTGTGATGGAGAGTGAGGAAGCTTGGCTCATTCAAGCTACATTATTCTCAATTGGGTTATTCTTGGCATCACATGCTGTCTCCGGTTTGATTTTTTTGTTATGTCTATATCATTAAGCCTCAAATTAGACAGGTGCTTCCCTGAGGAGTCTTCACTGTGTCCTGAAATTACCCTCTCTTCCATTTTCTGAGCCTTTAGCTTGTTCTTTCAGTATCTTTCCTTTTCAGCAGGCGTGCTTTCTCAGTGTTGGTGCTCTTGGGCAGCAATCTCTCCATTGGTCCTATCTTAAATTTCTTCCCCGTTTCTTCAGCTTCATCACAACCAAACTCTTCCTGATCTTGTGCCAAGGCCTGTAGCCTAGGGCTTCCTGGGGCCTTTGCATCAAAGAAGGATGGTTTTGCCTGGTTTTTCTGAGCCTTTCTGTCCTGAGACAAAGGACTTGGCCTGATACTCAGAGTCTCAACTGTCTGGAATGCAGCAGTTCCTGATTCAGAGTCTTGGACCTCCCATTGCAAGGGCCCAGTAGTCTTTGAACTACACAGTAAGCAGAGGAGGTCTCTTGTGCTTCAGGTGGAAAAGCAGCCTCACTGCCATTCTTCTGGTTTGGGGAGTCTAGAAACCTGCGGTCCAGTCCTGGATCTGTTACTGATTTGCCCTGTGACTTTGAGGAAGTCACTTGGTCTCTGTTTTCTCTGTTGGAAAATGAAGGGCTTGAATTAAATGATCTTTGAGGTCCTACTAAGCTATACATTCTTTGGTCGCTTTCCATTAATTAATGGTGTGCTCAGCTCTGTATCAGCCAGTGGGGAACTCCATAGGTTAACTAGATAGCCTCTGCTTTCACAAAGCTCATAGCCCAGGAGGGAAGCACTCACATGAACAATCACGTCTAACTTGAAGCAGGTCCAGAATGGGACTGTCACCTGGTGTGTTTGAACAGAGCACAGTGATTAGTTCCTGCTGGAAGGATCTGTGAAGTTTCAAGTAGGAGAGAGGGTTTGAGCCTTTGGTCCTGTCTTCACTTCTGTTGTTCTTCCTTTTCCCATCCCCATAGCCCCCAGGCCCATTCCCTTCTCAAACTTTGCCACAGTTTTCATGGTAAATCATGTTACTCCTTAAACACACACACACACACACACACACACACACACACACAAACCTAAAACACATACACACATAGAAATCCCTTCCTCCCTTGTCCAAACTCTTGCAGTAGTTGTATAGGTGTACAGGTTACATGTAAAGCTCCTCTAGTTTTTATTATTTGGAACCAGGAGTTCAAGTAGCTTCTCTCATTTTGTCTGCTATGAGGATTTTAAGCTGAGGGTTTGAGTCTCAGTTTTGCAACTACACTACGACCTCCATAGGGCAAACAATAGATCTTATTCTTTGGTCATCTATACCTCTTCCAAGTGATTTTCGTAACAAATAGCCCTGAGTAGAGAGTCATTAGATGTGGGCTTATTTTAAACTGAGTCTCTTGGCTCTGATATGGATGTCACACTTGCTTATTTATTTAAGATGTGGTGTTTATATTAAGTGATAAATTTAAACATGTAACAGGTTTTTTTTTTTTTTAAGTTTATTTATTTTGAGAGAGAGTGCGTGCGTGCACGCACTCATTCATGTGCAGGAGGGGCACAGAGAGAATCCCAAGTAGGCTCCACACTGTCAGCGCAGAGCCCCATGTAGGGCTAGATCCCATGAACCGGGAGATCATGACCTGAGCCAAAACCAGCAGTCAGAGGTTCAACCAGCTGAGCCACCCAGGCACCCCAAATGTGTAACAGGTTTTTGTTGTTGTTGTTGTTGTTGTTTTGGTTTTTTTGTCAATTTGATCCTTCTTTCTTGCCTCAACCATCTTCTTGGCTCTAAGAAGGATAGTAAACCTGTTGTTACATGAAGGAAAGAACACTGGGTTTAGAGTGTGAGGAGTCAGGGTAGAGTCTGGGCAACTTTGTAAGTAGAGACTAATCCCACCTCTGATTCCCCATTGAGTTATTAGATGATTGCAGAAATGCTTTGGAAAGTAAAAAATTGATCTTTGATTTTTTTTTTTTTTTGGCTTTTAGCATTTGTAATTTAACAAATATTCACAAAGTACTTAATGTGTACCAAATCCTGTGCTAGAGGAATAGAAGGAAGAGTAAGATATAGCCTTTGCCCTCCAAGTACTTTACATGCTAACTTGGCAGGCAGGTATGAATACAAAGGAATAAAGGAAGTGAACAAAGGGGGTGGGGAGGGAAAAGAATCAGGGAAAAGTGCTTGAATGTGAGACTTGTCAGGTTTTATGGGGTTCAGTTTGGGAACTTGACTTGTCTTGTGAAGGTCGTATGATGTCTTTTCTCAGAGTACAGCTAGGGTGAAGGATCTGCATCTCACATACGATATGAGATCAGAGAGTCAGTGTTCAGTCAGTTATCATTTTTGTATAACAGCAGTGTTGCATAGGAGAAAGAATAGGGAACTTGAGTTCAAATCTCTGGTCTTCACTAAAGTGTATTCATCCTTGAACATGTTATATAATGTTGCTGAAAGATTAGTTTTGTTAATAAAAATGAGAGAATAAATGCCTCACATAATTATTCAGTTCAATTTGATAAACATTTACGGGAGTCTACTTTGTGCTAGCTGGATTCTGAGGTTGCAGAAGTGAAAGGACAATTTCCCAGGAACTCTCAATCTAGTGGGAAGAATTGTATCATGTAAGAATGTGAGATAGAAGCTATGTAATAAGAGCATCCCATGATTATAAGTGCTATATAAACATGAAGGCTTCGGGGCGCCTGGGTGGCTCAGTCCGTTAGGCGGCCGACTTCGGCTCAGGTCATGATCTTGCGGTCCGTGAGTTCTAGCCCCGCGTCGGGCTCTGTGCTGACAGCTCAGAGCCTGGAGCCTGCTTCATATTCTGTGTCTCCCTCTCTCTGACCCTCCCCTGTTCATGCTCTGTCTCTCCCTGTCTCAAAAATAAATAAACGTTTAAAAAAAAAATTTAAACATGAAGGCTTCTGCCATAGATGACCATTCATAGAGCTGCTTCCCACTAGAACAGTATTACCATAAGCAGTGTCTTATCATATCTCCTTTCTGTTTTTGGGAGGTGTGTGTGTGTGTGTGTGTGTGTGTGTGTGTGTGTGTGTTTTCTTTATTAACAGCTGGTTCCTGAAAGCTCAAGATTATTACAAGGAATAAATGTGATAACATCAGTCAGGTCAACTGGAGTTAGCATCTGACACACAGTAGGTAGTGACTAATGGAAGCTTTCGTTATCCCTAATCTGTGCTTCATCTGAGTCACAGAACAAGGAGAGTCTCTCAAATTAACTGCCATGTTCTGGGCACTGTTCTAGGGATTAGGGATACAACAGTGAACAAAAATAGATGCAAATATTTATCATAATGGAACTTATATTTTTGCGGGGAAGACAAATAACCAAGATAAAAAGTAAAATATTAAGTATGGTAGACAAGTGGGAAAGAGGAAAAAATAAAGCAAAGGAGGGAGAACTATAGTGTTGGGGGTGAAGGTTTAAACTTAAAAAAAATTTTTTTTTAAGTTTATTTATTTTTGAGAGAGAGACAGAGCGTGAGTGAGGGGAGGGGCAGAGAGAGAGGGAGACACAGAATTGGAAGCAAGGTCCAGGCTCTGAGCTGTCAGCACAGAGCCTGATGTGGGGCTCAAACTCACAAACCGTGAGATCATGACCTGTGCTGAAGTCAGATGCTTAACCAACTGAGCCACCCAGGTACCAGTGAACTTTTAAATAAGGAGCCAAGGAATGCCTCACTTGAGAAGGTAACTTTCGATTAAGATCTGAAGAAGATGAGAGAATGAGTTGGAGGAAGAACATTCCAGGCAGAGAACAGCAAGTGCCAAGGCTCCAAAGCCAGACCTGGTATGTTTCAAGGAATGGCACGAGGACAGGGTGGCTGAAGTGAAGTGATCAAAGGGGAGAATAATAGAAGAGGTTGGAATGTTGTAATGGGAGTAGACCTTGTCGGGTCTTCTAGATCCTAGGAAAGACTTAGCTTCTCCACAGAGTAAGATGGGAAGTCATTGACGGAAGAGTTACCTGATACAACTTATTCATATGTTTTCATAGACTCATTCTGACTACTCTGTTGAGAATAGACAGAAGAAAGGATAGCTCCTAAAGCAGAGAGACCAATTAGGCAGTTGCATCCGTCCTGGTGAGAGATGTTGGTGGTTTAGATTAAGATGAATGAAGTGGGGGTAGTGAGACTTGATTTTCAGGTAGAGCTGAAAAAAATTTGCTGTTGAAGTAGTTGTGAGGTATAAGAAAAAGAGAAGTGAAGAGAGACACCAAAATTTTGACCTTTGCAGTTGAAAGGATGGAGTTGACTGGGCGCCTGGGTGGCTCAGTCGGTTAAGCTTCCAACTTTGGCTCAGGTCATGATCTCACGGTTCGAGAGTTCATTTGAGCCCTGTGTTGGACTCTGTGTGGACAGCTCAGAGCCTGGAGCCTGTTTCAGATTCTGTGTCTCCCTGTCTCTCTTCCCTCCCCTACTCATGCTCTCTCATTCTCTTTCTCTCTCAAAAATAAATAAACATTAAAAAAATAAAAAAAATAAAAAAGGATGGAGTTGCCATTAACTGAACTGGGAAAAGACTTGAGGAGAAACAGATTTCAGGGGAGAGGGTGAGTGAATATAAAAATAGAGATGGTATTTACATTCACAATATTAGATGAAGTGACCTTGGGGATGCATGAAGATAGAAAAGAGAAAAGAGGCCCAAAACTTGAGCCTAGGTCACCACAAAGTTTAGATACTGAGAAAAAACTGCCAGAATAATGCAGAAAAACAAAACAAAACAAAAAACCTCCACCAAAACTCAGTAAGTATAGTGTCTGGAAGCCAAGTGAAGAAAGTGCTTAAAAGAGGGGAGAAAGTGATCAGCTGGGTCACATTCTGCTGACATATCAAGGAAGATGAGAGCTGAAAACTGATCACTAGTTTTAGCATGGTAGAGGTCATTGGTGACTTTGATAAGAACAGCAGTTGTGGTATGTATGGTGGGAATGAAAAATCTGATTGGCATGGGTTTGTTTTTTTTTTTTAATTTTTTTAACGTTTTATTTATTTTTGAGATAGAGAGAGACAGAGCATGAATGGGGGAGGGGCAGAGAGAGAGGGAGACACAGAATCCGAAGCAGGCTCCAGGCTCTGAGCCATCAGCCCAGAGCCCGACGCGGGGCTTGAACTCACGGACCGCGAGATCATGACCTGAGCTGAAGTCGGACGCTTAACCGACTGAGCCACCCAGGCGCCCCTGATTGGCATGGGTTTAAAAGAATGAGACGAAAGACAAGAGAAAGCAAATATAAATAGCTCTTTCTAGAAGCTTTGTTGTGAAGGGAAGTAGAGAAATGGATTGATAACTGGCATGTTCAATAGAATAAAGAATGGGGTTTTGTTATTTTTTTTTTAATTTATTTTTTTAGATAAGACAAAAGCAGCAGGAGGCTAACAGGAATAATCCCGAAGAAAGGGAAAAACCTGATAATGTGGGAGAAAGAGAAGAAATAACCAGAGTAATGTCATTTGTTTGGTGAGGGGATGGAATCTGGTTTATCTGTCTTTGGAGGGTTGGATATGGAGTGGTACCCATGGTCAGAGGGGAGAAATCAGAGTATACGTGCACAGACGCACTTAGGTAGGTAAATGTGGTGGGAGCATTCTCTTTTGTGATTGATTTATTTAGACAGATAAGCAAAGTCACTAGGTGATAAAATAACTAGTGAGGTTAGCAGCAGAGAAAGCATGAAATAGTGTAGGAAAAGTAAATTGTGTTGGCAAATACAGAATGATTGGGTTGCATTTAGAGCCTACATGAAAATAGTGATCATAAGTTTAAAGTTTAAATTTGGTGGACATAGTTGTGTATATTTTCTTCTCCCAAGACCTGTGCCAATGTAGGCAGAGAGTAGATGGTGAATTACATTTAACCAGAGCTGTGGTTTAATCAAACTTGTGTTAAGATAGAGGGCCAAGGGAGTGATTATAAAAATTGACCAAGGAATTTAAACTAGCCAGGATTAGGAGGGAAGTAAGGATGTGAGGAATGTGATAGAAATTAAATGTAGGTAGGATCAGTAGATTAAATGTCCTGATAGGCTGAAGGGTTGTTAGAATTGGGGTAACTATAGTGAGTAAACTGGAAAGATAGGAGATAGTGACTGGAGAATGAGATATTTGGAATTAAGGCTATAGAAAATTGACAGTTATTGGTAATGACAAGGTAAAACCATGGAATGAGAGGCTGAGGTAGAGTGGAATTCAAGATCAACAGAGAAGAGGAGGTCAAGTAACTGGGAGGGCAGTATTCTGTAGCCATTATTTATATAGTTACTGAAATTACCAAGAATTATGGCAAGAATGGTATTGGGGAGAAAAACCATTTGCTAGGAACCATAACCTTTAAGACATAAGTGGAAATATCTTGGGCTACAAGTTCAAGGCCCAGTGGTAGATGGGGAATGAGAGAAAAAAATAGCCCCATTTGCTAGGGCTGCAAAGGAAACATTGTCAGGGACTGCTAGATTTCACTTAGAGCAAGAAGGCACGGGGGGGGGGGGGGGGAAATTAAAAAAAGATGTGAAAAAAACAGGATTTTGCTAACCTGGAGACCCAGAGGGAACAGTGGAAAAGGTCAGGAGATGAAGAGGGGAGAGAGGTAAGAGTCAGAAAATGCAATGTACAAGCCACATAGGAGTGAAGTCTGGAAGATGAGAAACAGCCTGGGGGTCCAGGGGTGGGGTTGGGTGCAGCAGCTAATGACGTTCCCAACTGAGAAGGAGGTGGTCTTTTCTAATTGTTTGTAGTAAGATTATTCAAATTGGTTTTCCAGTGACATTTGGAATAAGATATGATTTGCTGGTTAAAAAATTATCCACTTGTGGGCGCCCTGGGGGCTCAGTCCGTTAAGCTTCCGACTCTTGATTTCACCTCAGGTCATGATCTCATGGACTGTGGGATCAAGCCCTGCTTTGGGCTCTGTGCTGACCGCATGGGGTCTGCTTGGGATCTTTCTCCCCTTTCTCTGCCGCTCCCCCGGCCCACACGAGTGCTCTCTCTAACATTTATTTTTATTTAAAAAAAAAATTTTTTTTTAATGTTTATTTTTGAGACGGAGACAGAACGTGAGCAGGGGAGGGGCAGAGAGAGAGGGAGACACAGAATCTGAAACAGGCTCCAAGCTGTCAGCACAGAGCCCGACATGGGGCTCAAACTCACAAACCATGAGATTGTGACCTGAGCCGAAGTCAGACGCTTAACCGACTGAGCCAGCCACTCAGGCACCCCTATTTTTATTTTTTATTTTTTTAATGTTTATTCACTTTTGAGAGAGAGTGTGCGCCTGAGTGTACACACATGAGAGTCGGGAAGGGACAGAGGATCCGAAGCAGGCTCTACAGTGACAGCAGAGCGCTTCATGCGGGATTTGAACCCAGGATCCATGAGATGATGACCTGAGCCAAAATCGGATGCCTAACTTACTGAACCACCCTACCACCCCTCAAAATAAATAAACATTCAAAATAATAATCCATGTGGATAATATAAATTTATTTGCAAATATTAAAAACATACTGCTTTGGAATAAGAAACATTTATAGGTGTATTACAAAAAGCAGACAGATGCACATTATTCTCCTGCAAGAAAATATGCTTGGCAGTGCCAAAGTAGATTGGATCTTGTTCGAAGCATTAATTTATATATTCAAACATTGATACCACTTTGTCTTTTTTACTGAGGGTCATTTTGCTTCCTAATGAACATGCTGGAATTTATTTTCAGGTTGCTTCATCTGAGGGATCTATTCAGAAATAGTTGTTCCAGATTACAAATCAATTTGGAAATCCCAGTGGCACGTGAGGGGGAAAAAAAAAATCCTGCAGTGAGCTTTTGATTTTATCTTGAAAAGCTAATAAATGGTGGTCAGACTTCTAGTTTGTGATCATCTTTATCTAAAACAGGAAGTCTGGAACGTTTTAAAAATCAATGTCTTGATGTTACAACAGATAAACCTTGGCAATGTTATGCTAAGTGAAATAAGTCAGTCATAAGGGACATGTGTAATTCCTCTTATACAAGGTTCCTAGAATAAGTAAATTCATAGAGATAGAAAGTGGAATGGTGGTTGTTGGGGGAGGAGAGAATGGGGAGAGTTAGTCTTTAGTAGGTACAGAGTTTCAATTAGGGAAGATGAAAAAATTCTGGAGATGGATGGTGGTGATAGTTGCACAATAGTGTGAATGTATTTTATGCCTCAGAACTATACACTTAAAAATGGTTAAATTGGTAAATTTTGTGATACATATTTTACCACCACAAACAAAAAATCCTCCAGTGTTTTGAGTGTCCAGTGCCTACAAGATTGCTTGCCTAAACGAGTTGACCATTCTCACGTTTTATTCTATTCTATTCTATTCTATTCTATTCTATTTATTTTATTTTAGAAATAAAGAGTGCAAGGTGGGGATGGAGGCAGAGGAAAAAGAGAGAGAGAATCTTAAGCAGGCTCCACGCTCAGTGTGGAACCCAACTCAGGGCTCAGTCCTACAACCTTGGGATCATAACCTGAGCCAAAATCAAGAGTCAGATGCTTAACCAACTGAACCACCTAGGTACCCCATTCTCATATTGAATTACAAATAATGAACCCCCTTCTCCCTAATACCTTACATTTGTGTACTACTGTACAGTTAAATGTTTTCATATCTCATTCAGAACAGCCTTGAGAAGTAGGTAGATAGGAATAGATAAAGAAATTGATTCTAAGAGACTTGCTCCTGTTAAGTCAGAGGGAGTGTCTAGTTCAACATGGTCTAGTTTCAGAACCTTCCTAGCCATAAATGAGGGAGTTTAAAACTTATAAGTGGGGGGCTTTTCCTGAAGCAATATAGTTCCTTCAGCAGAGACCTCCTCCCTTTATTAGAGCACAGAGGCAGAACAGTTGAGATCTGCACTCCTGACTTGCACGCGCTGCCTGGTTTGTATCCAGTTCTTCAGCAGAGATTTGGACCTGGGAGACTGATCATACCATCTGCAGTTTGACCAGTTAAATTCTACATGCTCATCTTTTTTTTTTCCCCCTGAAGGGAATTAGTTTTTCAAATATCATAACATAATAGGATCAAAAGTAAATAAAGAGATTCACAATGAAGGGGGAAAATAAGGAAAACAGAATAAATGAAGCCAAGATAAATTTAGTACCAGGAGTTTTTTGTTTTTGTTTTTGCTTTTGTTTTTTTTTGCTAAGATTTGGTAGCAAATTCAACTCTGAGCTTTCTGGTGGCCACAGCAAGGTCTGGTCCAAGATTCAGAGTGTCTGTCATTCGCCCATCTATTCTTTCAACTGATAGTTTATTCTCAGAAGACACACATGTATCTCTGGCTCTAATGTCTGAAGAAAATAGAGCTCATTTTAAACAATGGCTGACATTAGTGGTTGCCACAGTAAACTTGATGGTAAGCTCTTTGTCTGGTTTATTTCTATTTAGCTTATACCTGGCACCAGCGATTGGCTCAGACTGAATAATTATTATGGACTTGATGTATGAATAAGAAATGATTGCTCTTTTTAGGATCTGATGTAAAACTTGGACAATGGACAGTCATTTTGATGTTCAGCAAATACTGAATACTTGTAGATACTTGGTCCTGTGCTGGGCCCTTTGAAAAATAAAGACATAAATTATGGCTTTATCTTCAAGGAGTATTTTTAAAAAGCTAATGATACAAAGCACTGTGTGAAGATATAAAATGCTTTGTGAGGATTATGGGAGCTCAGAGGAGAGAGTTCATCATAGGCCAGGCTGTTCAGTTTCCCCAATGGTAAAAAGGGAATAATAGTACCTACTTCATAGGGTGGTTGTGAAAATTAAATAGTTAATATATGTAAAGGTCTAAGAAAAATGCCTGGCTCATAGGAAGCATTCCACAAATACTAGCTAATAATAATATTTAGGGAAGACATCCTGGAGAAAAGAGTGCATGGAGTTAGGCTCTTTATATCCCTGTGTTTGTCCCTACCAAAGCGTGTGGGTGTCCTTATTTGACTCTTGATATGTTTCCCTTGTCTGCTAGCTCCAAGGTCCTTAAGGGCAGGTATCATAACTTATACTCATCTCTGTATCCTTTTTTTTAATTGTCTAAAACATTTTAATGTATTTTTGAGAGACACAGCATGAGTGGAGGTGGGGCAGAGAGAGAGAGAGGGAGACACAGAATCTAAAGCAGGCTCCAGGCTCTGAGCTGTCAGCACAGAGCCTGATGCGGGGCTCAAACCCATGAACCGCAAGATCACGACCTGAGCCGAAGTTGGACACTTAACCGACTGAGCCACCTAGGCGCCCTTCATCTCTATATCCTTAATGCTGGTACTGGGCCTGGTATAACATAAACACCCAGTGAAGGTTTGTTGACTAAAGGAAGAAAGCAAGCAAGCATACTGGGAGCCAAGCAGGCTTGCTCCTTTAACAGCTGAGAAGGTTCTAAAGACATGCTTTCTGGGAGTCCTACTTGGCTCTGAATTACATCTGACAGCATGTTCTGCTTGCTGTCCTGTTACTCTTCCTCCATGTTCCTTCATTCCTTACTGCCTTTATACCCTTGTTGGACTACTGCTGACCTCTAAGCAAATGAACTAATGGTTGGTGGGTAGTTAGTTCACAGCAGTTGTCATCTCAGATCATATTGATTTCCAGTTGTTCACTGGACATCTTTGCCTCTGCTTGTTCAAAAATGAATGCCATATTTCACTGCTTACCTAGAAACTCCTTACTTTCTCCTCATTGAGCCCTGTATAGAGTTTCTAAAACCTATCACTTATGACTCTGAAATAATTTCTATGTTCTTTCCTTCTTTTGTATTTCCACTCTTCCTTTTTAGTTCTTGTTTCTATTCTGCCAGTTCATCCTCCAACTTCTCATGAAATGTCATTCTAAAACACAGATATGTCACTTTATTAATTTAATTTTTCGTCGCTCCCTATTTATCTTCATAGCATTTCTTTAGATTATATGGTAGGGCTCAATTTCCATGTTATAGATGAGATAATTGCATTCCTGGAACAGATGGCCTCAAGGTGAAATTAATACTCCTCTTAGCCTTTTGAGGCTAATTACCCTTCTAAAACCTCAGACCCAGGAAGAGAACAGTCTAAAGTCTAAAGTCTAACAGTCCTGTCCCTATAGAAATTGTGGGTCCAAGGCATTGAAAATCATATGTGATGAGGATGTTTCCCCAGATGCAATAATGATAAAAATCAACATTTGTTACGTGTTTGTACTCTGGCAAAACATGTATTGTCTTATTTAGTCCTCCCAACAATCCTAGGATATAGTTAACACTAGTATTTCCACTCTACAGAAGAGGAAACTGAAATTAAGTGTGGCATACAAGGCCTCACATGTGCTATGACTTAAAAACCTATGTTCTTAACTATTATATGAAGTTTCTAGGTAGCACTTTGCACATGTTGCTTCCCTAGGAAGGATCATAACTTTGTGTGCTATAAACTTGCTGTTGAGAATTGCCAGTCTAGTGGGCTTTGTGGGTTTGCTCCAGAGAACTAACATATTCTGGTAGAACACTTTGACTGAATAGGTACTTCAATGAATACCTTTATTTCTTTAGATTTCCTTAGTATCCTGTGTCTCATGACAGATCAATCTAAAATGCCACGTAAGACTTATTACCAGCAAAAGGGGGAAGAGGGGCTTTATTGGGACTGTGTTTTCATATAGCTATCTTGTCCATTTGTCTGTCTTCCCATCTAATCGTCTGTTCATCTGTCCATGCAGAGAATGATATCAAGGAGAGATGGTAGAAAGCCTCCAGTGTAAAGTTGGAGACCTGGGTTTTGTTAAGGACCCAATCCATGACCCTAACTTGCCATGTATTTCTGGGGTAGTCCCTTCCTTTCTCTGTGCCTCAGTTTTTGTTTTTGTTTTCCTTCAAAAAAATAAATAAATAAAGGTATTTGGATGCCATGACCATAGGCCTCTTCCAACTAGCTCTCTGCAGCTGGATGTCATAGGTAATATGGCAGTTGTACTTTTGAAAAGTAGCACTGGTACTTTTATATTATATTACAGGCCTCTTCTAAGAAGATAAAATCTGGCTTATATATTTGCATTGCAAATCTAGCCTCTTGTCAGTAACCATTAAAGAGAGGCTCTGATTTATAGCTTCTCTAGAAATGCGTGTTGACTATTTCCTATAGCTTGGGATGTTATATAGCAAGTCTGCCTATAGCAATCCATTTCTAGCAAATTATAACTTTGCTTCAGAGGTATGTGATAATTTAAGATCATTGTATTATGCGGTTGTGAAACTGTGGTATGCAATCAGTTTGTTCAGTGAATAGTTTCCAGGCACACACTGTGTTCCTGACTTTGTGCTAGGTATTAGGAATAAAAGTCTGACAAGACACATCTCTGCTTTCATGGACTTGGCAGGAGTTGGGAGTGTGATATAATTATGTTAAGAGTGTGACTGGGGCGCCTGGGTGGCTCAGTGGGTTGAGCGGCCGACTTCAGCTCAGGTCATGATCTCGCAGTCCGTGGGTTCGAGCCCCGCGTCGGGCTCTGTGCTGACGGCTCAGAGCCTGGAGCCTGTTTCGGATTCTGTGTCTCCCTCTCTCTGACCCTCCCCTGTTCATGCTCTGTCTCTCTCTGTCTCAAAAAGAAATAAACGTTAAAAAAAAAAAAAAAAGAGTGTGATAAATACTACAGAAGCTTCCCAGTGAAAGTGACATCTAATTGAGCCCTGAAGAGAAGAGGAGGAATTACCCAGATTAAGAGATAGGGTAGATCAGGGAGAACCCCTGAATGATGGAGAAAGGATGGTATTTCAGTCAGGCACAGCGAACAGCAGTGTTGGAAAGACTCAGAGGCAAGAAAGTATGGCATGTTCAGGGGAACTCAAAAAAGATAATACCGGGGCGCCTGGGTGGTGCAGTCGGTTAAGCGTCCGGCTTCAGCCAGGTCACGATCTCACGGTCCGTGAGTTCGAGCCCCGCGTCAGGCTCTGGGCTGATGGCTCAGAGCCTGGAGCCTGTTTCTGATTCTGTGTCTCCCTCTCTCTCTGTCCCTCCCCCGTTCATGCTCTGTCTCTCTCTGTCCCAAAAAATAAAATAAACGTTGAAAAAAAAAATTAAAAAAGAAAAAAGATAATACCTGCTGGATTATAAAGTGTGAAGGCAGGAAAAGGCTATTTTAAGATTACAGCCATTTTAGGTATCCCTTCTGGATTGGGAAATAGCATGATGTCATAGAAAAGACTAGACTTGGGATCTAAAGACCCAGGTTTTAGTCTTTGGCTTGCCACTAGCTATCTATGGGATCTTGAAAAATTATTTAACTTCTCTGATTCTTAGTAATTGTTAACTCTTGCACCATCCTTTTAAGCTGTAAAACTGCTACACTATGAAAGCTTTCTTAATTCTTCTGCAAAGCAGAATGACATCCTTGCTCTGTTTAAACACTTTTAGTATAGCACTTTTATTATAGTAATTTTTATTTGCAGATGTTTCCCCATTAAAAGGTGAGTTCTTTTAAGGGCAGAGAAATGACAATGTAAGTCCCAACTACTTGTGATGTTTAATGGATACTTGGATTGTATATTAAGGGAGTTTCCCTCTGAAATTTGTTTGCCCTTAGAAAAAAAAACCCTGAGAAGAAATCTTGTATTATTTGCAAACATGTGACTGGAGAGACAATTTTGTTATGTTTTTGATGAGCAAAAAAGCCATTTTCTTTTTTTTTTTTTTTAATATAATTTATTGTCAAGTTGACTAACATACAGTGTATACAGTGGGCTCTTGGTTTTGGGGGTGGATTCCTATGATTCATCGCTTATATTAAAAAAGAAAAAAAGCCATTTTCTTAAAGCTGTTTCGGTGGACTGAATGCTCTGGTGGTTAGAATGTGACATTTTGCAGATGAGCATATCATTTACAGGCAGGCAGGCACAAGAGGTGGTTGTTGAAGTTTTACATGAAAAGAGCTTTCTGTTAACAGTGGAAACCTTTTTGATATTGAGATCCTCTTAGCAGATCCTAGAAATCAGAGTTCTCCTCCATTTCACCTTTAAATTGAAACGTTTTCTAAGATGAAATGATATATACAGAGCTGTAAAATGGAAATCTAATGGGCAGTTTGATTACATTTGGCAGACGTATAAAGAAGCAGACATCTATTATAAAAACTGGCCTTCCTTGTGTATCATCATACTGATAAAATTAAGGGGAAAAACCCACTGAAATGGACTTTTCTTAAATTTGTTTGCTCAGAAGAAGCAATATGTGATATGAAACTGTTGAATTCCAATAAAGGTTTATTTTTATTTACCCGTTAATTCATTCATCTTGCCTAATCAACAGATGTTTACTGAGCACCCTGCTTTATACCAGGCCCTTTTCTAGAAATTTAGGAGTGGATAAAACATATGGTCCCTTGACCTCATGGTGCTTCAAATGTAGCAGGAAGAAAAGAGTTGCACAAGCAAATTACAGCTGCAACGAGTATTTATAACAGAAGTTCAGAGAGCTCTGGGATCATAAAATGGCCTGTAGTCATGCCCTGTCTGGCCTTCTGAGATTCTTCATAAGAACTGTGTAGACACAACTGAGAAATGAGTATAGGATGATAATATCCTTAATCATGTTTCACTTAGATTCTGTGCTCCAGTTGTTCAGAGCTGCTTGACATCCTGCCTTGCTCGCTCATGACTTAGTTTCATGAATGTCCTTTCCTTTGCCTTCTGTAGAATTCCCCTCATCATTCAAAACAGATCGAATGACAGTTTTTTAAATCTTCAACATCTCTCCCTCAAATAGAACTAGGTTCAGCTACAACAGTCTAAAATAACAGTGGGTTGGAAATATAAGGTTTTATTCTCTCATGTAAAAGAAGTACAGAGGTAGGCAGTCCAGGCCTGACCTGATTGTTCCATGAAATCATCAAGGACACAGGCTCCTTCTACCATCCTTGATTTGAGACTTCTATTCTCAAGGTTACATCATGGAAGAGAAGGCTGATGAATTCCAATCCATTGTGTCCTAATTCTAGATAGCAGGAAGGAGTAAGTGGAGAAAGCTGGGCCTGCAGATAACACTGTTCCCTTTAAGTAGCCTTTAATAGAAGGCTAACGATATTTGAATTGTATCTCATTGAGCAAAACTAATTACATAGCCACACCTAACTACAGGAGGCACTAGGAATTAGAATCCTTTAACTGAGTGTTTTGCCACCTAGTGGTAGTTCTAGCGTTCTTTCCCTGACTACCATCCTTTAGTTAGTTATAAATTCTAAACACTCAATATAATAACAGTACTGTATTGCTTTTAGTTGTCAATTTCTATGTCTGTTTCTTTCTTATAAATACCTCAGGAATAGAAATTGTGTCCTGTTATCTCTAACACTTTGCACAGAGCCTGGCACAGGAGGTATCTTCATGTGTATAAAATGAAGGTGTTGAACTAAATGACAATACTTTTAGTTATAAAAAATCTGGAACTATTTCTTGAAACACTAATTTGTATTTTTAAACCACTTTATTGAGATATAACTTATATATGATAATATTCACCCTTAAGTATACAATTCAGTGATTTTAGTAAATTTACAGAATTGTACAACTATCACTAAAATCACTAAAATGGTTTTAGACCATTTTTATTACCCTGTAGAGATCTCTTGCTCCCATGTGCTATCAATCCCCATTCCTACTCCAAATCCCAGGTAACCAAAGATCTGTCTGCCTCTATAAATTTGCCTTTTCTGAACATTTCATATAAATAGAATAATATAGTATGTGGTCTTTTGCTCCAGCTGCTTTTATTGCATGATATTTTCAAGGTTAATTCATGTTGTGATATGTATCATTGGTTTTTTCCTTTTTCTTGCTGATATTTTCTTTGTTGTTTTGGGAATTAAATATATATCTTAATTTATTACAAATTATTGTATTTATTACAGTCTGCTTCACATATAATCTACTCAGATACAAACTAAATGAATTTCAGTAAAATATAGAAACTTTGTTTCAATATAATTCCATTCCCCCCTCTCCTTTACTTGTTTTTATATAAGTCAAATCTTTATATATAATATGCCCAATAATACAGTTTTGGAGTTATTGTTTTCATATAAAAGACAGTATATAAGAGAAAAATATTTATACTTTTTACCTACATAATCACCTCTACAGGTGTTCTTTATTTTTTCACGTGGATTTGAATTACACTCTGGTACCATTTCCTTTCAGCCTGATAGCCTCAGTATTTCTTTACTATTTTTATTTATTTATTTATTTGTTTGTTTGTTTGTTTTAATTTATTTTTTATTTTATTTTTTAAATTTACATCCAAGTTAGTTAGCAGATAGTACAATAGTGATTTCAAGAGTAGATTCCTTAATGCCCCTTACCCATTTAGCCCATCCCCCCTCCCACAACCCCTCCAGTAATCCTTTGTTTGTTCTTCATATTTAAGAGTCTCTTTTTTTTTAAATTTTTTTTAATGTTTATTTATTTTTGAGACAGAGAGAGAGACAGAGCATGAACAGGGGAGGGGCAGAGAGAGAGGGAGACACAGAATCTGAAACAGGCTCCAGGCTCTGAGCCATCTGCCCAGAGCCCGACGCGGGGCTCGAACTCAGGGACCGTGAGATCATGACCTGAGCCGAAGTCGGACGCTTAACCGACCAAGCCACCCAGGCGCCCCAAGAGTCTCTTCTGTTTTGTCCCCCTCCCTGTTTTTATATTATTTTTGCTTCCCTTCCCTTGTGTTCATCTGTTTTGTGTCTTAAAGCCCTCATGTGAGTGAAGTCATATATTTGTCTTTCTCTAATTTCACATAGCTTAATACCCTCTAGTTCCATCCACGTAGCTGCAAATGGCAAGATTTCATTCTTTTTGATTGCCGAGTAATACTCCATTGTATGTATGTATATATATATGTATGTATATATATATATATATAAATATATATTTTATATATATATAAATATACACACACACACACATACATATATACACACACACACACACACCACATCTTCTTTATCCATTCATCCATCAATGGACATTTGGGCTCTTTCCATACTTCGGCTATTGTTGATAGTGCTGCTATAAACATTGGGGTGCATGTGCCCCTTCGAAACAGCATACCTGTATCCCTTGGATAAATACCTAGTAGTGTAATTGCTGGGTCGTAGGGTAGTTCTATTTTTAATTTTTTGAGGAACCTCCATACTGTTTTCCAGAGTGGCTGCACCAGTTTGCATTCCACCAGCAGTGCAAAAGAGATTGTCTTTCTCTGCATCCTCGCCAACATCTGTTGTTGCCTGAGTTGCTCATGTTAGCCATTCTGACAGGTGTGAGGTGGTATCTCATTGTGGTTTTGATTTGTATTTCCCTGATGATGAGTGATGTGGAGCATTTTTAATGTGTCAGTTGGCCATCTGGATGTCTTCTTGGAGAAGTGTCTATTCATATCTTTTGCCCATTTCTTCACTGGATTATTTGTTTTTTGGATATAGAGTTTGATAAGTTCTTCATAGATTTTGGATACTAACCCTTTATCTGATAAGTCATTTGCAGATATCTTCTCCCATTCTGTTGGTTGCCTTTTAGTTTTGCTGATTGTTTTCTTCGCTGTGCAGAAGCTTTTTATTTTGATGAGGTCCTAATAATTCATTTTGCTTTTGTTTCCCTTGCCTCTGGAGACGTGTTGAGTAAGAATTTGCTGCGGCCAAAAGCAAAGAGTTTTTTGCCTGCTTTCTCCTAGAGGATTTTGATGGCTTCCTATCTTACATTTAGGTGTTTTATCCATTTTATTTTTGTGTATGGTGTGAGAAAGTGGTCCAGGTTCATTTTTCTGCATGTCGCTATCCAGTTTTCCCAGCACCATGTGCTGAAGAGACAGTCTTTATTCCATTGGATATTCTTTCCTGCTTTGTCAAAGATTAGTTGGCCATACGTCTGTGGGTCCATTTCTGGGTTCTCTATTCTGTTCCATTGATCTGAGTGTCTGTTTTTGTGCCATCTTTAGTATTTTTAGAAAGGCAGGTTGCTGCCAGTGAATTATCTCAGTCATTATGTGGGAATGCCTTTATTTTTGCCTTCAGTTTTGAATATAGTTTTGCTGGGGTTATAAATCTTTTTTTAAGGAGGATATTTAATTTTTAATTTATTTTTTTAATGTTCATTTTTGAGAGAGAGAGAGAGGGAGAGTGCAAGCGGGGGAGGGACAGAGAGAGAGGGAGACACAGCATCTGAAGCAGGCTCCAGGCTCTGAGCTGTCAGCACAGAGCCCAATGTGGAGTTCAAACCCACGAACTGCTAAATCATGGCCTGAGCTGAAGATGGATGCTTAACCCACTTAGCCACCCAGCTGCCTCTATTTTTTATTTTTATTTTATTTTTTGAGAAAAGTTGACACAGTGTTAGATATTTTAAGTATACAACTCAGTGGTTTGATAAGTTTATACATTATACTATGTTCACCCAAGTATAGCTATCATCTGTCCCATTATAATGCTATTACATTGTCACTGACTGTATTCCTCATGCTCTGCTTTATATTCCCCTGACTCACTCATTCCATAACTGGAGGCCTGTATCTCCCTCTCCTCTCCACACCCTTTTGCCCAGCCCTTCCAACACCCTCCCCTCTGACAACTATCAGTTTGTTTTTTGTTTATAGTCCTGATTCTGCTTTCTGTTTTATTTATTTTTTATAGATTCCATTTATGAATGGAATCATAATGATATTTGTCTTTCTCAGTCTGCCTTATTTCACTTAGCATAATACCCTCTAGGTCCATCCATGTTGTCTCAAATGGCATGATCTCATCCTTTTTTATGGCTGGGTAGTATTCCATTGTATATGTGTGTGTGTATATATGTTTTCTTTACCCATTTGTCTATTTATGGACACTTAGGTTGTTTTCATGTCTTGGTTATTGTAAATAATGCTACAATAAACATAGGGGTGCATATATCTTTTTGAATTAGTGTTTTCATTTTTCTTGGGTAAATACCCAATAGTGGAATTATTGGATCATATATCTTTAATTTTTTGAGGAACCTCCATACTGTTTTCCACAGTGACTGTATCAATTTGCATTACCACCAGCAGTACATGGGGGTTCCTTTTTCTCCACATGCTTACCAACATTTGTTGTTTCTTGTATTCCTGATTTTAGCCATTCATACAGGCATGAGATGGTATCTCATTGTGGTTTTGATTTGCATTTCCCTGTCAGTGACTGATACTGAGCTTTTCATGTATCTGTTGGCCATCTTTATGTCTTTGGAAAAATGTCTGTTCAGGTCCTCTTCCCATTTTTTAATCAGATTGTTGTTTGTTTGTTTGTTTTTAATTTTTTTTGCTTTTTTTTGGTGTTGTATAAGTTCTTTTTAAAAAAAATTTTAATGTTTGTTTATTTTTGAGAGAGAGAGAGACAGGGCACAAGTGGGGGAGGGGCAGAGACAGAGAGGGGGACACAGAATCTGAAACAGGCTCCAGGCTCTGACCTGTCAGCACAGAACCTGATGTGGGGCTCAAACTCATGAACTGTGATATCATCACTTGAGCTGAAGTCAGTTGCTTAACCCAGTGAGCCACCCAGGCGTCCCAAGTTGTATAAGTTCTTTATATATTTTGGGTATCAGATCCTGATCAGATACATCATTTGCAAGTATCTTCTCCCATTCAGTGTGTTGTCTTTTCATTTTGTTGATGGTTTCCTTCACTGTGCAAAAGCTTTTTATTTTGATGTAGTCCCAATAGTTTATTTTTGCTTTTGTTTCCCTTGCCTTAGGAAACATATCTAGAAAAATGTTGCTATGGCTGATATTAGAGAGATAACTGTGTTCTCTAGGATTTTTATGGTTTTAAGTCTCACATTTATGTCTTTATTGTTTTGTGTTTGTTTTTGTGTATGGTGTTCAGAAGTGGTCCAGTTTCATTCTCTTATATGTAGCTGTCCAGTCTTTCCAGTACCATTTATTGAAAAGACTGTCTTTTAGCCATTGTATATTCTTGTCTCCTTTATCATAGATTAATTGACCATGAAATGTGGGTTTATTTCTGGGGTCTTTATTCTGTTCCTTTGATCTGTGTGTCTGTTTTTTGTGCCAATACCATACTTGTTTTGATTACTACAGCTTTATAGTATATCTTGAAATCTGGAATTGTGATACCTCCAGCTTTGTTCTTTCTCAGGATTGCTTTGACTTTTCAGGCTCTTCTGTGGTTCCAAGGGGGTTATAAATCTTGATTAATATGTTTACTTTTTTTTGTTTTAGCACATTTTATATATCATTCCACTGCCTCTAGCCTCCATTATTTCTGATGAGAAGTGAGCTGTTAATCTTGTTCCCTTTTATCTGACAGATTGTTTTCTCTTGCCACTCTCAAAAATTTCTCTTTGGCTTTCTGCAGTTTTTACTGTGATGTACACAGGTATGGATATTTTTTGTGTTTAGCCAACTTGGAGTTCATTATCTATCTTACATGTGTAGTTTAATGTTTTCTTTCTTGTTTTTTTAATTTGAGAGGGAGGGAGAGAGAGCATGAGCAGAGCAGGGCAGAGGAGCAGAGAGAGAGAGAGAGAGAAAATTTCAGGCAGGCTCCATGCCCAGTGTGGAGCCAGAAACAGGACTTGACCCTCAGCCGAAATCATGACCTGAGCCGAAATCGAGTTGGACCCTCAACCAGTGAGCCACCCAGGCACCCCTATTTGTTTTTAAAATCAAATTTGGGAAGCTTTTAGCCATTATGTCTTCAAATATTTTCTGCTCATTTTTTTTTTTCTTTCCTCTTTCTGGAACTCCCATTACTTACATGTTGGTTTGATTGATATTTCCTACAGGTCACTCACTCAGTTTATTTTTATTTTTGTTTTTCAGATTGTGTAATCTATATTGATCTGTCTTTGGATTTGATGATTTTTTTCTCTGTCAGCTCAGATTTGTTGTTGAATCCTTGAATATTTTATTTCAGAATACAGTTTCCATTTGGTTCTTTTATTTTTATAATTTCTATATGTTGATATTCTCTATTTGATGAGTTATTATGATCATACTTTCATTTAATTCTTTAAATATGGTTTCCTTTTATTAATTTATAATAGCTGTTTTAAAATATTTATCTGCTGATTCCAATATCTGGGCTCCCTTGAGTCAGTATCTATGGTCTTTTTTTTTTTCCTTAGTAAATGGGGCACACTTCACTGTTTCTTTGCATGATTCTTTTTTTTTTTTTTTTTTTTTGGTTGAAAACTACATGTTCTAGATAATATATTGTAGCAACTCTTGATTCAGATTCTTCCCCCTTGGAGGTTGGGGGATATTGTTGCTGGGTGTTTTTGTTTATTTAGTAACTTGCTTAGACTATTCTGTAGTGACTATCTCTTCTGCAGTGTGTGACTACTGATGTCTTTTTTTAAAACATGAATATTTAGTTATTTATTTAACATGAATGTAGTTTATTCTGGTCACACTTTTAAAACTATTGTTTTAATTTTTAAACTTGGCTTCTTAAAAGTCACCCCTGGGTCAATGTAGATTAGTGGTCAATGATTGGCTTAACCCCTAGGCCAGGAAATTTTGTACTCTTTGCTATAGGATCTGTTTGTCATTTGGGGAATGCATTCAAATTTCAGACAACTTACAATTCTGCATCAGCCTTTAGTTTCAGTGTGTTCAAGGCCTTACATTCACATAGAGTCAGTAGATAGCTAGGACCCTCTCCAGTTTCTCCTTAGCAACTGTGAAGTTTTACCACCAGGGATCCCATAGTAGGTCTTACCAAGACCCATTATGGCTGTTTGGTTCCCTAGTATGCCCTTTTAAATTTCTGGTTTATCTGCTCTGTTGCCTGCCCTACCTAATACTAATAGTATGACCTTTGTCTAGCTCCAGTAGTGGCCTTCCTGGATTGTTTACTATTGTTCCTCAGATTGTCACCCTATTGTGATGCTGGGCAGTATCCAGAGCTGATTTTCTATGCTCAGCTTCAGATTAAATCAGCCCACTCTGGCTCCAGTCATCCTCTTGGCCTGGCCTGGCCTGGCCTGCTCTGACAGAATTACTCCCAGCAAGCTGGGGGTTGGGAGATAAGGGCAGCTCTAGGCTAAAATGCCACAGATTCTCACGTTCTTAGTATGGTTCAATAATTTTTCCTGAATAATCCTTTCTCAGTTTGATGTATGTATGCCTTTGGTTAATTTTCAGAGGCCTGAATTGGTTGTTTTTGACAATTTTATCCAGTTTTGTTGCTTTTTAGGGAGAAGGTTTGCTGAGCAATTTAAGCATTCCAGAATTTCTGTCTCCTTGTATTATTTTTGGCATCTTTATTTTTATTGAACTTTAAAAATTCCCCAGCTAGACCATAACCTTCTTTGGGCAGACACCATCTTTCTCTTTTCTGTACAGTACCCATCCAAAGTGCAATAAACATTTGAGCTTTCATTCCTTTATCTGTCAAATGAAGTTAATTTGCATTGCTTACCTCAAAGTATCAAGTGAAATAGTAGTTAAAATTTTCATAAACTGTAAAACACTTTGTAAATGGTAAAATTCTTTGAAAATTTTAAAGTAGTTTGCAAGCTACAACACTAATTTTTAATGCTGCAACCTGTTGTGCATGTAGTACTTCCAAGTACTCATCCTGAATCCATGGGCTTTTTTTTTTCCTTGTCATTTTATGCTCATAGGTTTTACTGTTGGTTTGAAAGAAATAGTTCACGTGTTTTTTGGGGGAGCAGCAACAGGTCACTTGCAGAACAGTCTGGGTATGAAAGCTGCTAGCTGCTCCAGGAGGGAAGTTTTTAGGACCTGTTTTCTCTCTCACATGTTATTCTGGCTCACCACTGCTTATTCTGCAATTAGAGGAGTGAACTACCAATGGAGGCTTCTATGGACAATGGAAATAAATACTGGGTAGATGTGGAGCCAAGTAGTTCACTGGGATATGCCAAGAAGTGGCAAGCACTTTGACGCTTTTTTCAGAGTTGTCTTTTGGAGAATATGAAGGATGGTTCATTATTCATTCAACTACTATGTATTTAGTGTCCGTTCTGTGCTGGGTAATATTTTGGGTGCTGGGGATACAAGACAAACAGAATCCATATTCTTATGGAACTTACTCTAATTGGGGAGAAAATAAATAGGTAAGAAAATATATAAGGTAGTGATAGGTATCAATAGGAAAGGTAAAACAGGATGATGGGACAGAGAATAACATCTTTGGAGGAAGTATTTTAGGTAGGTGGGTTAAGGTAAAGAAGTCATTTCTGGTAAGAGATGAGACCTGATTGAAGTGAGGGAGTATACTATTTGGATATCTGGGCGAAGGGCATTCTGGGTGGGGGGAAGAGCAAGTGCAAAGATCCTGAGATGTAAGCATGCATGCTGTGTTCAGAGAACAAGGAGGTCATTGTGATTGGAGTGGAGAAAGCAAGGCAGTAGTAGTAGTAGGAGTTGCAATCAGAGATGTGGGCATGTGAGGTCAGATCATAGAAGGCCTTGTAGACTTTTATAAGGATTTTGGATTTTATTCTGAATAAGATGAGAAGGAAGCTATTACACAGTTGTGTTCGCCGGCACAAGAAATGTAGACTTGCTGTGGTTCAGCCCCAGGAAGCAGGGGCAACTCCATACTTGGCTCTGGAGAGATAGCTAGGAAGGATGTGCACAGTGGGCACTTACTTTTCTTACTAAAGAAGTGAAATCAGGTCAGATGGGTAGGGAGTGTATGGCAGCTGAGATTGTAGAAGTCAGGCAGGCAGTGCTTTTATTCTCTTGTAACTGACTGTGTGTGCCCCGCTGGGACCCAGCAGGTAGATATGAACTGCCTCCATGAGAGGAATCTGTCAAGGTCACAAGGGATCCTGAGTTAAAGGGAAGGGCTCAGGGCCTGCCATTCCAGAGGAGAATCTAGTGCTGGGTTTGGGAGACTAGGAACTTCATCTCGCATGGTGGAAGTAGCTTAGACATTGGAATCAGACAGACCTGGTTATGAAACTGACCTTTCTCAATTCTTAGTAATGAGACTTTGGATAGTTTGCTTTATTTCTCTAGACTTAAGTTTATTTATCTATAATACAGTGAAAATAATACCTATATTGCAAGATCACTGTGACCTTTTAAGACTTATAGGGACTTAATAAGGTAAGTCTCTAGCGCAGTGCCTGTCACCTGGTAGATGTTCAGTAAATAGTAGCTGCCGGTAATAGAGGTAATATTTATAATATTGGTAGTGGTTAATCCCTACACAATACCCATTGTGTATCAATCATTGTAGTAATGTACTATCAATCATTGATAGATTGTACTATCAATCAGTAGTAGTATTCTTAGGTATCACAAATTTAAGTCCAAATCCAAATTTGTTTTTCACTCCCAAACATGCTCTCTTCATAGTTCTCATCCCAGTAAGTGGTTATTTTTATTATTCCAATTTCTCAAGTTAGCTTTGGAGTCATCCTTAATGTCTTTCTCCTTCTCATACTCCATATTCAATCCATTGGTAATTTCTGTCAGCCTGTTCTTCAAAATATATCCAAAATATGACTACTTTCCACCACCACTATCACCACTGCTACCACCCTGTTTCAAGCCACCATTATTCTTCATCTGGATTATTTCAAATAGCATCCTGACTAATTTCCCTTTTCCATTTGCCTTCCTGCCATCTGATCTCAGCTCAGCAGCCAAAGTAGTCTTAAAATGAAGTCAAATCATGTCACTCTTCTGCGCAAAGTACTCCAGTGGCTTCTTATTTCAAATAAAAAACAAATTCCTTATACTGGTCTACAAGGCTCTGCATGATTTGGCCCTTATTACCTGTCTGATGTCACTGTCTACTCTTTTCCCTTTCATTCGCTGCTTTTTAGCTAAAGTGGCCTCCATGGTGTTTCTCAGACATAGTTCCACTTCAGGGCATTTGCATTTGCTGTTTCCTCTACTTGGACAGTTTCCTCTCAGCTGTATGGCTTGCTTCTTCAACTTATTCATTGCTTAGATGTCACTCAATGACACTCTAGCCATTTAAAAAATTGCACTTCCCCTCCCCCGGCCAGCACTCCTTGTCTACCCTCAGTGGATTTCTCTATTGCATTTACCACTATCTGATATACAATATATTTTACTTTTTAGAAAATTTTGTCTCTCCTCCTCTCCCAGCTCAAGTGTAGGTAGGAATATTTGTTGTTCTTCTATCAAGTTTATGTGGGACAAATGACATTTGGGAAAGAGAGTCTCAGGCATTGTCTTCAAACTATTTGGGCTTCAAAATCTCCTTGGAAACATAAATGCATAGATTCCTAAGCCCTATCCCATAGAGCATAGAGAATATTGTACACCATGTGAAAGAATTTGGATTTTATTCCCAAAGCCTTTGAGGAGAGTAACCCATCCAACCTTTGTTTTAATAATGAATATCAAGGATGAGGTAGACTGGGTTAGAATGTGGAAAAATAGACTTCTTGACACTGTTGTAGTAGTTTAGACAAGAGATGATGAAACTTCAAACAGGGGCAGTAGGGTTTTTTGGGAGCTCATGATCAGGTGTGAAAGAGTGGGTGGCATTTAGGATAACTTCCAGGTTTTTGTCTTAGGTGCTAGGTGGATGGATTGTCAGTAACTCTGAGACAGGCAATACAGGATGAAAGAATGGGGCTGGGAAAAGATTCTGAGTTTACTTTTGGGTATGGTGGGTTTGAATTGCTTAAGGAGTGATCAGGAAGAAATGTTATGAAAGTAGGGTGTATGTGGGTGTGGATGTGTGGTTGAGTGTTACGTTATAATAATTATTGTGAGAAAATGTGGATTTGGAAGTTATTAGGTTTCATGTGTCATGAACTAATCTAGGCAACCATTAATCTACCTTTGTCTCTATAGGTTTGCCTATTCTTGAAATTTCATATAAATGGAATCATGTAATATGTGACCTTTTGTGACTGGTTTCTTTCACTTAATGTAATGTTTTCAAGATTCATTTATGTTGTATCATGTATCAATACTCCATTTCTTTTTATTGCCAAATATTTCATTGTATGGATGTATCACATTCCATTTATCCATTCACCAGTTGAACATTTAGGTTGTTTCCCTCTTTTTGTTTTGAGAGAGAGAGTGAGGTGGGGGAGGGGCAGAGAGAGACTCCCAAGAAGGCTTCATGCAGAGTTTGATCCCTGACTGACCATGAGATCATCCTGAGCTGAAATGAAGAGTTACATGCTTCGGGGCACCTGGGTGGCTCAGTTGGTCGAGGGTCCAACTTCGGCTTAGGTCATGATCTCACAGTTTGTGAGTTCGAGCCCCACGTCAGGTTCTGTGCTGACAGCTCAGAGCCTGGAGCCTGCTTCGGATTCTGTCTCCTTCTGTCTCTGCCCCTCCCCACTTGTGCTCTGTCTCTCTGTCTCTCAACAATAAATAAATGTCAAAAAAAAAAAAAAAAGTTGCATGCTTCACTGACTAAGCCACCCCTGTTTCCATTTTTTGACTATCATGAATAATGCTGCTGTGAACATTCATATGGGCATGTGTTTTCATTTCTCTGTGGTATATACCTAGGAGTGGCATTGCTGGATTATATCGTAACTCTGTTTAATTATTTGAGGAACTATCAGATTTATTTCTAAAGTGACTGTGTCGTTTTACATTCCCACCAGCTTTGTATGAGGGTTCCATTTTCTTCACACACTTGTCAACACTTTTTGTTATCTTTTTATTTTAGCCATTTAGTGTAGAGAAGTAGTATCTCATTATATCATTTATATAACTTCTTTGAAGAAATGTGTGTTCAGATCCTTTGCCCATTTTTTAATTGAGTTATTGGCCTTTTTATTATTGAGTAAAGATAAGAGTTTTTTTTTTTTTTTCCAAAAAAATTTTTTTAATGTTTATTTTTGAGAAAGACAGCGACTGGGGGAGGGGCAGAGAGAGAGAGGGAGACAGAATTCGAAACAGGCTCCAGGCTATGGACTGTCAGCACAGAGCCCAATGCTCTGTGGTTCAAACTCATGAACCACAAGATCATGACCTGAGTGGAAGTCAGACACTTAACTGACTGAGCCACCCAGGCACCCCAAGATAAGAGTTCTTTATATTTTTTAAATACAGGTATTTATATTTATATACAAATACAATACCCGGGGCACTTGGGTGACTCAGTTAAGCATCTGATTCTTGATGTTGCCTCAGGTCATGATCTCAGAGTTCATGGGTTCTAGCCCCATGTCGGTCTCTGCACTGTCTATGCAGTGCCTGCTTGGAATTTTCTCTGTCCCCCTTTCTGTCTGCGGCTCCCCCACTTGTGCTCTTGCTCTCTCAGAATTAAAACAACAACAACAACAACAAAACCTTAAAAAAACCCCAATCCCCTATCCTATACAGTTGACCCTTGAACAACATGGGTTTGAACTGTGTGGGTCCGCTTACGCGTGGATTTTTTTTTACTGTACAATACTGTAAATGTATTTTCCTTATGATTTCCTTAATAACATTTTCTTTTTCTAGCTTTATTACAAAAATACAGTATGTAATACATAGACAAAATACGTGTTATTCGAATGTTTATATTCTCCAGTCAGCAGTAGGTTCTTAGTAGTTAAGTTTTGGGAGAGTCAAAGTTACATACAGATTTTGGACTGCACAGGGGTTTGGCACCCCTAACCCCTGCATTGTTCAAGGGTCAACTGTATATGGTCAGCAAATTTCTCTCCTTCTCTGGGTTGTCTTTCACTTTCTTAATGGTGTCTTTAAAGCACAAAAGTTTTTAGTTTTGATTAATCCAGTGTATTTTTTTTCCTTTGGTTGTTTGTACTCTTGGTATATTTAAGAAACCATTGCCAGTCCAAGGTTACAAAGGTTTATGCCTGTATTTTCTTCCTTCTTGTATGAGTTTTGTATTTCAGCTCTTTCATTTAGGTCTTTGATCCATTTGGGGTGCTAGTCTTGACCCTGCCCTTAACTTGCTTTGTGACCTTGGGCTGTTCATTACCTTTTTTCAGCTTCACTTATTTCATCTATAAAGTAAAAGGTGTTATGTGTGTATATATAGAGCAACAGAAAACAGATCAGTGGTTGTCACAGGCTGGGAATCAATGGGAGGGTATTGAATACAAAGATGAGAGAACTTTTTGGGGTGATGAAAATGCTTTATATTTTACTTGTGGTGGTGTTTGTATGACTACACATTTTCAGGGGTCATAGAACTATATACCCCAAAGGGGTAAGTTTTACTATATGTAAATTATACCTCAATAAATCTGTTTTAAGAAAACCTTACAACACCTTTATAAAGTATGTAATATTTTCCATTTTGAGGCTAGAGGAAACTGAAGCTCAGAAAGGTTAGTGGCCTGTGGTCCCACATTTGGTAGGTGGCAGTGCTAGGATTTGAACCTAAATCTGTCTGATCATAGAGCTTGTGATCTTCCTACTCATGTTTAGTCTGTCCCTGAAACTATTAAGAGTATGTGGATTCTCTCGTAAAGGGTTGACTTACCCTTGAAAGCCAGGGACCGTGTCTTCCTGCAAGCAGCTTCCCCAGAAGTGGCTGTCACATTCTTAATCCAAATTTTGAACCCATGGAATATCTCATTTCTGTCAGTCATCAGTAGGGCTTGGAATCAATGCTGTTGTGGGGTGCTCCCCAGTCAAGATATCCTTTTGAGGCTGAGGCCCTCATTTTGGAGCAGGAGGAAACCATTTCCAAAGTTTTTGAGTTTCTTTGGTTATGAAAAACATTTTCATACCTTGCCCAATCAGCAACATGGATTACCTTCTTATTAGGAGTGTGACTAGATTTTACAGGGCCAGTTGTGCTGCTTAGCACTTTAACAGTCTTGCTTACGCCACATTATTTAGCAAAGAACTAGTTGGGTAGAAGAGAGACCTAAGGCAGGAAAAGTGTACAAGTTGTCTTCTGTGTTGTTGCTGCCATCACATCATCACCATCATCATTTACATGTGTGCACCACCTGACAGTTGGTGGTGTATTTTGACATTCTGAGATCTTTTTTAATTCTCCCAGTATCTGTTAAGGAGAGTGCTTATATTTAGAGAGAGAATGTTACCTGGCCATATTCTTAGATAACTCTGGATGCAAGGGGTATTTTCTCCTTAAATTGTGCCGAAATATATATATATCCTGTAACCTTCATCCTCAAGTTTTCAGTTCATTTACTGGTAGTAGTTTAATCTAGCCTGTTGCCTTGGGGTCATTTGCCAGGGCTGCCCATTGGCTACCTTTCAGGAAGTTCTAGCCTCTGGAATTAACCAGTAGCATTTTCCTTTTTGCCTGTTTGACCACCCTGCCTTCCTCTCCTTGGGAACCCATCTTTACTCCACCTCTCATTCCAGAAGCCTGGAGAGACTTAATTAATCTCAGAGCAATTGTCATCAAGCCAGCTGTTGACTGCCTGTCTTGACATTTGGCTTGTTTCCTGTCCTGAGGTGCTATAAGAGAAGTTAATGACCTAAAAAATTGCCCATCCATCATGTGAGCCTAGTTAGGAGAGAATTGTTTGATTTTTATGAAGTGTAGATAATATATTTGTAGAGACAAGTTTTTCAAACATGTACTGGCCTATGTGTCAGAGATGGTTCTCTAAACAAGATGGGACAAATGGGCTGTAAAACAGAGTTTAATGACAGATTTTTCCATTAATCAGAATGGAGAATGTGCTTCATTAAGGTAATTAACAAAGCACTTGTGCAGGTGATACTTACTGCACACAGATTTCCAAGTTTCTTTCTGTTGAACAAATTTTGAAAGAGATCTTGACTGTGTTTTGCATTAAAATTCTCAGTGGTGATAAATTTCCATTTTTCCCAAATCTGTTAGTAACTGGTATCTTGTCCTCTGCAGGTGCAAAGGGTTGGTGAGACACTTGCTGCTCTTCCTAATAGTCTGTGTATTTATTGTTTGGCTCTTACACTCCCCTGATGAACAGTAGAAGTGCATCCTTACCCAACTCCCGGACTGGCATCCTTAGCATTGGAAAAGACCTCAGAGAGCCTAAACTAATTGATTTGACATCACGATGTTAGAGTCCGGAGAGGGGAAGTGACTTGGCCAATGCCACACAGTATACCAGTGGCAGAGTCATCTGTGGGATAGTGGGTCTGGTTCTGAACTAAAAGCCAAAAGGTCTGGGTTGACATTAGGCAAGTTGTATCACCTCTCTGCTTCTCAGTATCTTCATTTGTATAAGGAGAAAAGTGTATAGCATAGGGCCAAGTACAAACAAATGGCTTTTTGCTTCTTTCTGCTATACCATGTTGTTCTCTGTGAGTATAAGTTGAAGATTATAGAAGGGAAACTGATGTCAGGGAAAATGAACAATCAATAATCAGTGCTATTTTCTTTGTTTCTGTATAGGATCCTCAGTCTTCCACAATGAACCCTGTTTATAGCCCCGTGCAGCCTGGGGCTCCTTATGGCAACCCTAAGAACATGGCCTACACAGGTAAGTGGTGTGAAAATAGTTCTCATTTTGAAAAACGGTGGTTAAGGGCATTACCAAATAACTTGCTGAATGACTTTTGGTGTACTGTGCCTCCAAAAGCCCTGGTAAAGCTTGGGAACTTGTAGAAGAGAGATATGTCTGGGGTTCAATGGAGATGGAAATGGCATTCTTACAACTAAGGATTGTTGAATTGTCATCTAGGGGAAAGGAAGGGAGGTAACATTTATTGAATACCTACCATGGACCTAGCCCTGTGATGCACAGTTTCACATATCATGTTTGATTTTAAACCGGTTTTTCATGGTACAGCTTCTTATCACTATTTGACAGTTGAGAAAGCCATAGTCACAGTAAGAGGCCATAAAACAAAACCAAAAATAGATATTTGAGCCCAGGTCTGCTGATCCTGAAAGCTGATCTTTTTCCTGAACTGCATACCAAGCTGTTTCCTACTTCTCTCTTTGTGTATGTTGTCCCTCTGTCTGGACTGCCATTGTCCCCTGATAGCATCACCTTGTTCTTTAAGAACTCCGCTCTGAGCTCAGAGAGCACTCTTCCTGGAATCATTCTCTCCCATACTTGGCCTTAGGCAAATTTTTTTAACCTTCCAGAGCCTTTGTATTCCCATTATAATATTACCTTCTTCCTTCCTTCCTTTCTTTTTTTTTTTTTTTTTTTTTTTTCTCACACTTTTTCTTTTTTTTTGGTGTTTTTTTTTTTTAATTTAAGTATAGTTGACACACACTATTACTTCAGTTTCAGGTATGCAGCAT